>NC_082341.1:82968515-83289348 GCF_027477595.1 Haemorhous mexicanus
CACATACCACAACACCAGCCATCTAGCTGCCTTTTGACACAGCTTTCTTGACCAAAGTCTGGGGGAGAGGACAGCTGAAGAGATGATCTTCAGACCATGGGAAGCCTGATGGGAGGAGAACAGGAGCATTACACCAAAAATAGTGATCCTTCTTTCCTCCTTGCTCCTGCAGGGAGTTCTAATCTTCCCATGAGGCAAAGTCCAGGTAAGACAACACCTGGGTGCTTGGGAGCCCCACACCTCATCCTGCACCCCAGGAATGCTCCAGGAGCTGTGCAGGGCGACTTCTCTCTCACATTTCTATATCTGCTCCATCTGCCACCACCTCTCACCCCAAATCACACCATGTCCAGGGGCCTGGAGGGCTGATGAAGCACAGAAGATATTTTTGGACTGTACAACCTGACCAGCAGCCCATGGTAGCCAGCACCTCCTCTCCCCATCACCAGGGGAAAGGGCTGCTTTGCTCCTGGCTGCATCACATCCTCTGGACAATCATTTCCATGACAGAAGCAGGCCAGAAGCAGAGGACACTCGGGATTACATCTAACAGTGGGAACAACCCTGCAGAAAAAATATGAGCCAAGGGATGCTGTGCTGATTGGGTGGCAGGAGGCCCAGGCTGCATTGCCAGCTGTTTTCCTCTGACTTATGCTGACACTTGATGACACTTCTTGAAACTGCAGCAACTGGATCTATGTTATAACATGAGAAATCTTTTGCCAAATGCTGAGCAACAAAGCAATACACAGAATCAAGAAGTTTATATGGGAAGAGAGGAAACTGGGATCATTTTCCCACAGCGTGATATTTGATGTGTGCAATCAGTCCAAAATAAAGCTTTGCAATGTATGCTTGATCTCTGGTCACAGCAGAACCAAACAAGGCATCATTTTAGAGAAGGACTAAGTAAGGAAACTTTAGGAAAGCACTGCTTAATACAAATAACTTTTCCTTCAAATGAACTGACAGGTTGAGCTTACCATCATTATATATAAGATAAAAGGAAGTTGTATCAGGATTCAATAGCACGGCAAAACAGCCCAGAATTCCATTTTTGAGAAAGAGTTCTCTGCTCTGTTTATGAGGTGCCTGGCTGCAAAGAACAGAAAGTAGTGTGGGAAAATGGTAGGGGAAGCAACACAAATTTTATCAGATCAAATTTCATATTTTAACTTTATTTAGACTGTCATGTTGGCTACAACTAATAAATAGTGATGATCCCTGATAAATATTGCAGGCTTTACTAATCCTGGCTTACCTGTTTGTACTGCACGTAGCACCAAGTGTTAGTACTGTCAAATGTTAGTGCTAAGATTTCATAGTGCTGGTGGTAGTAACACAAGACCCATAGCAGCCAAATTTATACAATCTTCTTTGTTATGCCTGCTTTGGCATCAGTGCTAAACACAGGACATTCTGCTTTAAAAGAAACAAGAGGTCTGGCTTCAGAAAAGCATGTAAATTATGTACAGTGAGGGTGGTGGGGCACTGGAGCAGGCTGCCCAGAGAAGCTGTGGATGCCCCATCCCTGGCAGTGTTCATGGCCAGGTTGGATGGGCCCTGAGCAACCTGGTCTAGTGGAAGGTGTCCCTGCCCATTGCAGAGGGGCTGGAAACAAATGATTTTTAAGGCCTCTTCAAACCCAAACCATTCTGTGATCCTGCAATTTATTTAATGAGGGGGTCCTGATATAAACCCTGAAGGCATTTCTACCACAAATCCCATATCTTTACTTCAAGGTGCTTTGAACATTAGCAGCTCAAACCATTAACTGCAGGGGGATGGGGAGGCAAGGTGACAGACTCCTGCCAGCATCAGGGTCCTGCTTCAGCAAACTGTGAGTGGATTTTAATTTCTTTTCTTTTTCTTTCACTGGCTTGATATGCAATGTTCACAAAGGCTCCCAGTGGCTGGAAACCATTCTGTGCACAAGGATAATGTATTTCTGGGTGCTTAAATGAACAGTACCTTACTGTGCTTTGCTTGGAACAGCTGCTTCCAGCTACTGATAGATTCAAAGCAGGAAAGTGCTGACTGCTTCCTCCTGAGGACACCTGAGGCTGGGATCACCTGCTGCTTTGGCTATTTGCTGCAAGGAGCTGCAGTGGGTTTGGGCACCACTGGAAGAAAGAGTGTTTGTAATAAAGCTCAAACTGCCCCTTTCGTGGATATAATTATATGTAAAACATTTTGGAGAGTCTCTCAATTGCCAGACTACTTCAAAATCTGATGTGAAAATTGTAGCCTTCCCATGAATTCTGCCACTGAAGCATTTTGTTTACTCTGTTTTCAGAAAGACAAACCTCCTAAAAGGTAAACAAAGTGATAGTCAAAGCTGGGTCATCTAACAGCATAACCAAACCTGGTGTGACCTGTGTGCAGTGCAGTCTCTCAGCACATAAGACCTCTGGGAACATTCAGAAACAAGTTTAGATGTGAACTTCAGCTCCTGTGCCTGACAAACTCTGCTGTCAACTTCTCTCCTTGCCTTTAAATATATGTACACCTTCATACACACTTAGGATGAAAAGGAGAGTTTACATCATTTAAAAAGCATTTTGTAGGGCATTTAGAAGCCATGTGAAAGGCATTGTGTGCACTGACATAACTCTGTCAAAAAGAGCTCCCTTTGGCTTTAAAGCATATGATTCAACTCCTCTCTGTGTTTAATAGATGCATTTTCCTTTTTGTTATGTTCTGTCAAATGCAGGCAGGTTGTAGTTGAGATCTGTTGCAAGAAGCTTAATAGAGTGTTTGAATGCATAGGTTTTTTTTCAGGAGACCTCTCAAAAAATCTTCATAAAGATAAATTTCAACTTGACACTGAGCAAAAGATGGAAGTACAACCTTTCACGCCATCAAAATCTATCACTGTATCTAATCTGTCTCTTCTGTAAAGAATATTTTAAAGCCCCCAGAACATTTTCACTGTGAAAGTCTCTGAACTGACCAGTGATGAGCTTGCAAGCACCCTCTTGTGGCAGTAAGGTACTGTAGTTTTCTTTAGGAAAGGCCTTCCCAAGAAGTTTCCCAAGTTTTCCTCCAACTTCTGTAAATTCATTTTGCTACTGTTCTTTTGTGAAATCGCACCAGACCCAAACCCTGTGATGAAAGAGCCCAGGAGCAATTCTGTCCATCAGTGGCTAATCTGACACTGGGGGGAAAAACAAACCTAAACCCCCAACCAACTAAAAAACCCAAAAAACAAACATTCAAAAGCCTTAAACCTGAAAGCTTTATTTTCCTCAGAAGAAAATAAACTTGATGAAGTAACATACCCATCAGGGTGGAATCTCTTCTTTGCAGAGGCCCTATTCTCACCAAGAAGAGCAACTGTACACCCTTCTCATGGCTCCAAAGAGGGGAACTCAGCACACACTACAGACAGTGCTGCACAGTGAGATGGAACTAGAGGAGTTTTAAACTCCCTTCCAACCCAACCTGCTGTATGATTCAGTAATTCCACACACAGTAGTGCCAGCCTATTTCCTCACCCTTTGATCCAAAGAGGCTGTAAGAGCACTGGGAGCCCAGTCTCCGTATTAGAGTGCCATTTGACAATGAGTTTCATAATGGCATCAGTGGAAACTTAACTCCCTCATTGTGTCTTCTTCCCAACTAATCCTGTGCTCCGCCTCTTGAACCTCATTGCTTCCTTTTCTCTAGCACTTCTAATAATAACCCTCCTTCTTGGTCTTGGATCTTCTGATAATAAGCTTATTGATCCTGAAATTGACCCGAATGGACCAGGAAAATGTGGTTAACTTTCTTCCCTAGTGAAGAAAAGACAGGGGAAAGGGAGCAGCTGCCCTTGCACAGCAGAAGAGCACATGTGTCTCAGATGAGAGTGTTAGTATATCCTCCATAGGATTCACCTTACATCCTTCTGTCTAGAAGTGCTATCACATAGCAACAGCCAAAATCCTCTTTTCAAACAAGAGGATAACATGGGAACAACAACCTTGCTGTTCATGGAATTTCAAGGTTAATGCTGATGTTCAGAAAGAAAGGTATGTTGAAATAGTACTGGTAGATATGAAAGGGATTATCCACCTGGACCAGACATTACTATTTTACTTCTATCAAGCAAAGGTCCCACTGATGGGATCTCATTATTTTGCCCTTCAGTTTATCATCAGCTACTGCAAGTGACAGTGGTTCTTTGGATGTCAAATAGTCCAGGTTCTTGAAAGCCCTTTTCATTATGCTTTCCACAAGGAAAAATTTCCTTCATCTTGGTTATGCTTCTGGTTTTACCTAGACTAGTTTTCCACTGATTTATGCCCCTTCTTTTTATTTCCCTAGCTCTAACAAAGCAAAAGATTTTTTTTGTGCATAAATATAAAAAAAAAGTCTCCTGCTTTTTATTAGAAAACAAGTGGTTTTGAGCAACAGATGCATCTGTGGTGAATGGATGGGACTGTTTTTCACTCAGAGACCTAAAGTGGATTTTTGTATGTGTGGATTAGTGTCAACTCTTGTGATCCTAAAAGGTTGCAATCCTGTAATCCTACAACTCTAAGGAATGCAGCTGCTGGAATATCACAGATGACCATGCTGGAGGCAAAAAAATGTATTTTTATAGGTATTACTCCTAGTATTCAGGTGTGTGAAACTCGGAGGAAAGTACCACAGTTCCTGACTTCATAGGAAGTTTTTTGCTCTTTCCCACCTATGCATGGCTTATTAGTAGTGCTCCACAAATTGCACTGAAACTGTGTCTCCATAAAAAGAAGGAAAAAAAAAAAAAAAAAGGGAGAGGGAGAGAGAGAAAAGAGACACTAATAACTATTTTTCTAAACACAATCTTGAAAAATTCACAGTTTCTGAATCCTGGAGATTTTCAGTTCTGGGTGAAAGCACTACCTTCAAACCAAGTATGCAATTTTGCAGTAATGCATGGTTCACAAGCACTGTAAATTTTATTCTCATTGTTTTCATCTTTTATAGCTGTTAGAACCATTGGTGACTGTGATCACATTTTAAATTACAGCACACATGACCTGTGTTTCAGTAAGATCTCTATTTTAAATGTAAATGTTCACTGGTCAAGGGCAAACAGGGTTGTGCTCTTGTGACTTACACCTACAACGTTGGCTCTGTAATGTTCACGGCTGATTAGAGAGCAAGGACTCCTACTCTAAAACCCATAAACCTGCAATTCTGTCTATTTAAGTAACAAAGTAACTGATGGGCTGCACACAGCCACTGGAGAGGAAACCCAGCAAGCCTCAGGCTTCTCATTAAGAAATGGTTCCTTCTTGAAGGTTTAGCATCACCCTGAGAAAAATACATCTGTTTTAAGAAAAGGCAGAATTACAGATTTGTAAGATCAGAGACTAGCACTTGGCTAAACCAAGAATGCTGCTGCTACTGGCTTGCAGGTCCTAGTGAATAGCCTCACATTAATTTAGTGATGTATTTAGGGAATAGGCTCATCCACCTTATTAATCTGAAACAGGCTCAGCCTGGCATTTTTTTGTTTGAGAAAGCACACACTGTGACATAGAATCAATCTGTCCAGAGGGATATTTTTTCCTCTAGTAGCTCGCTGATTTTTTATACTCAACTTTTTAAAAATCATGAATAATGTGGTTCAAAAGCAGGCTTGGGGTTTCCTGTTGGGTTTCATTTTTTTTCTTAAGTGTGCATTCTCATTTTGGATTTCCCTTTTATTATCTCAGTTGGCTAGATAAGGTTCCACTGTAGCTGTAAGAGGTACCAGGCATCAGGGTGTGAGCAGACAGTTCAAGAAAGATAAAAATCATGTTTGGAATACCCAGGTGGGACACAGCAGCATCACCATCATACCTGTCTCAAGTTAACTACAGTATTACAACTTGAGTTTAATAAGCAAATGCAGCACACGCTGGTACTGCATGTCCTTGCCTGGTGGCAAGAGCAGAGTGAGTCTTTCCTCTTCTGTAGAGCCTGTGACCACCCAGCTGGTCTCTCTCAGCTGAGAGTCCAGCTCCATGCAATGAAAGGCAGGAAAGCATCTTCTGCCTCTGTGCTTGGATCTAAAAACCCACTCTTCTAATGAATACACCCCATTCACCTAAGTAATAAAGAAACATAGGGAGTAATTGAACATTAACATACTATCGAATCTGAAGACAGAACTAAATATCTGGGAAAAAAAGAGGGAGAAGGAATTTCACACTTATATTCAGATAGCTGGAATTTCTAGAGATCATTTGCCTTTGTTAAAACAGCTAAATCATTAATTCAATACATATACTTTATAAAACAGTTTCAGTCAAGCAATCCAGAAACAGTTCTTCTACTCTATAAAATTTGAGAATATTTAGCTGAACTGTAAAACAGACATTACTAAGACAGGAGTCCAGGAATTCATATAAGCAGTCTGCTTTCTAATTTAGGGACCTATACCTATGGGAGAAATGGTAGGCATTTAGAACACAGCTTTCTCAGCAAAAGAACAGCTTTTGCTGAAAAGAAGCACTCTACAAAAAGCCCAGCATGTATCAGTCTGATGGAGGTTTCTCAGAGCAGTTTGCAGTGAGCTTGACAGATCTCTGTGTACCACAGCAGCTGAATTACAAGAGTCTTTGGGTATGTCAAGACTTTGCTTGACTGCAGAGTGGATTTTTTTTGGATAGCAGCTCACTAATGAGAGCAGTATCTGAACACACTATGGGACTTTCCAACGATGCTGCAGGCCCTGGAGCAAAGAAAAGATAGCTGGCTTATAGGAAATTTTCAGTGTACAGGTGGAAACTAAAACTCAGAATCACACAGAACATGCTGGGTTGGAAGGGACCCATCAGGAACATCGAGTTCAGCTCCTGGCCCTACGCAGCAGCATGCCCAAGAGTCACACCATGTGCCTGAGAGCATTGTCCAAACACTTCTTGAAATCTGTCAGGCTTTGTGCTGTGACCACTTCCCTGGGGAGCTTGTCCCAGTGCCCAAACACCCTCTGGGTGAAGAACCTTTTTAATATCCAACCTAAACCTCCCCTGACTCAGCTTTAGGCCATTCCCATGGGTCCTGTCCCTGTCACCAGAGAGAAGAGATCAGTGTCTGCCTCTCCTCTCGCCCTCACAAGGAAGCTGTAGCTGCAATTATTGGTTCATTGACTTGCTCATTAAAATAGTAGAGGTGACTTGTAAACACAATTTTCTTCATTTTTGTGGTGCCCAACTCCAAAGCGATGGAATTTCCTAAGTGATGAGAAGAAGCACATTTGCTTTGAAGAAGTACTACAAAGAAGATTCCATTATTATTTGTGCCATTTTTACATTTCATAATGATGAAGACCATGACAGAGAAGGAAATTCTTTTACCATTAGATAAGCATGGAGTAGTTCGTGGTAAATAGGAATAATGAGAGTAAAAAGCTGGGATGAAGAGATATTTCCATATTTCAAAGGAAGATAGTAAATGTTGGTGTAATTAACTATTCTATTATAAATTTGGTATTCTCTTACTAGCAGTGCATGACAACGTAAATTTTTAGCCGTGCAGCATAATTGCATACACTACACTGAACAAAACACACTATGTACCTACTCCATAAAGAATAACAATATTTTTTCTGTTGTTAGTCCTGGTCCGTTTAGCAGTCACTCACAAGCCATACTCAAGAACAAATCAAGCAGTTTTAGAGGAGATGGAGGCAAAACCAGAAGATTCCCTTTTCTAGATTTGATAGATGATTTAATACATTCAACCACAATTAAGATGCTAAATGGTAAATATTATGCCCAGATTTTTTTTTTTTTTTTGGCACTTGATTCCATTTCATCACAACTGAGAATGTGGAGCACTAGCTGCTCTCCTTCAGCAGCAGACCTTTACGGAGCATCCTTAAATCCATCTATGAGTGATCTGAGGACAGCAAATCTCAGCAGCATTAAACATCCCAGCTCCACGCAGAGCTCCCCAGGGAGCCTCAGCTTGCCAGCCTGTTTGCTCAGACAGAGCCCTCTACTAGGGCAGCTCAGCCACAGGAGCTTGTGAGGCAAACCAACAGCACAGTCTGCTGACAAATCTTGCTCTTCTCTTGCCCTGGGCATGGACACAGGGCTCAGCAGCAACAAATGCTTCCCTTCCTAACCACCAAATCTACAAAGGTGCAGGGTCTTCAGCCCTAACCTCTAGAAGCAGAGGCACTGAGAGCTACACCTTCTGTTCTTCATTTTTTAATTCCTCTAATATGAATTTTATGATCCAGTGCTAAATGTCTCATTTCCTGGGTTTGATTCCCACCTTGTTCTTTGGCCAGAGAAATGTACAAATGACACTTTTTCAGTTCTGAAGAGGTGAGAGATGATATTCTAACTGTGCAGACTTCGAAGCCTTTGAGCCCTTTATTCCACAGAGAACATTCCACTTGCTACAGAAGGCTACCAGGCTCTGCCCACCTGTGCCAAATGAGAGCCAAAAACCCCTTCCATGCCTCAGTTAGAAGCCAGAGGTCAGATGAGATTGCATCAGCTGCACAAAGGCAATGACTCATAGAGCAGTAAACTGAAGGACATGTGTGCCTTAATGACTTCAAAGACTCTTTTACAGGTTATGATCCTTTCTATTTTTGATTCAGGAGTGTCATGTCTCCCATCTACCCTTTTAAAAAGTGTGTTCTAACCTATCCTACACAGCTGAATATTAGAAAGCACGGGAAGGAAATATCAAGATCTTGCCTCTACTGGAAGACTAACAACTTAAAATCTCCTTCTCTTTTTAAATTCCATGCAAGGAAAACTTGTACACCCAGATTTGAAAATTGTTGATTTTACAGTATTTTACTTTCTGTATATCTTCATTCATATTATATTTTTGTGGCATGAATAACCTCATCAATATGTGCCTTTCTGCATCATAGATCTCTGGCTTAAGTATTTGCTTTAGGAAAAATACCTCATGTTAACTTAGACTTAAGATCTTTTCAGAGACTATATAATCAATTTCTTGAGTAATTCCTGGTTTCCCCTTTCACTACTGCTAAAATTTTCTTCACTCTTTCAAAATGCCTTGATCTGGAGGTTGGCTGTGAAGCTGTCAGTTTCCACTGGCTTTTACTTCTAGTTCAATAGGAATTAGGGTCACTTAGGTTTGTGTAGAAAAGCTGCAGTGTAGTAAAAGCAACAGGAAGGTTTGCTAAGATCTTCCTTTACTCACATCAATGAGAAAGGTAAATTTCTATGGAAAAGAAAATAAATGGAATAAAAAAAATTAAGAATAAATATGGTCTCATTCCAATTAACAGTTCATATTTTTCGTGACTTCAGAAGATACTGTTTGGGTTTTGTTTTCTTTTCTCTTATTTGAGGCGTGGAAGCTGAAATCCTTAGAGGGTTTACAGTTACTAACCAAATGCTGCAATTTCTCATCCCAGATTTTCTGAGAACTCTGTATCTCCAGTAGCTAAAGAGACCACAAAGTGGAAGTGAAAGAATGGTAAAACTTATGTTGTTCTCCCTCAGTATTCAGACACCTAGAGCAGTAGCAGAATATTTTTGAATGTTTTTCTCAGTGTTTGGAGTTATTTTTCTATTTCTCTGACACAAAACGAGAGAATGCTACTTGGTAATATGGAAATCTTTTAAAGACCAGATCTGGTCTTTTCATTTCTACCTGAAAATTATGGGCAGGCTGTTTCCTGCTGCCTTCAGAGTCTGACTCCTTCAATCCATCTCTGGAAAGAAACAAACAGTTACACATATCCAAAATGAAGGCTAATTGCAATTAACTGATTCTAACTAACATTGGTATCAAAACCCTATAGCCAAAAATCACCTTCTTCCCCTTAACATTTGTAAATCTCACATTGGATTTTTGAATTTACCATGGAATTTCTGTAAAAAACATGGTTATACTAATTGATATTGCTTTGTAGCAATAATCCTGAAAGCTCAACCAATATAGGTAGACTTCAAAATAATGTAATTTTGGAATATTACTGGTTGCAGTACCACCAGTAGTGAAGTAGAATCATTCCAGATGCACTCCCTGAGGAACTTAAAATCTGAAAGGAAATAGCAGGACACAGCTCTGGGAAGAGAAGCAAGTTTGTGAAAGCAATGCTGACAATACTTGACTGTTTTTGTAAGGGTTTACATCACATGAACATGCTCACTTGCCCTTTCCCCTGTGACTGATGAGCTGCCAAACTGTACAGGCTTTGCTCTGGTTCTTAGTTCCTTTATGATACACACTAAAAATTTAGTAATAAATCACATCTGATGAAGTCACTGTACTAGAAATAGAAATTACATGAGAAAGAGGAAAATACAGTATTTTTAGGCAAGTTCTCAAAATCTAAACAGGGTAACTAAGCACTATTTTAAAAACCTCCTCCCCAGAGGAATAGGTTTTGTAGATGGCAGGGAGTAAACAGAAAAAAGGGCTAATACACACATTAAACTCACAACTGAAATTATAGTTACTATTTTACATTACAGAAAAACCAGCACTGATTTATTTTTTTTTTTAATTCTCAAAACAATTAATTTATTTTTATAGATTCTCAAAGCATGAATTTGGATTTATTTGACCTAAATTTTTAAACTCTGCAGACGGACAGATAAACGACAGTAGGCTAGCTCACCAGGGATATTCATTACAAGATTGTGAACTGTGCTCCTCTGCACACCCAGCTTGTGAAGTGTTCAAAGAGAATGTCTGTGTTGCCCTCTAAGCAGTGCAGCCTGAAGCCACCAGCCCTCAGCTCACTCTGCTGGGGAGATGTACCTCAGGAACAAATGCAGAGCAGGTGAACAAAGTGGGCTTTGCACATAACTAGTTAGTATCTGTGAAGGTGGCCTGGTGAGTAGGTAAGGCAGGGTATGATCCCTTGCTCCAGCAGACACAGCAGCTGGCACCTGAGCTGGAAGCTGCAGGGCAAGAGCGTCCCTGCTGGCTCAGTGCCTGTGCCCTGGGCACCCTGCTCCTGCTCCTGCCCTGCCCTGCCCTGGCCTCACTCTTTCTTTCCACTGACACTAAAGGAACCCCCTTTTAAATTTTTAAAACCCTTCCTCTCTGTGATATCTTCACCCATATCACACATATTTATGATATTTATCAGCATTTATGACGTTAGTGTTTATCTATTTCTCCCCATGGTTACTGTCTGTGTATCCACTGCAGGAGGGAGTTCCTACTGATCTAGCATCAGGTACTGAAGCTCCAAAGACAGATCACAGCACTTTTTGCTGACACCTGATAGCTGGAATGGGTTTCATAATTTTAACAACAGCAGAAAAGAGAGTGATGGACCTGAGATATGAGAAGCCCTGGGAACCAGCATTACTTTACTTGAAACCTCCAGGCTGGGCTTTTTTTCCCCTCATTTGACTTCAGATCCTGAGAGGATGGTAAATGCATTTGTGATCTGTGAACATTGCCATAGATGTATACCTGAATACCTCAGCTCTGCCTGCACCCATCTGCGAATGGAGCCTCTGCTCATAAATCAGCTGTGCTGATTGTAACAAGCATAAACTAGGTCAAGCTAAAAACACCCACAGAAAGAAAAAAATGGCAATAGCAAGTAAAATTTCATAATCTCTTGCCTTAAAAGAAAATAATTTAGGTGATTAATTTTAAGAGAAAGGTTGAAATATTTTCACCATCTCTTTTTCTTTTTTCTTTCTTCTTTTTTTTTTTTTTTTTTTTTTTTTTTTTTTTTGTTTCTGGGCTGTTGATATCAGAGTCATAGAATCACTGAGGCTGGAAAAGACCTCTAAGATCATCAAATCCAGCCTTCAATGGAATGCCACCATGCTCACTAAGCCACACTGTGAAGTGCCACACCTACTCATTATTCAACATTTGCAGGCATGGTGACTGCACCGCTTCCCTGAACAACCTTTTCCAACACTTAATCACAGAATGACACAGAAACACACATAATAAGTTGGGTTGGAAGGGACCCATCAGCATCGTAAAGTCCAACTCCTGGCCCTAGGCAGGTCACTCCAAGTATCACACCTTGTGCCTCAGACAACTGTCCAAATGTTTCTTGAGCACTGTAAGATTTGGTGCTGTGACCACTGCCCTGGGGAGCCTGTCCCTGTGCCCAAACACCCTCTGGGTGAAGAACCTTTTTAATATCCAACCTAAACCTCCCCTGACTCAGCTTCAGGCCATTCTCTGGGTCCTGTCACTGGTCACCACAGAGCAGAGATCACTGCCAGCCTCTCCTCTTCCTCTAACAAAGAAGTTGTAAATGCAATGAGGTCTCCCCTCAGTCTCCCCTTCTCTAGGCTGAAAAAACGAAGTGACTTCTGCAGCTCCTCACACAGATTCCCCTTTTAACCACTGTTTTGTGAAGAAATTTTTCTTAGTACCCAACCTGAACCTCCCCTGACACAACCTGAGGCCATTTCCCCTTGTCCCATCACTTGTTATTTGGGAGAAAGATGACCCCCACCCTACCGCAATCTCCTTTCAGGTGCTTTAGAAACTTACTGCTTCTAAAATGTTTAACTTGAGTATTCAATATTTCAATATTTGCTGCAGGTATCCACATATATGTAAAGGATCACTTCATGGGAACTTTCATGGAGATAAGTACTGTAAATGCACTGAGACATCTGACTTCAATAAACACACTATTTTAACTCAAGTAAGGAACTAAAAAGATTAGCATGTACCAAGTACTCAGTTCCAGTTCCTATTCCACAGGCAGTTCTGCTCATGGGTATCTTCACACTTGGAGCATCCTTGTTGCATCCTGACAAGAGGAAGAATTTTCTGGACTGTAAAATTCCTGCAGACCATACAGCATCAGTGCAGTAAAACAAAAGAAAGCACAGCCATAAAAAGGTGGCAAGGAAGTCAGTCCCACCCCACAGAAATGACAGCAGGACTCAGCACAGCTTGGCCTCTGTCCCACTGGCTGGTGATGGCAGGAGGTTAATGGGGGATCCCAGAACCACCTGAGGCTTTCACACAGCCACTGCTTGCAGGCTGTGGGACACTCTCTGCCTGGGAGATTGCACCTGTCCCTGGGGTACAGGAAGGAGGCTTTCACTCTGTTCCCAGAGACCTTGAAATTAAGTGTTTTTCTTCCCTGTCAGCCATGAATGGTTTCACTCCCCCCTCAAACTACTGGCCAGGCTGTTCCTCCAGGAGCCCTCTGTGTTTTTTCTGAGGCTGGCAGCTCTGCTGAAGCAGTGTGGCAGAGCAGTGTCTCTGATATGGTTGTGCTGTCCAGTTTTCCCTGCAGACAGGACTCACCTAACACAGCAGTGAGCCTGCAAAGTGCCTGTAGGATAGCAGGGAAAACAGGTTTTCTTCCCAGAAACAGGTTTTCTCTGGATGGCATTGTTCCATGCTTCCAGGCATTTACAGCTTGTCTCAGTGTAACCAGAAAACTCCTCTACTATGTTTATATTTTTTTACTAGCTCAGAAGGGCTCTTATATTTCATTAGTGTTTGAAGTCTAAACACTTATATTTCATTAGTGTTTGTGGTATTTCACTAATACTTGTGGTATTTAATTTTGCAGAACTGGCCAATATATGTTATCCTACATTCTTTGTCTAACAAGTTATTGCTACTTCATTCTTTTTATAGAAAATCTGTAGAAAACTCTGCAGAAAGAAAAGTATTTTAAATTACCTCCTTTGTGGAGCTGAGCTTTGACTCTGTCTTCTCTTGGATCCTTTATCAAACTCATATGATACTTGCAGATACACAGAAGTACCACACCACCTTTCAAAGCAAGTCCTCCTTTTCCTTTCATCCACACTTAAAGACACTTTTATGAATACATGGATACCCTTCCTGTGTTTCTCAATCAAATGCTAAACAGCTGAGCTGAGCCTTCTTACTATTAGCTCCAAATAGCAAGATATCTAGGTTTTGTAAAGAAGAAAAAAGAAAAAAAAGAAGCCAAATACCACCTGAAAGGCTCTTTTTATGAACAGATTGAATATGTCCCATTATCTGCTACTTTTGAACTTCAGAAAACTAATAACAAAGGATTCTGCATAAGCTTCCCCCCTATAGTAATAGAAACAAAACCTCAAAACTTCTCCGTGAGTTCTGAGCTCTGGTGGCTGCTGGCAGCATCTCTTGTTGCCAGCAGTTGGTCTGTCTACACACAAGCTGTCCCAAAGATGAGGCCTCATGTACTGAGAGGCAAAAGAAAAAAAGTCCCCAAACCTCATATGTGAGAGGATGTTACAGGATCAGGCTCAGAACACTGTACATCCGAAACGTGTGAACCAACAAAAGCCCAACTGTGAGTCATCCCCATTTTGCATCATCCTGCTTTCAAATTGCTCCCCATGGAATTTAACAGACATGATAGAAAATAATAGAATTGAAAAATGGGAACTATTTCCACATAGTGGGTTTTTCCCACAGTGGATACAATTTGAATTGCTAATTCACTGCCAGATGTGCAACCACAGACACTGCAACAACAATCCTCTTCCTACAGCACTTGATTATTTCTTCTTGTGACTCACTGAGGATTATATCAGGATTATATACAGGATTATATCTAGCCCAGGTTGGAGAGTTTCCATTTGTGTATTTAATTAAAGAACAGTCAGAAACAGGTAAATTCAAACCAATGTGGCGTAATATTTAAAATATTTTAGAAGGGTAAGCTTCTGAGAGAAACTTTATTTATGAAAACATTAAAGGAAAGGTGAATTCCTGTTTCAAATAAGGCCTGTGGGAATTCTTCATTGCTTTCACATTTTCCAGAAATTTTCTATTCTATTTTTAAAAATCTACTGTCACTTCTTAGCAATTCTACCATTAGTTTTTAGTTGGCGACCACGCATCACTTCTCTTTAGAGAAACAATAATGTGTTTTAATGAAATGCAATTTTCCATTAACTTGATGTACATTTGGGTCCTCTGGTGGGAAGCAACCAACACCTGTAAAGTCATACAAGAGTTACTACTCCTCTGTGAAGTTGAAGTACTACCAACATACAGAAGTATTACAGTAAAACACCTGATTTTTGTTGGTCTCTGTCACACAGTGACATTTTCCAAAATGTATTTGGGGTTTTGGGGGTTCTATCTTTCTGTCTCTTTCTTCTTGATTAGTAGATCCAATCTGATGTTTTGATTGCTTATACTCCTTGTTCAACTTTTTTTATTTTCAACTTATTGCCATAGTTTATGCTCCCAAGCATAAACACAAGAGTGTGTGACTAAAATTAAGATGATGGCAAGAGGTTCTGTGCCACACACAAAAGGGAGCATCAATGCCTCTTTAAAACACTTTTGAAAATGTCCCCTGAAACCCAACAACAAGTCAGACTGAGCAAAAGACGACCAAGTCTCACACCTCTGAAAAGGGAACTCCCTGATGAGGGGCTGACACCCCTGTCCCTTCCTTTCCATCCATCGGCACCGACTCGGGAGCCTCCAAGAGCCACAGCCCAGATCACCACTTCCACCACCAGGCAGCTTTGAACCTGGTGTCTGAGACAGGAACATTTTTTTATTTCTTCCTCAGAGCCCTTGCCTTGAGACCTAAAGCCTTGATGAAACAAGGTACCACTGTTGCCTTACAGGTGCTTAGCTTGGAGCTGAAGCATTTGGGAATATTGTGGCTTTTGGACCACTTCCTTTCCCAGCAGACTTGAAGTCCAGTACCTCCTATAAGCTGCTGAAACTCAACAGGAACCCATTTTTTCAGAGCAATCGGGTGTTTTGAAGCACTCTGCTTCAACTTCCTATGATTCCTCAATAAATTTTACACAAGGAATCTTTGGAAGCTTTACAAAAGGAAATTAATGCCAATATTCCTTCTTGAGCAATTCCTCCATGAGAACATAAATTTGAATTTCCTGATGGGTTGAAGGCATTAGCAGTGTCACTTTATGCACTCTGAAATAAAGCTCTGCTATTCTCCTAGGAAAAGGCAGTAAGGCATCCCAAAGTTCCATGAGTTACGGACATGTTATGCTAAAAACACGTTATATGTCTGTCATAATTACTGATGAAAGCTGTCCAGGACAACCAGTCTTGTTCGGCTTTCCCAGGATTTTAAATGCAGCTGTATTTTTAAATATCTGCAGTCAAGTTGTGCTCAGATGGGTAACCAGTATCATCCCTGCATCTCTGAGGAGCCCTGCAAGCCACACACTTGATTTAAGACACTAACATGAAACATTGCTTAAAGCAGAACAGAAGATTGATGTGACCTTTACTCCTGTACTACTGTTAGACTAAAAACACCTCTCCTGTTCCATACACTTCGCATTAAGCAATTTGTCAAAATTCTTCAAGGAAGCTACTCTTCATCTGCTTTCTCTAGAAGTGGAAACTATCACTTGAAAGTAGATTAAACTTGTACAACTTTCTCATCTGGTCTTCAAATCTGTATTTGTCCATTCCAGTAGGACCTACATCTATTAGCTAATGCTGCTTTTGACACTAAGTACAAATTATGTCATATTACCTGTCAGCTCCATGGAGGACACAGCCTGCTCTGGCCATGCATTTCTTCAGTACACTAAGGACCTGCATTGCCATTCTTTATGTCTGCACACCCTCAGGTTCTTTATTAATTGCTCTCTTTAATCTATAGAAATTACATGCTGAGCACATACTTTTTCTCCAGTGAAGTTATTTTAAAGGATATCTTTTTGTGCCAGGTTTACATAGGCATTAGTCACCTAACTCTGCAGATGAATACAGACAAGAGGAGGCAGACAGCGAACCTGCCCACGCTCTACTGATAATGCCTCTGAGTGCCTACCTGTATCAGTCTGGTTCATGCTCTGGTTAGCTCACCAAATTTCCTCTTAGCCAGCTCACTTCATATCTTCCATGCTTTATCTATTCCTTTCTGGTGGCTAATCTTGAGCTGTAATTACTGCATTTGAAGAATTCCCCCTTTTTTCGACATCTATAATTCTTTACTTTGCTCACTTCCTTTTTAAGCACAAACATGTATTTCCAGAGACATTTTTTACTGCTTTTGAGAATTTCCGTACTTTTTAAAGGATTTTTATTATATTACTTTTGTTGTCTTTTTAAAAGTACTTTCAGTCAAAAAAATTCCATTTCATGGTTTAGTGTCATGATGTTAAGTTTCAACACAATTTTTTCCATGAGAATGTCTTGTATAAGATAATATGAAGGAACTGAAGCTGTCTATGAAAATAATACTGAAAAAATATTCTGAGCACTGTAGGAGATAATGTTCTTAAAATCCTTTTTCTGACAGGGGTTAACTTGGGTTAGCTATGTGCCATGAAAACTGAAAAGCAACATGTGACAGGGGAACTTCATCCCTTATCAGAGAATGTTAGACTCATGATTTTTTATTTTTACAAGTTAGCATTCTGAAGATTAAAAAAATTTATATATATATGTAAAATGAGTTAATGGAGTGCTATACAAGCTCTGGCAATTTTTGTGGTACACGACTTTTTAGAAAAGCATCATCCAGCACAAAGTTCCCTCACCCAGAAAGTGGGAATTGAACCACTGGCTCCCTGTCATTCACAACCAAATGCGATTTCAGAAGCCCACCTCTTTGGCAAAGACAAATTCAGGTGTCAGCTCCATGGAGGATTCACTGTCCATTGCTCTGTGAAAAATTCTGAAGGGTAATGCTCCCTAAATTGGGTGAGTTTCCCAAAGCACATTCACTGTGGCAGTACAGAGCCTGAGGAGCAGCCTGCACCACCGGGAAAGGAGAACAACCTGACGGGTCTGATGCCTCTGATACTGTCATGGACCCAGTGTGGAAACCAGGTGAGTGATGCCATTCCAAAACATCCCCTCACAGTGTGCACTGCACAAACAAGCCTAGGCTGCATCCAGAGAAACATTCCCACAGTTCTGTACATAGCTGTCTATGGAACTGGACAAATGACTCATTGAGCAATGACAAAAAAAAAGAAAAAAAAAAGAAAAAAGAAAAGAAGAACTGAAAAAGACTACAACAGAATATTCTTGCTAATATGGGCTATACCACATGTCAGATCAGCACAAAACCTTTCTGCAGATCAGCTGCGGTGATTATTTTCAATTTGGCAAGGGAACGTTCTTTGCCTTCTTTTCTCTCTCCCCCATCTCTTAGTGCTTTCTCTATTGTCATGGCAAATTTCTAAATTTGCTTGTATTCTGCAGTTAGGTAACACCAGATTTTGAAACTCTGTCTTTCTAAGTATATATATATATATATATATATATATAAAATCCTAGTCACCAGGCAAAATTTGATATTAAGTGATGTTAAAATGATGAGATAAAATATAGGAAATTTTAGAAATTTGGCCAGTGAGGAAGGAGAACAAGCCCCCATGTGGTAAGGTGAAAAGAAGCACCATTAGCCAGGTGATAGTAAGGTCTCAATCAGGTCAGGAAATTTCACCAGAGCCATGATTTTATTTTCCCCTGTTCATTTTAAAATCCCTCTTTACTGTTAAGATAAATAAACAAACACTGAAAATGAGAGGTCACCCTGCACGATGTACAATTAGTATATTATATGCAGTCATAGATATTTTCAGTGTTAGTTTGGGCAAGGAGAGGAAATGAGCAGTACCAATCCAGTCTTTCTGAATTCCATGGACAGACAGCAGTGCAAGGGAAGATGAGGGGATCAACCACCTGGGGATCCTCTGCAGTCAATGATATAGAAACAGTTTTTATCTTGACAGTAATGAAAACAAGACAGGGAAGGTACAGATCTTCAGCTACATGTGGTGACTAATAAATCAGATGTTGTGGAGTCTGGTTTACCGTAGGAAGGTGGATTCAATGAAAACTTGTGCCTGCCAGGAGGTTCTGCAGCTCACAAACAGACTATAGGGAAAATACACTTCTGGAGAAATGACACAAACAGGCACCATCCAGGCTGGGCAAATTGACTCTAAAGAGACAATTGATGTATTTTGGCACAAAGGTAAGGGTACCTCTGGATCCTAGCATTTCCCAGAGAATTGCTTCTACATCTTACATTTATCCACTTACACTTCAGGAACAAGGTAAAACAAATTTTAAAAAAAGCAGGCTCATGGTGCCCAGTTCAGGGCATTTGGAATTTTTTTCATGTTACATTTTGTGAGCTGATTTTATTTACTTTCAGAATCACAATATAGTGTTGTCTTACTACAATATCTTGTTACTTATTTTGTCTGTTTTGAAGAAAACTTGATTTTGAAGTTGCAAAAATGAAACTGTAATGTACCTACATACCAGAGGTTATCAGATCAGGATGGTGAAAATAGTTAATATCCTCAGATGGACAGCCCTCCCCTTCACCGCCCCATTTCCCAAAAAGCAAGTTATTCTTCATTCTCTGCCCTGTCTCATGGAAAAGAAATTAAAACTTTGAAGACACAAAAGTCTAGCTTATTTGTTCACAGTGTGGGGGGAAAAAAAATAAAAGAAAAATAGTTTAAAAAAGAAAGGTAAAAAAAAATTTTTAAATAAGAAAAAAGAAATAGAGATTTTTGACAAATGCATACAAGATAGCATTGTAGATAAACATTATCCTGGCAAAAGAAGATGCTCAAAGTCAATGGTAGTTTTACTTTCAGCAACTAAAAATCTTCATGAGAACAACAGGTATGTGTAACTTTTTACTCTGCGGCAGCAAAATTGTCTTGTTCATGGATAACATCCAATGATTTTATAATGAAATTCAAGAGCAAAAAAAAAAGTCCACAGAAAGGAAGATAAAAGGCCTGAGTGAAACTTCCATTTATTAGGTAAAGTCCTCTAAAAAAGGTGGCTTTCCTTTGAAAAATAATGAGAAATTGCCTCGATATCCCTGAGCAGGAGTCACACCTTTAAAGTTTCTGCTTCCTAGTCAAAAGATTTCTCCCACCCCATTTACATCTGTCTGGAAAAGACCACCTGTCCTGCTCTGTACTGCTGTGACTGGGGCTCTTCTGTGAGGGAGGCAGAGAGAAAGTGAACTCATGTCTATCACATCATTCCTGTAGCTTCACAAGGTGCTGAATTCCAGAACTTTTTTACGTTGTATTCACAAAAAAAAAAAAAAAGGAGAAAACAGAATTTTATGCCAAATTTTAATTTCAGGTCCAATTGAATATTTGCCAAAGTAGATGTTAGTTTTGTTTTGTTTTGTTGGGTTTTGGGTTTTTACAGTATGAACAAAGAAAATAAACTTCTGGATTCAAACTAAAATTTTATCTCTTTTCTCTGAAGCTGTCGAGATAAAGAACAAGTTGCTTTTTGGGAGGAGGATGGTGAAGGGAAGGCTGCCCAAACAGGAGAATTTGCTGCTTTCACAACCCTGATCTGATCACCTTTGCCAAAGAGCAGCTGCAGGATGAGGGCTGATGCTTGTGCTGAGCTTGGTCATTCCTGTTGACTGAGGTCTGCAGGACCCCAGCCCCAAGAGGGAGAGTTCCTGCAGCCTCTCGCCCTCTGTTGGGCAGGAAGGCCACCTTTCCAGAAGGGACAGCTCTGGGGCACTTGGTCCTTAATGCCACGTTTATGGGGGGCCAAAGCTCCCACATCATCACACTTTTGAGACACGCTGAATCAATAGACCTCAGCAGAGGCTGGAGCCCAAACCCCACACAGTGGCAGGGCTGGGGTTGGGCTCCAGCCCAGGCACAGCACTCATGTATGGGATAGGTGTATCTGCAGGATATTCAAAGTATCCTGTAATGTACAATTGGATCTCACATGTTACCAGCTAAAGTATAACCACATCATATCCTGGCCTGGGCAGAAGAGTTGATGCAAATTATTTCTGTCCTGTGTTGCTCATTCCCAGCTTCACTCCATAGGTTACTTCTCACTCAGATGTGTTAATATGACCTTTTGTCTTTTTAAGAAATTTACAATAAGTCTGACCACTGAAAATCTGTATTAAAATCAATCCTTTGGGAAGAAGTAAAGATATTTTTAGGAAAAATCCTAGAAGTACACATATCCAAGCCACAAAAAAAGCCCCTCTCCAGACAGAACCAACACAAATCATGGCATTCTTTTTGATGCAAAGACAACTTATGTTACCAGAATGTGCAAGTTACTTGCCCAATTAAAATAATACAGGTTTCCTTTCAAAACACTGCTGTCATGGATTAATCACAGATTGTTTATGCAAAATAAGTTCTTAGGTTTAAAACAAACTGTAGTGATATTGGTAATCTTCAATACCACTGTTCAAATGACCCAGAAACTCATTAACCAGAAAATCTTTCCCAACTTTTCACCTTCTGATTTAGAGTAGTACACTTCTGTTTCTGCAATTAACTGAGTAACAGGAAAAAACAGAGCCACAAAACTTGTAGTGATACAAGCCCAAAAACAGATTATCAGCAACAAAATAAATACAAGGGGAACCCTGAAAAATGCTGATTTTAATACAGGAAAACCCTGAACCCTGTTTGGCAGTCTAGGCACAAGGAAAAAGCCTATGTTTTTGGGGGAGCTAAAGGAAAAAGAAAAAGAAAAAAAATTTTAAAAAATTTACCAGCAGTTCAAAATTTCAAGGTGAATATCATAAAGTACTGCAGGGGATGAACAGCCCAGACAAGAGGAAGGTTTTTTGATGCTGAACACAAACATTACCAGCGATGCCCCTCTCGGTCCCCAATAAACAGAGAGAAAACAAGACTCAATTCAAAACTGATCGCGGGAAAACCGGAATCTCGACCTCTGTCTCATCCCATAAACCGGACCCTTCCTTAGCCAAAGGTGGAAAGTCAGGGCTGGCAAGGCGTAGCGTCACACCCTCCTCTGCTCCTCGCTGCCTGGGGTCCCGACCCCGCGGGGCTGCAGAGCAGCATCCCAGGAAACGGGAGGGGCGTCACTCAGCCCCGGCACGGCTGCTGCCCCCGGCTCGGCTCGGCTCGGCTCGGCGCTGGGGGCGGAGGCGGCGGCAGCCGAGCCGCCCTGCCCCGGGCGGGATGCCCGGGCTGCCGGGGCGGCGGGGGCGCGGCGCGGGATGCTCACCCTGCGGTTGCGGTCGGCCTCCCGCACCTCCTCTTCCTGGGGGCCCTGGCGGATGAGCGCCTTCAGCACGATGCTGTTGTTGGTGCAGCAGGCTCGGAAGAGGCTCAGCGCCTCGGGGCTGTCGCGCTCGTCCCCTTCCAGGGACCAGATGTCCTCGTCGTCGTCGTCCAGCCCCCTAGGAGGGTAGAAAGAGTCGTCTGAGGCGATGCTGCAGGTGTCGGGCAGCTCGGAGAAGTCCTCGTACTCCTCGCAATCCTCCTCCTCCACCTCCTTCTCCTCTTCTTCCTCTTCGTCCGGCTCCTCGGCGGCAGCCTCCGCCGCCCCCTGCTCGGGGCTGCTCTCCGCCTCGGCGCCGGGCATCTCCTTGGCGGCGGCGGGCGCGGGGCAGACCCGCTCCCCGGGCAGCTGCTCGCCGTGCCCGGACAGCAGCACCATGCCGGGGCGCGGGGGCCGCGCCGGGCCCCGCGGGGCGCTCAGGGCGCCCGGCAGCCGCCGCCCGCCGAGCGCTGCCCCGCCGGCAGCCGCGGCTCTGCCTCCCCGGGCTCGGGTGCCGCTGCCCCCTCACGCAAGTGTCAGCCCCCTCCCGCGGGTGACCCCGCGGCAGCCCGGCCGCCCCCCGGGCCGGGGCATGCCGCCGCCTGCGGGGGAGGGTCCGCGGGGCCGGTCACCGCCGCCGGCCCGGCCCGGGGGAGCTGCCGCCGCCGCGGGGAGCGATGAGAGGCTGAGGACGGGCAGGGCGGCTCTGGGGAGCGCAGGCAGTTGTCAAACTCCCGGCCCGTAATCCGCTCAGCATCGCTGTGAGGAGATTGGGGCTGGGGTTTAGCTGCGGGGCGCGGTGCCGGGGCGGCGTGCGGGGGGAGCGGGAGGCTGCCGCGGCTGCTCCCTGCGGGCACCGAGCTGCAGGTGCGGGACCGCAGCGCCCTGAGCGCCCCCGGGCTCCTCCGCCTCCTGGGCTCGCAGGGGCCCGCGGCGAGCCCGCCCGCGGGGGCAGAGGCGGGAGCGGCCCCGGCTGCCGCTGGTCCTTCAGCTCTAACTGCGTGGTTCCGAGCCGCGGCTGCAGCGATGTACGCAAAACTTTTCAGGAATACAACCGGCCTGTGAGGAATTCGTCTTTTGAAATAAACACTGAAACTAAGGGGAATGGCTGCACAGAATTTCAGTGCTTCGAATCAGAGCTGTAAAAGCAAGTAATTCATTAAATCAGCCCTGACAATTTACCAGCTGTAGAGATATCAGGCACGTACTTTTTATGGAAAGCATTTGGAGATTAGGTTGAGAGGAATAATGCATGTATAAATTGAGTTCCTGCTTTGTCACAGTTCCTCTAAAATCTCTTTTCCCTTTCAAATGCCACAGATTAGCACTGTTCTCTGGCAGGGAAACAGTGGGGAGAAGTCCTTTGGCCAACAAAATAGGGTATTTGCTTTCTTCAACAGCTTTTTGAAGTGAATCTCATATATTTGACATCCTTCAGCAAGTGAATGTCCAAGGTCCAAGTCCCTGTCTGTCTAACGGGAGAGAAAGGAGGTGGTATTTCTGCAGGAGGTGAGGCAGAGTATGAGCTACATTTTTTATACTAAAAGAGCATAGGAAGGAAAAGTAAAATGCAACTGTGAGTAAATGGCCCCAAATAGTAGGTGTTTACAGTCTTACAAGAAACCCTTGTGTAAACCAGACATGATGGGTGATACAAAGACCAGCAGCTTCCTGCTGAATCCTAATTGGCAGGGTTATCCCAGTGCCCAGCAGGAGGATATCTGTAAGCAGAATTAGTATTAAATAGTTCCCTGATTGGCTGCTTCTGCAAAGGAGCTAAACTGGGAAAGAAGGAGATTAAACTACCCCCTCACCTCCAGACACCTCTGAGATCATAGCTGGTGTAGATTACCAGCTTGCTCATGCTGCCTGTCTCCCATTATTTGCTTGGGTAAAGACAGGCCCTTTCTCCACTGCTGCTGGGTGTGTCTGCTCCCAAATCAAACACTTCTGAGCTGCCTTTAGCTGCTGCACGACAGTGCTGCAGGATTCACTTTCTACACTTATTGCCTTTCCATTTGTTAAATATTTGCATTCACAGAGTTTAGGGGCTCCCTTCATTCAACTTCTTGTTTTCTTCTCAGTAAGTGTGGCCAATGAGCTGCTTAACAGAATGCTACCTCTTAAAATAGTACTTGTATTTTGAGAAAACTTCATTTTTGCCTGAGATCCTGCAGCTGGTGGGGGGTATTTGAGTTTTTTCAGCCTGAACTCATCAGAAAAGCCCAGTAAGACTCTTGGTTCTAGTAACTTCAAATAGCAGAAAAAAGCCCCAAAATAATTCTACTACAGGGGAACAAAGGGATTTTTTTATGAAGATTCAGCTCATCTATAAGAATTCATTAATCAATTATACATGCTTTGTCTCTTTCTTATAAAACCAATTCAGAAGAATAAATATTTACCACATTACCTGACTGTTTTTTAAAATGTTATGTGGAATTTATTAGCAAAGAGGCAGGGACCAGTACCTTTGAATATAAAGAAAACCAAAGCCAACAAAAAAAAAAAACAACCTTGAAAAACCTTAATGCTAACTAGAGGGAAAACACAGTTATACAGGAAAAAAAAGTTTGACGCTGGAAAGTCATCCTTTTTTCTCTCTGTGTTCAGGTTACCTTATCAGCTTATTAATAGAGGAGAAATGAATCAGTTTTCTCCCACAGTTGTAGTAATTCTGCAGGGACCTTGGAGATGAAAACTGTTTTCTCTTACCTCAGCCTGTCACTTTCATCTCTTCTCTCAAAGAACAGTGCTATACTGCTTAAGCTTTCAAAGCAAGGTGTCAGGCTGGAACAGGGCAGACATGGTGTTTCCCCTTGAATTTTTCACTTTTACAACTGGTATTGAGGCTGTATTTCAAATTATTTAACCAGCATGCATCTTGACAAAAAAGCTGGTGCAGCTAATCAGGCATAAACTGTTACTTGACTCCTTGAGATGCTGATGCAGCCATTTATCTTGTCACACACAGGTGCCCACCAAGGCTGCTCTGCTAGGGCACAGTCATAGATGTAAAGCAGATGATGTCTGGCTTCTTGATTCTTTCAGTGACACAGCTTGTATGCGACAAACAGGACTTCTTGTCACTTGTGCTTCAGTGTGTAAATCAAAACAAAAGAATGTGAGGAAAGGCCATAGAGTAAGTCTGCAGATTCTTTCAAATTATCCAAAAAAAACCCCTGTTTTCATGGCATTTGTAAGAGGACAGCATCAAACTTTCATCTGGAAAAGAAACTACTCAATACAATTGAATTAAAATGCTAATATTCCTAAACTTTGTATCAAAATCTCAAAGCAAATACCCCAGAATTATGAGTCATTATCACCATCCGTATCTCATTAAAATCTATTGCTGGGAATTACCAAGGCAGGAAATTAAAATACTCAGAGCAGATACCTGGCCCTATGCAGACAAAGCTTCCCATGAAGAAAACCAATTTTTGGAATGACTATATCATGGGGTGACCCCAATTTGCCTTGTTAAGGTTTGTAAGCCATTGCATTTATAAAACATTCTGAAATTGAGATTTACTGAGAGTTACGTGCAATAATAAAGACAAAAGTAAGATAAATAATAAGACCCAGTGAGTTTTATATATTCTTATAGTCAATGATTTAACCTAAGGAAAAGAAAATCATAACACACTGAAAGCTATTACCAGTGTTCTTAAAAGATGAAATCTACTAACTTCAAAAGCATTGGTTTCTAAAATAAAATAAAACAAAATAAAATAAAATAAAATAAAATAAAATAAAATAAAATAAAATAAAATAAGTAGGTTTTGTTTGTTTCCCTTACTCAGGTGTCTAAAATTTCTGAATAACAAGAAGCCTGGTTGTTTGGTATTTTACCCATCTGACATCTAAACACTCTCTTTTGAAATTCAGAGTGTATTTTTCTCTTCTTTAGTTGATCCACCTGAAAAATCTCTTAGGCAATCTGAGGCTGAGTGAGCATTTGTTGGTAAGACATTTAGGCTGTTTAGGCACCTTGCTGGTGTATTCCCACCAACTGGCAACTTCAGCCACTTCAGTGATCCAAGGGTTTTACAAACTCTTGGAGGCACACCCGGCAGGTTTTTCTGCTTCCATCTGGCTCCTCACCCATTGCTTTGTAGGTTTGTGTTGGCAGCAGGTGAAAGGATGGAGCAGCATCTCCTCACCTGGCAGGACTTGCAGTAGTAGCAATACCACAGTGTTAAACATGAGAGCCAGCTCACCCACCCCCTCTCTCTGTTTAGCAGCTGGTAAAAACTCTGAGATGCACAGAAGGGGTTTCTGTGGACACTGCAGCTCTCTTTCACAGCATTTCCACCAGCACCACTGAAGGAAGCATTCAGAGCACAAGGAAACTTCTCTTGAGCAGCCTCCTATCTTCACAGATGGGAGAGGAGCTGAAGCCCCCAAAAGGCCAGTGTGGGAGTGGGTTTGGTGGCATGACCTGAGTCAGCATCATCCCAGTGCTGACCTGGTCCATGCCAAAGGTCACCTCAGGTGGTCCATGGAGGAAATGTAGGCACTGAGGGAAACAAGGTGCTAAAAGAGATAAGATACTGCTTTTTACTGATAGCATTCTTTGGAATTTTGGGGAGAGACTTTCAGAATTACTGCCTCCAAGCTTTGCGTCAGTTCTCAAAAAAGAGTGCCTGCATCTTCAAAAACTGTCTGCTTGAAGTTAATCTCAAGAGAGTTTTTAGGTACAGATGTAAGCAAACTGGTTCCTGGGGTTGCTGAGTTCTTGGCAGAGTTAGCAGGCTAATAAATCCAACCTCTTGTTTATCATGCCTAATAATAATGCATTATCATTATTATTATTATTATTATTATTATTATTATTATTATTATTATTATTTGATTGGGGTGATTTTCTGGGTCTGTAGCAGAACTGTAAGCAGGCTGGCTGCTGTGAGGCGTCAAAGTGCAATTAACATAGTCAAAAAACGTCAGGTGGTGTGCTATTGGCAAGGTATGTGTGAAGAAGGCATTCAAGGTAAAGAATTAAACGAAAGAAATAATTAAGAAAATGTTCCCTCTCAACTCTAAAGAGCCAGAGAGAGACAGAGTTGTTTTCATATTTACCCGATTCGAGGTGTTGGAGAGAGCGTTTATAAACTAACAGATTCAGCAGCACTTGCTAAGACTTCCCCACTTTAAAAGTCCTTTGAAAGGAGAAAGGTGGAGTCTCAGTTTTCCTATGCTCTGGCCAAGACTTGATGTGACATCCTGGTTGATCTGAATAGTAACAGCTGCTAAGGAGCCATGAGTGGAAGTTGCAATATGTTTCCTAGAAACCAAAGGCTTGGGCTGAATGATGAGAGCAGAGACAGAGAATAAAAAATACTAGCAACAATCTTGTTAAATGTTAGTGTTTTCTCAGTTGCTAGTATTTTTCCTGCACTTGCCCTGTCAAATAAAATGCTGTTTAAAGCATCTGTAGTACCAGTTTATTGGTATCTCTGTGCAGTTAATACAATTAAGGGTTATAAAGGTATAAATGTTACACAAGCTCATTTAATTTCATTCACTAGCAATGACTGAAAATAATCAATGTTCTGCTTTCAGTATGAACCTGTATTTTGTTTGCACTGAAATCTAAAGCATAGCCCTTTCCAGAAAAGGATTACTTCCTCAAGGCACAGTCTTGGGTCTAGCTAATCTCGACTTAGTTGTAGGCAAATCTTGCAAGTCCTGTCTGTGCTGAGGACAGTAGTGATTAGCAGCAGGTAGGACTCTCAGGGTAAAGTGTGCTAGTTCTGGGCACGTAGGGCAGTTCCCTGATAGCCAGGGGCACCTGGGAGGTGGGCACCTGCCACCTAAGCACTGCCTGGTGGGGTTCAGCTTCACTGGAGAAGTATGGAAGCTGCTTAAATCTTTTTGGATTATTTCCTCAAGACTGTAAAGAACAAGTAAGGCACACCAAATATGCTAACAGTTTGCTTTTACGTGTGGTTTGATATTTTTGAATGTGGTAGGTAGAAGTGGAGGAGGCTGTGCAAGCGAAGAGGGGAGAGATAGAGAGTACTCTAGTTCTTACTGAGCTGCTCTTTTCAAATACTTGCTGTAGACTGTGATGCTGAAGATCCTTGAGGTTTCTCAATAATTCTTCAGCATGGAACTTCTGTTTTCATATTTCTCTCAATTTCGGTCATAGGAAATTTCTTGGGAGAAAACTGTTTGAGAAAGTTTGCTGTTGTCCAAATGTTGCTTTATTGATGAAAACCAGATATTTGCATAAAATCTTTGTCTGGGAGTCTTCTGTCCCTGAAGAGTACATTTTAAAAATCACCTCTTCGAAATAATTATTTTTCCTTGTTACTTTGCATATTATTTCTTAAACTGCCACAAAACTACATAATAATAGGGAAATAGCCATGGCTTGAAGTGTCAGTGTATTGCTTTTTCTTGGAGGAAGGCTAACAAAGATTGAGAGGAGGAGAGAAAAATGTTTCTCAAACTATAGGTTTAATTTTATTTTTCTGTATTTTGATATATTTTACCAAAATAACACAATAGTAGACATTAATACATGTATAAAAATTATTAGGGAAAATAATCCCATGTATATTCCATTGCAAGATTATAATTATCAGGCCATTGGGGCTGCGGGTGGGGGTTGACTGGATTAGTGTACATGAGAATTTATTTGGGAATTGTTATCTTATTTTTGCACTCTACTGAAGCAGAAGATTGCCCACATATATGTGTGAAAATGTGTCCCTCAGTTGGGTATCTAGAATAAATAATGGGGTTTTTTTACCAAAATCTTTTGTTCCTCCCTAAAGGAATTCTTTCTACATACAGGGGATAAACTATGTATCTGCTTCACATTTTCCTAAAATTATTCCTCTTCCTTTATTGTGAAATTATGCACCCAAAAATAGGCTGGTTTGATGTTGGTATGAGTAAGCCTGCTGATGCCATTCCATATGGAGAAAGCGTGTAGCACGTCTACGCTTGCACTTCTGATCAGTTCACTCCTCTTCTACACGGATTTCCTGCGTGACTGGAAAGAGCTTTAAGCCTCTCCATCCCTGAGGTTTTTTTCCTGAATAACAATAATGGTACTTCTCTCTAATTCTGGGAAGTTTGGGACCTGAGGACATTGCTGTTTGATTGAGTTTCTGATGATGTTTGAATTCAGGTTTTGAAAATAGCCCAGATACGTGTCCATCTATCCCTACTGTTGCCCAGCATCAGGAAACTGTAAAGAAGTCAGTGATAAATTCATCCTAATTTTAATCTTTCTGACAAACCCTAGAGACAGCCTTCATATGTGACCCAGTTTCTATTTCTGAAATACTATGGTTTTAATCCTCTTTCTATTTCAATTTTGTCTAATTCAAACTGGGGATTGGACACTGCTATGTAATGCAGTCCAGTAAAACATTGGTATAAAAGCAGAAACAGAAATATTTTCAAAAAGCAAAAAAAAAAATAAAAGGAAAATCTAGAATTTGCTGCCATAATTTATTAATATATACCATCTTATTTTATTATCTACTCTCCTGTGAGAATTTGGAGCGCTTTAGACTTTAGCTTGCATTGAATGACGGGTTTCAGCAAAAGATCTCATCTCATGCTGTAAAGGTGAATGCCATAGCCATTTTATAGATGCTGAAATTGAATTGCAGACTACTCAAATGCAGCAGGGCATTGTATAATATATCAAACATACAGATGTCTTATTTTGGCATTACTCAAATGCTTCAAATGACTCATGGTTCAAATGGCTTATCCATATACCTACATAATTAGGCAAATGGGGTATAGGGTGTGGTTACCAACTGGGACCATTAGAGAAATCCGAGTCCATGTGGTGTAGCTCCATCAAGGGCTACAAATGGTCATCTTGGAACTATTTCTCTATTTAGAACATAATGAACACTGGCCAGAAAATTACAAGTAGCACTTTAGGACAAAGAGTTGTTATAATCAGTGCATTGAATTTTTCTCCACCTGTTTCTTCTACGCTCTTAAACATAAACCAGGATACCGAGATACAAAGTGGTCTCCAGCAAAGTTGTGTGGATACAAATCCAGCTTATTGCCTTAGTACAGGATTTCAGAGACTGTATTTGTTTCTTCATACAGTATCAAAATAATAACACCCTATATTTGGAAATGTGATTCCTTGTATGTGCAATGAGTCATGCTATGAGGATTTCTTATTTTTCCTCTCCCACCCCGTCCTGAGATAATTGGTGTTTCACCAGCCTATGTAAACATGTGAATAACCAGAGGCTTTCATTGAAAGACAAATATACTTACATGTTCTGGGAAAAGCGTTGTGCGTGTTTTTAAGTGATTTAAATAATTAGTATCCTGATAAGATGTGTGTGGTTTGAAAACATTTTAGAAACTCACAGAATAACGGTGGGACTATTATTGTTTCCCTATTGTGTGCATTGTCTATTAGGTATCCTTGTCTCTAATAGGATCATACTCATTTTCATCTTTGCAGAAATGCAGTGTTCTCCCGTGAGATTATTTAATATTATCTTGAAATCATTAAAATTGCTATACTGACAAGTTAAAATAAACAGATGCTTATCTAGCCCAATGATTCCTTTGTTTCTTGGTGTTTTCATAATGTGATTTTTCACAAATCACAAACATCATGGGACTCATCCCAGGAGATGTTCAAGTGAAAGTAGATTATCCGTAAAACATTCCCCTTTAGAAATCATACCTCCCATGTGATAGTCATTTAAGCAATTTTAAATATCCTGCTCCCTCTGTTTCATCCCTTTTTATCAGAATTCTTCCATTTAAGAAAGTATATTCCCATTAATTTGCTGGAGAAGTAATTAGTAGGGTAAGTCAGTAGCTAACTCTTACTGCAAGGTGGTGGTAAATCCTCTGCAGTTCCATTTCACTTCTGTTAGTGCCCATACCCCCTGTGTGCATATGGAACATGGAACTGAAGAGCTGCCCATGCTCAGAGCATGTTCTGCCATGGAGGGCAGGTATGGAGGGTCCTGCTGACCCCCTTTACAGCGCTAGTTAACAAGCTGTGCCAAATGGAGAGGGCAGTATCTCCTTCCTGTGATGTTCTCACTGCCTGCATTTCCTTTACAACTCTGTGTAAAGTCTGTTACTGATTCAGTAAAGGACATAGATGTTTCTGTGTGGTTGTATTTTCTTTGGAAACATCCGATGGGTCCAGCATGATTTCCTTTTGATTGCTTCTTGCATGTCCAGCAACAAGTAGGTTTTTAAACTTCCCCTGTAGAAAGGATGGGATCAAGGGACGACATTTCCATAGTCAAGCCACTTCAGAAGCAGCAATTAACAATCAGAAGACATTGAGATAGGTAAATATTGTTATCTCAGCTTTTCAGCTGGTGAAATTGAAATAAGGAGGTCAAGGTCAACATCTTCCAATTTAAAATTTATGGTTGGACTTCGATGGCTAAATTAATGACATGAATTGCAAACTTTTGAAGCCCACAAAATCAAAAAGACTGCACATTTTCAGGAATCGTGGAAATCTGAACACTTGTTTATATGCCATAAGTGTTGTAACCAAGTTAAAAGTTCTTGCTTCAATAATTAGGGCAATGTTAAGTCTTGGTCAAAGATATCTTCAATCATTTTAGGTTTTAGAGTTTTGTTTTATGTACAGCTGTAGATAACTGTATTTGCATTTGCCCCCTCTGTTTATTTGCACTTACGCAGCATTAACATCTCATGAGGAAATTTTCCTTAAATACCATGGCTGCTCTTAAAGTTAAGTTGTACTTAGATTTCTCTGGTTTGCTCCACTACAGTCTGTCTCACATTCATGAAGGAACTTGCACACTAAGTAAAGGAAAAATTATCATCTATTCTGTAGGTGGTTGTGGAAAAGATGAAAATAGGCACTTTCCTCATGAGAAGAGGAAGGAAAGAAGGAGCATCTTGCTTCCCCAGAGGAGAGTAGTAGGGAAGGGACAGGGCCAGAGGAGGCAGCTCTCTAGAAGAGGGTTTACACTTGACTCTTCTCCAAGTCCATGCTGTTTGAAGGGCACTCCAGGCATGGTGGCAGGTGCTGCTGCAGCCCACGAGCTGTACGGTGTGCTTGCACCACATACGGGTGATTTGTTACTCAAGCACTGACCAGATGGCCCCGATATTGCATCAATGCATCAATTTTGTACTCGTCAATTTGGGCTCCTGAAAGTTGCCGAGGAGAAAGTTAACTGCAAAACTTGAATGTTTTGCACTGATTGTAGCTCTCCCTTACATTAAGGCACATGGCCAAAGCAGAGGTTTTCTCCGTTTTCAGCACACCTGGCACAGAAAATACAGATATGCTGCCTAACTTAGTAATCAGCAGTGGAAGAAAACAGGTGTTTCCTTTAACTTGGCAGATGATCTGACTCCCTCTCGTGCTGCATATTTCTTCTCCTGGCAGAGGACTGGAGGAGTCAAGTCAGGTATCTCCTTTCTCATTAGTGCCTGGAGGAGGCATGTCCTGCCTGGAGGCACTGATCATCCTGATCATGTACTGCCCCACATGTGGCCAATCGATGAGGGGAAGCACAAGCTGGGGAATGCTGCTGAGGCAGATGATAACTCTCAGATCAGAAGCCCTGAGATGGTATTTTGGCAGCTTGGGAAAGGTACATGCTTTGCCTTAATTATGAACACAGTTATATTGCTCGTGAAAGTTTCATTACACTAGTTAGCATATTAGCATTACAAGCAACATAATGAAGCATAATTGCTACAAGGGTTCAGTGTGAACTAATTGATCTGGAAAAAAAAGACATTTCAGAATACAAACAAGAAAAATAAACCTTGATGTTTCCTAGAAATTTCCAGGAGGGATTTTATTTAAAAAATATTAAGATAGAATTGAGAACTTGCTAGCAAGCTGATTTAATTTTTTTGTTGATTGGTTTATAAAAATGGCATCTTGCTTATCACCCAGCAAGGATATTTACCTGCAGGGACCTCTATATTGAGCTGTGTTTGATTGGAAACTGCTGAAAATATTGGTTTGGGAATAAGAGGATACATCATGTTTATAAAAGAGAAATTGCTGCTAGTTTTTGTTGTAAAGGTAAGTACATTCAAGTCAGGTTACTGAGAGAGGGAAAACCCTTCTAGTTACAAAAAAACCTGTCAGCACAGCTATAAGGTTTTGCTATGCAATTTGCTAACTGCAATAGATAAGGTTTTGCCAATCAAAAATAGTGACATGGCATTCAACTTAAAACCCCTTCTGTTGCACCTCTCTCTTGCTCTTAGCTAAATTAAAAATAGCTTTTCCAATACTGAAAAAAAACCCCAAGAAACCCATTGAGATCTAACATTTAGTTTTACAAATTATCTTTTTGCTTAGCCACATCAAACCTACCTTTGGAACCAATAAACTTTTCCTTGTGTCAGAGCCAAAACCAGCTCCTGTGTTTCTGTAAAAAAAAAAAGTCAGGGTTTATAATTACAGTTGTGAAATAGTCAGGGTTTATAATTTTAGTTCTTTAAAGAACTAAAAAATATTGTCATTTAAATGAGCCTTGCTACTAGCAATTTTGGAAAGATTCAGTTGTTCTTATGTGTGCAAAGCACCAACATTTTTCTGGAGAGAAAATCCTTTGCTGATGGCATTGGGATGACTTCTGTAACACGAGGCAAAGGTATAAAAGGAGCAGAGTCTTGTTTAATGGATATAGCTTGGATCAAATGAATGTTCTCAGCAGATGCCACTGGTTTTATACCACACAAGGCAGAGGTAAATATTTGAATAACAGGGTCCTGACACTCATAAAGTGAGCAGAGTGAATGAGCTTTCCAGGTGGTTCACAGCTGGGAGGCTGAGGAGTGAGGCCAACACCTCTGGGGATGAGGAGGAAGGCTGGGGGCTGGCCTGGGTGAGGGGCACTGAGAGGAGCAGAGCACGTGCACCAGAGGGGAGAGCCACATCACCTCACTGGTCTGTGCCTATCCTCCTTCTCTCCTGGGGTGACAGCAGCAGGTGTTTCCTGGGTTCAGGATTCTTTCTAGTGACATCCTGCATGCTCTTCACCCCATTTTATTTACCACTGCCTAGTAAATCCCTAGTCGGGTAAGAAACACGTATTAATAACACTTTAAACCACTTCAGCACTGCAAGAAACACAGAGCTGAGAGCTGTGACAGCCAAGTTCAACATATCATTTGCCCATTTGAAGGTTTTGCAGTGAGTCATTTTCGGGTACGTGTGCCAAGCGCACCAGCATCAGTGCTGCAAAAGAGGCAGTGTTTCTTCCTGCGGGGTGGTGTCAGCTCAGCACAGATGGTGCAAATTCCCAGCAGAATCACCAGGTTTCGTGCAACAGGTGGGTTTGCTTCCTTCAGGGGTGAAGGAAGAGCGGGAGGGGCAGGCTGAGTAAGGGGGCCTCCTCTGCCCAGCACTGTAGTTCAAAATGACACCAGGCAGTGACTCCCAGCAGGGTATGAGAGAAAAGGAATTTGGACTTTTCATTAAGTCAATAGCTACATGCTGTCTAAATTACATTTAGATATTACATCAGCATTTGAGCTAATTACAGATGTGGAGCAGGGGCACATTCCTCTGGTCGTGCTCCTCCGGTCTGGCTGGGAAGTGAGGCATGGTGTGAGCAAAGTCCCTCATTCCTCTGTAGAGCACGAGGAGGATCAGTGCCAACAATGTGCCCAGGCCAGAGCCTATGGAATAGGGATCACCTTCCTGGTCCACATTGCCAGGGCAGCTGCTGACACAACTAGGTTACAGAGGAAGTTTTAGCAAAGGCTGCTGCTGAGAGACACATTAAAGGGTTTGGAAGTGCTTTGAGATCCACTGGGAGTAACTTTTGAAAACAAGATATATGTTATGAATAACAAGAATAGGCCATGATCCTGAGTAACCAACTGTCTTGTTTTTCTCCTGATGTCTCATGATGTTCCCATTTTGCTGAAAGCCAGAGCTCCTGAAATCATCTGCTTAGCTCTATATGTCACTTCTAAACTAAAAAGATGAGTAAAAGTAATGGTGAATCTGTTACTTTGCACAGCTCATGATTTTGGGGATAAACTAGTGATTTATGTTGCTGAGTACAAGATCTTTGAAAGTTTGTGTGTGACAGTCCTTGAAATCTGTGAATCCACTGTCATGCATTTTCTACCAAATGCACAAATTTGGAGCAGTCCCCCGGTTCATCACCTGTCTGAGCTAATTTTTTCTGCAATCTGGGATACAAATCCCACTATCCCAATGCTTGCTGATGGATACAGTGCAGTAATATCTCAATGACTTCACAAGCTAGCAAATAATTAGTAAAAACTCTGCCTGATTTGAAAGTTTCTAGTTTGGGATCAGTGTTTTGGAACCTCACTGATATGTGAGGAATCTGTGAAGCACACACCTAACATGGGAGGAAAAGGTTAGTAGTACAAGAGGCACTCCCACATTTTATTGCCCTATTATTCTGATACAGAGTCAAAATAATCTTTCAGAAATAATGGACAATCCAGTCCATAACCCAACAAGCTCTTGGCTACTTTTCTGCATGTGCTTTTAAATTTCGTTCCTGTATTGGAAGTTTTTCACATGTGGCTCAAGGATATAAAAAACTGATTTCATAAGAAGCCTCTTGTTAGTGGAGAGCCAGCATCATTAGATGTAATCTGTGCTGGAATTTAAAAGAGAAGTTTCTGCAGTTTGTGATCAATATCAGTCTTTCCATGACAGAGGTTCAGCCACTTGGGGCCTGATGTAATTAAGTCAGTTTAACATTTTCCCATTAAATGGAACGCTGTACTCTTACTTAAAAGTTCATTATACTTTAGGAAAACTTCCTTAGATTTTAGGAGGGGTGCTTCTATGACTTTGATTTTGGTTTTTTTTAACTAATTCATTTTGTTACATTCAAGAAGGGAAAAACCAGAACAACTGTGCTCTTGTGGCCTGTTAAAACAACTGATGTCATCTCTGAATGTGGTTATTCTGTAAATATTATGATGAATTCTTTTTTCCAGCAATATCATATTTCAGCCCTTTGAATCAAGCTGACTAGTGATCACCAGCTGTGTGTTTCTGGTTTTCAGAGAGCCTTGATTTCTTCTTTCCAAAGTCCTTGATCCTTTTTTCAAAAATGCTGATCATTCACTACTGCAGCTGAAATATACCTATGCTGGACAGGGAGAGCACCTGTGAAATTCTTCGGAGAAAAGTGAAGGTAAATAGGCACATGTATTAGGTATCTAAATATTAAAATTGTTTACCTTTTATGAACTAGCAAAATCCAGGTCCTAAGCCCTTCCTGTGCTGTGCTCTAAATTAGTACACACTCACAACTCTGTGCTTTATCTCCTTTGAAAAAGCTTTTTTAGTGTGCGAAAAAAATTCTCTTTAAAAAGTCAGATTTCACTTCTCCTAATGTTTTATTTTATTTTTCTTTTTAGCCAGGAAATATGAAAGTTTAGTAGAGAAGAGTAGTAAAGTAGTTTCTGGACTATCTTAAAAAAACCCTGAATTTCTTCCTGACTGCCTTTACATTTAGCAGACTCCAGTTTTGAACAGCCCCCCTCCCCTTCAGAAGTGTTGCTTGAAACATTTTTGTAGTCATGATTGCTCATGTGCTTGGCATTCTGCTGTGGCTCCTGATGAGGCAGTGACACGCCATAGCTTTTCCTACCTGTGCTGTCTGCAGCAGAGATGGGGCACTGCCAGGGCTCAGCTGCTGTGGGACAGGCTAAGTAAAGTCTTATCCTCTGTGCAAAGCAGCTTCTTGGGGAGAAGGAAAGCAGGCACCACCCCTCTCACTCTGTTACACAAGAATTGGTGAGACATCTGTAGTTTACATAATGGTACCCAGCATCCAGGCAGCATTTCTCATCAGCAGATAATAAAATGGTCTCTGAAAAAAAAAAAAAAAGTCAGTGTGGTCATCCTCAATTTACATATTCTGAGTCTGACTTTGAAGAAAGGGCATTTTTCTCCTGGTCAGAGCAATGATAAAAGACAAGACAGCTTGTGTAAAGATTTAAAACACTTGAGCAATGTGCCTGAGTGAACGAGGCTTATCTATTTAGTGCTTGAGACCTGTGGCTGAATCCAAAACACACCTAAATTATCCTTGTGTAACTTTGCAGTCATAAAATTAAATACTGCTAATTACCTTCCTGTCTCTGATGTGTTATATTTTGGGCTGCAGAACAAGCAGTCCCTATAGATTGATTTGCTTAACCCTTCACACTAAGACCTTGTCTTAACTGCAAGTAGTCTGTGTGTGTGCACAGCTGTGCAGGTTAGGATTTTCAAAGCTGTCTGAACAGCTTTATCTTTAAAGACATCTGATCTTGAAAAACCTTTTTAAGAAGTGCTGCTGTAAAAAAAATTCAGCACCAATTGATATTTGGGAAAAATATTTTTAGGCACATCATGGGGGATTTTCAGTCTCACCCTGACACCGGATGCAGGCTTTAAAGTTGCCACTATTACTTCTGTGCCTGCAATCCTTGCATACCCTATTCCCACAAGCCCTCTGCTTTGGTTCTGCCCCTGTAAAAGGAAATAACAGCACCTTCTTTATGCAGTTCTTCCCGTGTTTTGCCTTTTTGGCCTGCAAACTCTTGAGTCCAGAGTGCCTGTCTTAAATATACAGTATGGCTTTTCTGGACCCAAATGTTAAGAAACTTGTACTAATATAATATTGTTATATGCTTTTTGATCAGAATTTCACAACATAATAAAAGAAAAATCCATTTAGGAAGAGGAGTGTTTATTGGAGGAATGATCATTTGTTTGACCTTAATCTGTCATTGACAAAGCTTCCAGGCTGCACTGTATTAGCAGATGGATAATGGGCTCCAGCTGAAATTACTTGCACAGTTAAGTACTTTATTTTCTCATTTTCCTACAGTGAGAGTCTCTAAGAACAGGGCTGGCATATAAACACTCCCCTACATTCCTGCATGAACATGTTGGCCTCATTGTTTAGACTTTCAGTGAGAAGCTGAGCTGCTGCCACCTCTTCTCCAGTGCTTTGTGTGAGGAACAAAAGCTGGAGCCAGGTAGTCACTGTTGTTTCCCCTGGGGACAGTGGGGAGCCTGGCACAAAGGTGCAGCTCCTCATTTGGGACAGATTCCAAAGGACAGGGGGAGGGAGGTTTTTCATAGACTTCACTGGATTTTGGATCATTTTCAGCGTTTTCATCTTAGAATGGCTTGCAAAGCTTCTCTATATTGGGCTTTTCAATGATGTCTTTGTGCTGTGTAGAGAGAAAGTAATTAAAAGAGAAAATTTACCACCGCAGTAAACAAAATTAGAAATCACAAAGTTCAGAGGAAATAGGATTCAGGGGATAAACCCAGAGAAAACAATAGAATGAACACTCATTTTGAATGCCTATGATCTTATCGCCTGTAGGTTTTGTTAACAGGTTAAGGAGAGCTCTTGCAAAGATTTTTATTAAAGTGTAAGCAACATGAAGAACAAAAATGATCAGTGCTGCTAATTGCACATGTTCTGATGACTTTGACATCTCTAGAAAGGAATTCCTCACACTACAACAGGATAAGATTTGAATAGTTTTTGTCAAGATGACTATTCCCCTAAATGATTCAAATATTATTAGAGCAGAATTAAGTGATGTGCAATCCCTGCCTGTGAGCCAAAAATAGTCTCTCATTTGAACCCAAGATGTAGAGGTGTTTTATTGATTAAAAATTAAAACATTATAAGCAAATTGTGAGCAAAGAAAGGGGTGCATCCAAGGGTTTTGCTCAGGAATAATGCATTTATTTATTCCGGAATGATATAAAGAAATTTGCATCTATAAGAAAATTGCATGAATGATAATAAAGATGCTAAGTAGTTACAGAAATGTTATTATTTTCATGTGGTAGGAAATTGTCACTTGAAGCTGGCTTCTTTCCTTGGCATATAAACCTGACATAACTGTTCCCAATGACACAGGGTAATTTTAATGAAATTTAATTGAAAGAAATTGAAAGGTAGGTTGGATTTGGTACTCCCATCTCAATTATATTAATTCTGCTTATATTAACCAGAGACAAAAGAAATTCATTTAACTATGCTTTATTCCTAACAGAATCATGGGTAAATGACAGTCAGAGAAAATTAAAAATAGAAGAGCAGATTCCCTGCTTTGAGTTGTAGAAGCTGAACAGAAAAGGGATTTTTTTTGTTGTTGTTTTTGTAAGGAAAATATGTAGCAACCAGTGAAATAGCCATAGATTTTGTAGGTCAGATGGGGGTTTAGTGATGTCTGGCAAGTCCCTGGTGTGGTTAACTGTGGGAGCACTATGGCCAAGTGTCCAGTGGTCAGTCTGGAGGCAAGTAAAAACATCTGGAAAGAACTGAGCCCTGTGGATGTAGAGCAGAAACAAGTAAGCTACGGCATGAAGTCACAAAGTACAATGAATGTTGAATAAAAAATGTATTGGATCAGGAGCCGCAGGTTTTTCAAAAAGAGACACAAAGCTTTGATCAGTTTGATACCCCTAAAAGACTTCCTACCCCTCAGGTGGCAGAACCTGCAAACATAGAAGCCTGGAGTCTTGCTGGGCCAGTGGCTTGCCCACACCTTTGCCACTCAGCTATTCAGGCTTGAAACAGTGTGGTGCTGTGCATGACCTAGTGGAACCTGTCAAACTGGGACTGGGGTACAGGGCTAGAGCAGGAATTTAAAGACCTGGAAATTTGCTCTGAGGTTCAGTTTTCTCTGCTTGCAAATATGTATATTTTACTGAGGGCAGGGCACCTGCAACATTCCTGCTACTGCCACACAGCGCACACAAATCAGCTCCAATGACAGGTAGGACAAATTCTTCTAGATTGCTTGTGGCTACACATGATTGATAATAGAGCAGAGGCAGATGGGATATTTTTTATTTCACTTAGGGAAACAAACAGCATAGGCTATGTCAGCATTAAAAATTACATATTCTCTTGGAGCAACCCTAAATGTTGATGCGCTCCCTAAACCCACGCTGCTTGAAGCTTAGGATGACACAAGGCCCACAGCATTCCTGTGCCCTTCTGATGCAGGAAGGGAGGTGGGGCGCTCTCTGTCCACATCAAAAATCACCAAGGGCATGAGATTCTTACATGTACATCTGGGACACTTGTGTGGGCTCCAGCTGCAGTCAGTGGAGTCTTAAAGGGGGAGTCAGTGGAGACTGGATGTGACAGCTGTCCACTGACAGCATTACGTGGATCCTACACCTGGCCCAGATAGAGCTACTGCATTGTGGCCACCCAAAATTCAGGAACAAAAGCCCTTCCCAGCTTGCCAGCAGTTAGCCTGAACATTAAAGCTCTACCAGGGCTGCAGAACTCATTGGCACAAAAGAGGGATAGATACATATTTCTTGTACAATTGGACACTGTCTTATTTGAACACTACTGTTGGTCTGAGCTGCTCAGAACTCATTAAAGGGTAGAGAGAAAAGGTGCTTAAAGATTACACATGTGAGCTGTGAGTGAATAAGAGATGGTGAAACTAGATATCCCCTGAAGAGGCACATGGAATTAAATTTTCTTTAAAAAATGTTATTTTTTTTATCTTCTAGCAACCTTCTAGTGTGACATCTGTTAATCCAGTTATATTCTGAGTTCAGGTGCTGAATCAGGTGTGAAATCATGAAATTATGTTTGTTTGTTTTAAGCTAATAAGTGTGAATGACAAAATTACTTGCAAAAACTGAACAAAAATGCAGCTTTGTTGGACTTCACATTTACAGGGAACATTTTCTCTAGTTCTGAAGTGTCCCCAGACTTTGTATAAATCAGCAAGCGTTGGCATTTTCTTAATGTCACTAATGACATTTTGGCCAAGAGGGTCTCAGCTGACTTTATTTACTACAGAATAACACAAGGCATGTCCTGAGGGGAATTGCTGCATCACTGGGTTTGTTTACATTACTCTTTAAGCTGTCATCCCCAGCAAGTGTAATTAGCTGCCCAGTGAAACAAGATCTTTCATTACCATCTTTCCTAATGCTTAATGTAGGAATAATTCTTGGGATATTTGTTTTCTATGGAGTAAACAAAGTATTTCTTTCTCAGTGGGGTGAATAAAGTTACCATTGTCAGATGCTGAATGACAAAAGACAGAGTTTGCCCAAAGGCACTGTTTTGGGGGGATAACTGAGGGAAACTGACATTGATCTGATGCAATGTTGCCAAGGTTATTATATAGCAAATTTAGCAAAGAACATATTATTCCAGGCCCTTACAGAATTATATCCACCAAGGGGCCAGTTAAGAAAGTAAAAATCTCTTTCCAGGAGAAACAGGACCACACTGAGCATTTGATAACAGCTGTGTTGTTACTCAAGTGATGGTGATGGATTAAGCCAAGGTTAATGCAACGTAGCTGAACTCACAGCTACTGATACCAAGAGGAGGGAGGTCTGGTGACAAGGCTATCCACTGTACTGCTCTCTGGAGAACAAGCAGAGTGTGCTTACTGTAAGAGTTGTGTGCCTTAATCACAGCATCCAGCCAAGCTGATTGCTTTTGGTGTCAGTATTCAGTGCTTTGGGGATAGCAAAAGAGTATAAAGTGCTCCCACAGAGTCAGAGAGGTTTTAACAAAATACCTAAGTCACTTATGAACCAGATTTCATTATGACTTGTGGGCATAGACCACTTCAGGACTGTTGTGAACCTGTACCTAGGATATTTGGCCTCCTACTAGCAGGGCAGTTCAGCCACAACTCTGAATGTGAGCAGCATTTTAGGACAGTGTCATAGTGTTAAATATTCCACCTTAATAACTTTTTTCCAATGAATGTATATTGCTCTCTTTCTTCTGATCAGGTCAGTCTCAGCCCAAGTGGAGAGGTGTGCTGCTACACAATGATGCCTTTTGCCACATTGTACTCCTAAGATCTTGACATCTTTTTTCTTCACAGCACAGGCTGTGTTAGGGCAAGGCTGTGTTAGCCCTGATATCCCACTGGTCTCAGACTAGCACCATTAGAGGGCTCAACATAATAAAATGTGCTAAGAGCCAAGGTATGTTAAAAAAAAAGTGTCTGACATCTGAGCAAGGCTTCAGTGCATAAAACCTGTGCTTTCCATGCTCCATAGAGGTTAATTGTTTGTCTGGGAAAAATATTGTCTCAAATTATATGCTCCCCACGAGGTTAAAATTCTCCCATCTTCAACTGGGTTACCGATTCCCTTTTCCACTATGAAAAATTGCATCAAGTTTCACTGGAGAATAAGGTAGTGGTAGAGGGGATGGAACTGCTCATCAGTGTAGGGACCGTGACCCATGATTCAGCTTCCACAGGCAGTGAAGGTGGAAGAGATGGTAAAAACTGAGGAGGGGTATCAGATGAGCAGTAATCTAAGACCTTCCCAATTACTTGTATCCCTTCAACATTGAAACCTACACATGGGACAGAAAAGGTGTACTAAAACAGAAAAAGCTGCAGTCAGTTTGTCCCATGTTGTCTCAGATACTTCTTCCTCATCTGGGGAAAGATTCCTCACACTCTTCCCCCTGCTCCAGCCTTGGGTCCATCTCTATGGTGCTTTAAATGCTTTACTTAAGAAAGCTTAATAAAAATAAAAAAAAACCTCTGACATGCAAAATAAGTTAGAGAGGATTTTTTTAACCGTGTTTTCTAGAAAATTACTGATGATTCACTGCTAACCTGGTCAAAACAGCCTCCCATGAGATGCAGGATCTTGATTTTTGCTTTAATAAAGAAGCAAAAAATGGTTTTTTGCAAATTCTTGTCAAATAATCTTAAAACATTACACAGAGAGAAAAAACATACACAGGTACGGTCCTTTGTTTCTTGGCAGAATACCTGGAATGTGAAGGAAAAGTTTTTACAAAAGAAGAATATGCTATGTGATGTCTTTCCCAAGCAATTATATCCTTTCACAGTAATGCTTTCATGAAAGATAATCTGATGAAATACCTTTGGTCAGGAGCCTATTTTTAATTAAATACCCTAAGGATAGCTCTTTTAGCTATTTAACTTTGAGCTATTTAACTCACTTGGGTTTAATGCCTATCAGTAAACCCTGAGTAATTCACATGTTCAAAGCAGCTGAATTTATGAGTAAACCTTAACTCACTTCAGCCTGAATCTGTGGTTTGGCAGAGGGGTCATAGAGGGAGTTAAGGAGTCCCTCTCTGCTACACAGACCTGTGGAGACTGGGGAAGCACCTAGGTATCCAGTATGGGACACTTTCAGGGGGACCACTGGTCTGATGTGATGCAGCTATTCTGATGCCTCTATGCCTAAACTCCCTAAGAGTTTAGGGAGTTTTGCATACTCAGCCATGTTGGAACTCAGACACACTCTCCAGAATTCTTTATGCACAGTTCTAACAATTAGCAGTCAAAGACATCAGGGAGACCAATCAATGATTTAGGCTGCTAACATCTCAAATACTAAGGGAGCCTGAAATTTATACATCTATAGATGCAATAAAATTGAAGGTTATTCACAGGTTAAATGCATACTTGGGTGCAGGCAACAGAGACAGCTGTTTGGGCAGCAGCCTCTGCATTCTGCTTTGGGAGCTTCTGGACCTTCCAGGGGCAAGGTCCAGGATCATTGGATGCCCCTGGGAAGTACTGAGAAACTAGAGTGCCTGCTGCTGTCAGGCAAGAGCAAGGGAAGGGGAGCTACCAGGGGTGGGCTCAAGGAAGCTCTGGCAGCTTCTAATGATCATGATCAGCCACCCTTAACCCAGCATGCCTGGAGCCTCTGTGCCTGCTGCCCATCCTTAGAAGGGTGAAGCACATTTAGCCAGTGCTCAGGTGAGGGCTGTACAAGAGCCCTGTCTTGGAGCACAGCTCCAAGGCAGCAGTTTGTGCAGCAGACCACAAGGGAGGGGGCTTCTGCGGGATTTTGGGTGTTGTGACAGTCTCAGCTATGGTAGTGATGTGTCACAGGGCAGCCTGCCTGGCAGGTGTTGGAGCAGCTGTTCCTGCCAGGGCAGTGGCCTGAGGCAGACTCAGGATAGCAGATGAAGGTCTCCAAGCCCTGGGCTGTGGGGACTCCCTGAAGCTTCTCTCTGATGCCTGAGAGATGGCCTGCTGTCTTGCCAGATGTGTGCTCTCTTGGAAGATATGCAAATCAAATGGAGGAGTTACAGGTGGGAGTGAGCAAGCTGTGCAGCATCAGAGGCCAAAAAAGGAGATAGATTAACATTTTTATGAAAGAAAAAAAAAAAGTTCTTCTCAGTAGTGTGAAGAACCCTAGACTGCAACTGCAGCAGAGAAGCTGGCAGTGTCCACCACTAATATTGAGGTAAGTGTAACTGCTGGAGAATGGGAAGGATGGAAGTTCATGACTTCTATCACTCAGGAAATGTTCTTGCCCTCATCTAAATACTTAAAACTGGGAGATGCATTCCCTGCCCTCAAAGCTGATGAGGAGTCAGGTATGCCTTCAGACAAAGAATCTGCTCCATCTGACCCTAAACCATGCAAGACTATGGGGATGAAATGATGAGCCGATGCAAACAGGCACCTCCCTGCTGCAGGGGACAGAGGCAGCCATGTGCTGATCTGACCATCACCTGGAGTGGTCTGCTGCCTGTGCCATGACTGGGGATGCCATGGAGGGGGTGCTCAAACTCCTCCAGCCCTCTGGCTGCTCTCCTCTGCAGACTAAGGGAAGTGATTCTTCCCATCTGCTCAGCACTGGTGAGGCCACACCTGGCACACTGCTGGTTTGAGTTCCTCAGTGTAAGAGGGATGAGACATCGGCGCACTGGAGAAAGTCCATATAAGGTCCAGGCATAAAGATGATGGGCTAGAGCATCTCTTAGGAAAGGCTGAGTGAGCTGGGACACTTTAGCCTGGAGGTGAGAAGGTTCATGGTTGAACTTATCAATATGTGTATATAAATACCTGGAGGAAGTTTGTTAAGAAGATGAGGTGAGACATTTTACAGCGGTGCCTGGTGAGAGAGTCAGAGCAAAGCATAAAAACTGAAACACAGTATGTTTCCTCTGAAGATCAGAAAACACATTTTAACTGTGAGGGTGGCTGAGTGCTGGCAGAGGTTCCCCAAAGAGGTGGTGGAGTTCCTGGAGATATTTAGAAGCTGCCTGGAAATAGTCCTGGCCAGTTGGTTCTAGCTGATCCTGTCTTGATAGGGGTGGGGAAAAGTTGGATGAAACTATCCTCAGAGGTCCTTTCAATCTCAGCCCTTCTGTGATTCTCCCTATTATTGCCACAGGGCTTTTTGATGGCAACACTAGAACTGTCTAAATATTACTGATATTTCACTTCAAGTTTTTCACTGCATCAGAAAAGTAAATTTGCAGAGTGGTACCTTGAGACAATACTCTAATGAGAATATGCTCATTACAGATGGAGCTGTCTGAACCCATTAATTGCAGAGAAGAGTGTGTCTGAAAAACTGTCCTCAGAGTATTTTGAAAACCTTTGCCTGATTATGGCACAAGCTCAGACACAAACCCAGAGGTGCAGCCTCCCATGTAACATGCTATGGATGGCCACACCACATCAGATGGGCAGCCACTCAGCAGCCCCAGCAGCCTGGCTGTGGTTAGAGGTGAGATGAATGCTATCTTACGGTGGTACACGTGTTAATTTAATTAATTCAGCAGCTGGAAAGGAGGCTACGTTGTATGGCTAACTTAGAATGCTGGCTGTGCACACAGTAGCCTAAAAATAGAGGTGGCCATATTGTCAGTGGTACAGTGAGTTTACTTTAATTTTGGGCCGACACCTGGGGCCAATATCAGCAAATGGAGCCATGTCAGAAAAATATACTTGATCCAGAAGCAAAATTACACATTTTTATCTGTTTTAAGTTTAGTTTGATATCATTATGCTCCAAAATCTTTCTAAAGAGGAAAGAAATATTGCTTGAGGAATCTACTGAAAATTTCTTTTGTTTACAGGTATTGATGAAATAACTCCCACTGTAAATAAAATATTTATTCAGTGTCTTTGAGGAAAGTAAAGTAACTTACAGTGTAATGTGCTCCTCAGGTCATACAATATATTAATCTTCTTTTCAGAAATACAGATAAAACCTATCTACTAGTTACAAGCCCCCCTTTCCTGAAAGTTCCTTGAAAAAATACTGTCTGGATTAGGAATCAAGCATTTTTTTAATCTATCAAAGCAAAGCTTGTAACACCACCACAGGCAAGGTTTGAATGTTGCTAATAAGCTAATCAGTAAATCTCCACTTCTCCTGATCTTTGATGTATTAAAACAATTGACATGAAATTTCTGACTAAAAAGTACTTGTTGAAATCTTCACTTTAATCAAGCCCACTTGTTATTTACTAAGCTTGAACAAATGTTTTGATCACCACCAGCCAACGTGCTTTTATGTAAAAATAACATTAAAGTCTTAATTTAGGATACTATTGAAAACATAACTAATTAATCTTAAACATTATAAGAATTTATTTTTATTATTTGAGGTATGGTATTTCTTTACCAATATTAAGAGTGATTAGGATTTAACTTATAGTGTTAAAAAACCACAGTTATTACAACCAGGCACATCCTGAAAATGGTCATAACCAGCAGACTGACAGTCAAATTGGATTGTTTAGTTGAACTGCTGCAGTATTGCCATATTGTTAATCACCAATTTCCACAGCAGCAAGTTTTCTTTCTGATGCTGTTAATGTCTCCCTTGACTCTTTCATAGGACTCTGGTTGTGTTTTAGGCATAATACTGTCTTGTTAAACTATGCTTAACAGTCTATAATGGCTGTTTAAGCATCTTTTCCTCTCCATAATTTTTGCAATGTGTTTAGGAATAGAATACAGTGCAGTGGGTTAGAAAACACATTTATGTCCAGTTTGGGTATTAATTTGGAGTCTCAATATTTACCCTGTTTCAAACCACAGTTTCTCTTTTAAAGGTAATCCTTTGCCTAATCCATCCCTTTTCTCTGTGCTTGGGGGTGGGGGGCTCAAAATGCTTGCCTAAATATAATCCTTTGGTCTGGATGTTTGGGAAGTTGTCCCAGATTTGAACATCTGGGAAGGTGAGGGCTCCAGTCAGGGATTGTGTGCTCATATGTGATGAGGTGAAAGGAGGGAGTGCTGCTGTGCATTGAGACCCACAAGCAACATCTGTGAAGCCACTAAAACAGGTCAAGTCCTGTTTTCTCAGCTGAACTGACACAGCAGCGTGCAGGCACACAGTTCTCCCCTCTCACCACCCAGAACCACGTGGCTGCATCCAGAATGACAGGAGCAGCCCCTCACTTGTACCTGTCCAATGCCTGGCAGCGCTTTGGATGAGTGATGTGCTGGGAGCCGTGTAGGAGCTTTGCAGGGCTGGTGGCTGGCACTGAGTAGGGAAAATCCTAGCTCCAGATGCTGTGGATACTGAGGCTGTGTGGAGCTGGCAGTTTGGGAGCAGGTACAGCAGCCCAGAGCAACCAGCTGCAGAAGAAAGACCAAGAGGATTGTGTTGATGAGGTGAATTAAACTGCTTGTTAAATAATTAAGCTCCCTCAAGAAAGTACCCTTTAGTAAGAGGATGAAGAATGCTAGTGTTTGGAGGTGTTTTTTGTGTTTGTTTTGATTTGTTTTTTAGCAGGGTTTTAGTGTTCTATATTTGTGCCACAAATTAGGATGGCAAAATAAAACTTTCTAGGAAGTTTAACAACCTAGATTCTTTCTGGGGAAATTTTGGCATAAAGTAAGTTGTACTGTAATGCAATCATAATAATAATAATAAAGAGTAGGCATATTAGCCTATTTTATAATATGCCTCGAATTTTTATTATATATTGCATATAACTCCTGCTAAAAAGGGCATTCTGTCCTGGAGAATTTAAAGTCTAAGATTCTAGTCCTGTAATTTGCAGTCTATGAGTGCATGTCTTAATCTGTATGTACCGCCAATGCAGTCAGTTGCATGGAAGCAGTCAGTAACAGGCTATAGTTTTCCTAGAGCAGAACTGAAAATTGCCTGGGAGGATCCAGAGCTCTTTTTTTATTTATTTATTTTAGCTAATAAGTCTTATTTTATTGTAAAGTTGAAGCAGCTTTCACTTTAGGAAGTGCAGGGCAGTGTAGGGCAGCTCCCATAACTCACTGTGATTGCCAAGTGAATACTCTTGTGATGAGCCTCTGTAAATCCCAGAAGGTTTTCCTTTCCTTTAATATGGAAAGAGTTATTTACAGCCAGCAACCATGCTGAGTACAGAGAAATGAGCAACTCACCAAAAGTGCCTGTAGTTTCTGCCCTCTGACTGGACAGATAGAAGCCCCTAAAATATTGAACCTTGCTAGTAGTCCAAAAATTGTCATTAGCAAATAATTATCATAATTTAGTTGTACCAGCTTTACTGCAGGATAAATGTCTAAGAGAAGTCATGCATTTTGTTTGTTCATAGTGGCTAATGCTTTTGGAGGCCCAGCACTCTGCACTCTTTTATGCTAACAGGCTGGTGGCAGTAGAATTTTGTCATGTGTGACCTGATGTTTTATTTGTCTGGTCTTAAATCTGCAATTGCACTTTGCTAGAATGTCACCCCAGCTTGACAGCAGCTGAATGAAGCCTCCCTTGGAAAGGACAAAGAGTAAGCCAGTGAGGACTGTGTCTTTCAGGGCTTTCAGTGGCAGACAAAACCAAAGTAGTCCCTGTTCAGCAGTGGTGTTTATGGCCCAGCCTCGTGGTCCTTCAGTTCACTCCTTTGTTTTCCTGCCTGTGTGAAAATTGTGCAGTCAAGTCCCACAAGAATCATGAGCACTTCCTTGTGTATTTTGGGACACAGGGCACATATACACAAGAAACTTTCTTTCCCAGATGTCTAGTCAAATAGTTTATGACATGGAAGAATAAACTCTGTTTACTGCTGCTGTTGTAGATAGCACCAATTACAATACCCCTTGGGAATCCCCATCTTTCATCACTCAAAAGTCCACCCTGTTTACTTATTTTTTTATTCTTTTAAAAGAGATTACTTGGACATTCTTCTTTCCTCCCTCCAGGAAAATGTGACTTCAGTAAATGGTATTTCCACCATACTGTCTCATGCAGCTATCATGTGAAAATAAAAATTACTCTGTGGGATTTTCCACTAGCTCTGAATGTACATAGCTTAAAACATAAGACATGTGAGGAGAGAAAATCAGTGTCCTTATTTGAGTTTTTTGTTTATCATGTGTTGTAAGGTTTTTGCTGTTCTAGAGGTGTGTGAGATGCAACAACACATCTTATTGACTCTTTCTTTTAACATCGGGTATCATAAGACTTCTTCAAAACTGAATTGCTGCCAGCTAACCTAAATTAGGACTGTGCTTTGAGGAAACTGATTCCCTAGCAAGCGTGGGTGTAGCCTGTTGAGGGATGGCAGTTCTTCCTCTCTGTCCATCTGCCACCTGCCTCAACCCACAGTCTGCTTTATTTTCAGCTGGCAAGTAAGGAGTTTCAAAACTTAGATAGCAAAAAGTTAAATGTATTTTGAAATAGGTAAGCCATTAAAGTAGCAATTTAGAAAAAGCCATCACCTTGGTCATTGCAGCTTTAAAAGTGCAAAAATCTTTTGTATTCCTTGTGCTGTTTACAGGTAAGATAATAATTCCAGGGCAAGTTTCCTTCCAACAAGACCAGTGAAAAGTACACAAAGCAACATACATAGTAGCTGAAACTATGCACATTCCAAAGAAAATAAAGTGTTAAGATGAGCATGATGAATGGTGAAACAGTTGGTTTCTCCATGGTCTTTTCATAAAAGTGTAGGTATAATACCAGTCTGTTTCCTCTGAAAAATCTACTGCAGTTTACTTTGTACTACATGGTGATGTTCTATCTCAGCCCTTCTTTGCACATATATATGAACAAGAGATAAAAATATTTTTTCTTACATTGACTTTTTCCTCTCTTTCATAACTTGGAACTTATTTGTACTGCTAAATATGTAGGAGACAAGATCTGAGTACTACTTGTACTGTGCAGTATTTTGCTTTCTTCTCTGACTGGTTTTCTCATTTCCCTAAGTCAGTTCACCAAGTCTCATTTGCTACCAAAATATCTCCTTTTCAGTGTGAGATAGCCAGAGTGCCACTCTGTGTGGAGCAGCATGGGAGGAAAAGACTTTGACAGCACTTTAACTCTGTATGTCATGAATGACTCATTTGCAAAAGTGGTAAGGATATTTATTGTCTCTGTTGGTGGTAAATGTTGACCAAGAACTGAAAAAGTGTGTGTTTTTAACAGGCACTCATGGTGGTTTTACTCAGAGCTGCAAAGGGAGGTGTAACCCACATACACCTTAGGCAGTGCCCCCCGAGGGGAGTTCCACTCAGGTCAGAGTGAATTCTGATCCCAGCTCTGCTGCCCACCTTCATCACTGCTGTCAGCACACCCTGCTGTCTCTCTGGATTTCCTCTCCATTTGTCAAGTAATAGTAATTGCAGTCATATTTTCTTTCCTGCTATGAAGATTAGAAGGGTAAAGCTAAGCCTATCAATGAGTGACTTGGCTGGCATGTTGTTAAGAAACCATTTTGATGGTTTTGTGGCAGTCTTCTTTAGCAATGCACAGTCAGGTAGGCATGTCCCTGATCTCCCATGACCCTTCCCCAAGGGCATAATCTCATTGGCTCATCCATGTTTCTCTTTCTTTGCATTTCACTTACAGTATTTTGCAGAGGATCGAGGAACCCTGTCATCAATGCCTGCGAAGAGGACAGCACAATATCTTCCTTATTCCTTATTGTAACAAATCACATGTGAACTAGAGAAAGGAGAACAGACAGTGGTCGGCCACAAGCATTCTGTTACCCTCAAAAGGCTTTCCATTTAAAAAAAAATCCCACCCAAGAGATTTAAAGCATTGCTTTCCCCCCCACCCCCTCCCCTCTGGAAGTTTATTCCCTGATGCTGCTCTCAGATTTCTACAATACAATTTTTTTTGCCACTTTCCTTTTTAACCTCACTTGGGATTTTTTTCTTTTGCAGTTAAGGGATTCTCTGACCCCCTTAAAATAAGCACAGTGGTGCTAGTTACCTGGATAACGCTGTGCTGAAGCTGAAACACAGAGCTACAAAGACACTGCACTCTGACTACCAGCTAAAAGCAAGAATTTCCATGTGTAGCTTGGAATGTTGGCACCCTTTTGGTTGGTCGGGAGATATCATGGACTCCATGATACCTCCCGACCAATCTAGGCATATATCTCCTGCAGAGGCCTGAAAAACGCTCAACAGAATGCAAAAAATACTTGCAGGATTACTTGTTGGTCTTGTTCACTCATCTCCAATTTGCATAGTCCTGTATTTCACAGCAGTCTGCCGCAGGCTTGTGTTCAGCTCATGGTCCACTATAAACCCCAGAAACTGTTCTCCAACACTTCCTAACTATTTGGTCCTGATTTGTACTCCTGAAATTAATTACTCCTGCCCAATGGCAGTGCTTTTTACTTGTCTTGACAAAATTTCATAATTTTTTTTGCTCTCTGTTCCTCTAGTTTCACAATTTCAAATTCTGCCTCTGGTATATTTGTGGGAAGGAGGTAAAACCGGTGATATACTGAATAGGATGACATTAACCTCACATCCTTAGGAAACTGGTAAAAATTTCAGCAAGATGAGAATTCAAGACTTGGCATTTTGCACTGACTGTCCTACATTGGCAGTAGGAGGGAAAACTGTGACTACAAACTTTTAGATTAAGTTGTGTCCTCCACCACAATCAGTCACAGCTGAATACTGCTTTTGTTCTTGGTTGTCCACGCAGCTTAAAGCTCTCCTGAGAATCTTGGAACATTAGAACTTGGTGGGCTGCCCGCAGATGTGCTCCAGCATCTGCTGTTAGTGAGTAGTTCTTCCCACTGATTTGAACTATAAAGCCAGGTCTGCTGGCAGCTGAGTGTGCATTTCTGCTTTGCTAGATCAGGGCCTCAATCTTCAGATGAGGTGTGCACACAGGAATACAAGTAAGATGAACTGCAACCAGATTTTCCTACCTTCTAGTAAGAACAAACCAAGCATTTCTTGTTTTCACACCTGTACTGACAGGTCACACTAATATGTTACAAAAGCTCACTATTGGTGCTTGAACAGGAACGGATGCTTTTCATAAAGGCACTCATAGTAAATTTGCACAATAAGGAGGTTGTACATTTTACCCTTGCTTTTAACAGAAACATTGTGTCATTTACAGATATAATTGTATCTTTGATAATGATTCCAGTATTTAGCAGCAGCTATTTTTGCCTGTTTGTTTGGAAGCCTCTAATGACTTAGTCCAGTTGAGCTCATTTCGTAGCTTCCCCTATCTGTGGGCCATCTGTTATCCACTCACTTTTTTTCTCTCCCTGATTGGTTTCACACAAGCCCTTTAGTTCATTTCAATTAGGGAAGTTTGTAGAAGATCATACTATAATCTGCAGTTGTGTCATGTGTATGTTGTCCCTGTCCCACCCCGCTCATCCCCCCACAATTAGATGAAAAACATTCCATGATGAAGAATGCTGTTGAATTTACCAGGCTTGGTGGAAAAAGACTCTGTAGGGATTTTCTCCAAAGCTGGAGGATTTCTGCAGGTAAGCCTGTAAAACCTGCAGAAGAGGGTAATGAAAAAAATCTAAAAATAGAAAAAAGGAATAGAAAAAAATGCTAAAAATTTTGACACTTTCTTTAATCATACTGTTGACCTTTTATGTATATCTGTGCATATATTCATGCATATAAATATGTATATATAAACATGACCTTTCAAATTTATACATAAATAATATATAATTTATAAATACACATTATATATGTGCATGTAATATAAAAATACCTATCTCACTTCCTTGGGGAATTTTTCTTTAATTTAAAAATTTTTGGCTTCCAATTCATACAGGTCATGAGTGAGGCTGGAGAAGCATAAGGGGAATGGAGAGATATTAGAAAATTCCTAGAAGCCTCTCGAAATATATCTCCAGCCAGATGAACCTGAAGGCCTCTTTTGCTTCTGAAAATTGTGTGGTGGGTTGGTTTTTTTTAATGTAATTTCAGACTCTGAGCAAGAGTTCTAGAATGGTGGAATGGGGAATTGCTGCTGTGGGGAGGATTTTGGAAGCAATAGTTCAGAAGCAGAAGGGCAATGTCAGGTTGGAGGAGTCCTGTCCCGCTTCCCCTGTCATTTTGTCATAATGAAGAGAATCCTGTGCAATCCCCTGGGTTTCAAACAATTCTCATTTCAGATTGAGACGGGCAAACATCAAGGAATAGCTGACAAATTCTAATACCATCTGCGTTTTTGCAACAGAGTTGCAATAGGCCTCACCATTGGGAAGCATAGGAGCAATCTTAACTCTCTTAATTTGAGATGTTACCTTTCGAAACACAAAGTCCAGCCACTGGCTGCAGAAAACAGGGGTTTTGCAGAACTGCTCATGGCATGTTATTGCTGTGGGCTTTGTCTGAGTGCAATAGCTCTGCCTGTCTGGTGGTGCCTTCAGTCTGAGCTTGGCACAAGCTTCTCCAGTTGAAATTTTCTTGTATCTTTATTTTGTAGCCCCAAGGAGGAAAAATGCAGGAAAATGTCAGCCTGGAAGCCTTTCAACTTTGCCCGGGAGCAGAGCACTGCACGGCTTGGGTTAGCAGGGGGCTCAGAAAGTTGCTCTGTCTCCCCTGCCCGCACTCTTGCAGATGGATCACAGGTGCCAGCCTGCAGCCCTGGCCTCTGCTGTCCTTGTTTGCTCCCGGAGCCGATGCAAGCCCCTGGGACAGTGGAGAATGAGAGAGAAGTGAGCTGCCGATGGGGGAGGGAAGGTTCAAAGGATTCCTCGTGGGGTTGGTAAAGAAAGCCCCCAAATAAAACTGGGAAAAGGCAGCGTGAAGGATGTGCTCCAGGTTTATAACGGGAGGAGTGAGGGCTTCCCCTGGTGATGTAAAGAGCCCGTTCTAGGAGATAAGGAAAGGCTTCGTGCAGCCGTTCCAGTACTGAAATATCACTGCGTCCGTGCTGCTGTCCCATCCCCGGCAGCGGGGCGGAAGATCCCCAGTCGCTACATGCAGCAGGCGTGGATGCGACAAGGAAGAGCCAGGGTCGCAAGGCTAAGCTGGGGACTGTGTTTGTCTGGGGACAAGGAGCCCTTTCGTGTTCCCGGCGCCCGCCGGTGTACGGGACTCCACTGCTTTCCACAGCACCACCTGGTGTCGGGCCGCGGCAGGGAAGGGCTTCCCAAACTGCTCCTATGCCAAAACCTCCGCTGCCCTTCTCTCTGTGCTTAACAAAACTGCTTTCCCGGGAAGGCCTCCCAGGGTGCCTGGTGAGTACCACCCCTCCTGCCTGCTGTGGCTCTGCCCCTTGCCAGGAACAGCGTTGGTACCCGACACCTTTTAGCTTTGCAGCTGCCATGTTCTAGAGTGGATTTCTAAGAAAGGATCGATTGGGATTTGGGTCTTTTATGCCAAGTATCACTTACTGGGATAAACTGTTGATGGCCTTCTCATTTATCAGCATGACCAGGCTGTGAGCAGTGACAAACCCCAGGTGCCATCTGGAACGTGCTGCTGCACCGCTGGCTCCTGTGGTAAAACAAATGCACCAGGCTCGCTTTCTGTGGGCAAGAGCAGCCACAGCTAAAGGCTTTTATTAGTAACTGTGTGTTTACAACTTGCTGCCCTGCTGCCCCTGCAGATCCCAGGCTGAGGAGACAAGAGGTAGTCAGGGAGCTCTCTGAATCCCACCCTGCAGCTCCTGCCTGGGCAATTGCACCTGAGCAACCCCATGAGGAGCCAGGGGGAAACCTAGATATCAGGGAATGGGATCTTCAGCTCTGGGGTACATGTCTGGAAACAGAAAATAAAGCCTGGTTTGGAGGATGATGCTTTTTTCGTTGGTACACAGTAGCCATTGTTTTTTTTTTCCAATACTGAGTGAGGAACTTTCAGAGCGGAGATGATGCTACTATACCTTGCACTAGTATCTGTTTCTAAATCAGTGTTTCTACCCATCTTCTCATCTGGTTCCCTATGCAGCCACCTACAGACAGGGAAAGGCAAGACTGAGGTGAGGTATTCTGGCTTTCCTGGCTGTATCTCAATTCCTGTAAAGTGTGTAAATAGCCTTCCTCTCTCTCTTTAGCAGGACAGGTTTAGGGGTGGAGATATGGCTTACAGAACAACCTCAAAATCCCCCATGGTTGCCTCCCGGAGGCAGCCATGAAGATCTTCAGAGGGAGCCCTTTCAGCTGGAGGCTCCTGCTTATCCTGTTTCTAATCATGGCTGTACCCATTAAGAGTCTGCTGCCGGAGCCAGGAATAGACCAGAGTAATCCTGGTGCCCAGCATCTTACAGAGAGTTTTGTAATTCGCAGCCATGTGTGTGTCATCCTCACTCAGCTCATTCTGCCAGGCATTGCCTTGTGCAATATGCACAGGTACGATCTGCTGCCCACCCACCAGGCAGTGTTCTCCACGCGTGCTGGAGGTGTGAGAGGCATCAGCACCGCCTGCGGGCTCCGCTACAGATAGAGCTTTTCCTACTCTGCAGTTTGCAGTTTAAACCATGTAGTTCTAAACCAGCTCTTTTTACACAGCTTATGACTCTGTGTGTGTATTAGGTGGACTCTGGATTGATTATTGACATGCTTTGGCTTTGCTAACAGCTTTTTGCTGATGGGAGTGGGGCTGTTTGCCTCCTATGTAAGATACATCCTATTAGTGCTTCTATACTGCTTCTGCTCTGGTGGGCAAGAGATAGATCTGAGGCGAGGCACTTCACTGCACAGCAGTTTGACAGGCACAGAGACCAACACATGCAAAGCTCTGCCTGAAAGTCTGGAAACTGGAATAAACAAGTGCTCAAAGAAAATAACCTAATTCTTCATGCACACTTGCAGGGAAGTATGTGCCAGGCTGCTGTGTGCACTGGAATGGAAGATGCACCTGGACAAGTGGGTGAGGGTGGGTGCTTTTCCTTTGCACTGCAGACAGGCTGCTCTTTGCCTTGCAAGGCTGAGCTTGTGACAGACAGAGCGTGTGCTGGGGACAGACAGCAGGATTGGGCAGATCTGCAGACACACTGGTAAGCAAAATGGTTTTCAGTGAAGGTTTTGGGCATCAGTGATCAGAGTCAGAAGGACCTGGGATTGTGCAGCTTCTGACACAATGGGTGGGGATGCCACAGGTCTGACTGGGGAGGAAATGGGGGAAAGCCTGCAAAGAAGTAACAGGATGGAAGGAAGCCTGCACCAAGGAACAGCAGGATGTGGAAACCACAGTGTCTGTGGTGAGTGCAGTACTTTAACTGCAAAACTGTAATGACTTGTGTGTGTGCAGAGATGAGAGAAACTGGCCAAGGGGTAGATTTGACATTGTAATTGAGGCATTCACAAGTGCTTGAGGACCACTTCTGTTCACAAGCAAGCAGCACTTCTGCTTTGTGTCTCAGACAAGAGGTTGAGCTTCCAAATGTGATGACACTGGGATACACAGAGTTGTGCTGATGAAACGCTATCACTGATGAGCTCAGCAAATATGCTGATCTTGAATTATGAGTCCCTGGGAGAGCTAAAGCCACTGTGTGTTCTCTCCATTGGCAATTACTGAGCAGGATCTGTTTCTCCCCTGCACTTGCTTTCTCCTCCCTGCCCCCATGAGCTTGGGAAGCTGCAGTGTGTGACCATTTGAGCATATGCCAATCTCTTCAAAGATTCTCCGTAATCCCCTACGCTAATCCTCCTGGAAGAGGAAGGATGCTTGTAGGCAGCACTTGCAGATCCACACCCAGAATATTAAGCTCGTTATAACACTTGGCCTGTCCTTGCATCTGCTGACTCGTTTCCAAGGAAATTGTTGGGCATAAGTTCCTCCTTTGAAGTGCTTCAGGTAAAAGTAATTTTATTTGTTTCACATATGAGAAGAAATGGCAGCATCCAGGGACAGTTACCATTATTCACTGCACTAACAGTGCTGAACATGAGAGACCACATTTTTGAAGCGACCTCTAAGGCTGCACAAGCCTGCAGTTACAGCAAAAGTAGGTGGTTTGATCCATGTGTCCAAACACTGACCATCCACCTCATGCCAAGGATTCACCTTAAGGGATACACTGGGGCCCCAACAGAGGAGATGAAGTTCCCTAGACCAGTGCAAAATGAGGTACATTTAAGACATGCCCACATGATAAATGCACAGGAAACTTTAGCACCAGCTGAAACATGCAGTTGGCACAGGACTTCTGTGTTGCTCTAAAACTTCCCAAGTAGTGCAAGTGCTGCGAGCATGGCAAGGTCTGTGCTGTTTCAGCTCCCTTGTGTGGCATTTCAAGCAGGCATCAATTAGAAATCAATAGCATGCTTTTAAAAGAAAAGCACAGGCTCTTCTGTGCTTCCTGGCAAAGAACACAAGGAGCCCTGTGCTGGAAGGGTCTCCACATCTGTGGCAAGCAGGGCACTGGCACAGCTAAGAACAAGCAGGAGCCGAGTGACCTGCCAGAAATTGCCACTTTCCACAGTCATCGCCACATTTCAGTTTAGCCAGTTTCCTTCTCAACAGTATTTGTCACAAAAAGTATGGAAAAGGCTTTCATTCTTCACAGATTATGTTTAATCACAACAGGTGTTAACGAAAAAATAATTAAATAAATAATGATGCCCACCAGACCATTAAGAACCAAGGAGGAAAAGGCAAGGGAGAAACCTTGGCTCCAAGAAGGTGGCAGGTACTAGCTTGTTGGAAAGCTCACAGCAAGGGAAGGGCAGAGAAGGGAGCAGGCAAAGAATCAAGAGTTGCAGGGCAGAAACTGTGAAGGGCTTAAAAAGAAAAACCCATGAAGGCTTCAAAATAAACGTTAAAACTTGAATGTGCAAAAGGGCACTGGATTTACTTCTGGTTGTTTAATAGTGAACTCCCAGCTCCATCAAGTGAGAGCACCATGCTATATCTTTAAAGATGAGAATGATACCAGCCTGATTAAACTGATCTAAATCTGATGAATCCATGAGAGATCACAGAGAGATACAGAGAGAAGAATCAATAAGGCATTAATAGATGCTAGAGTTGCTGCCTGTAAATCAATTTGGAATTGTCCGGTGCACTGCAGTTCATAAAATACACCACAGGCTGTAATTGTGAACTGAACTAAGTTACAAAGGAATAAACATCCAGGAGCTAAGGAGTTGCAGCAGGCTCTGAGTGCTACACAGCTGAAGCAATAAATCAGCTGCACTCCCCCAGCAGAGAGAGCAGTGAGGTCTGAGCATTCTCTGAGTTCTCTGGTTGCCATCAGCACCTGTACTGCTCCACACTGTCACCTTTAGATGAACTGGAAGGCAACAAAATTAGAACTTGGACAGCAAAAGATGAAAAATAAACTCTTGTCAGTGGTCTGGTAAAGGCAATTTTGGAAAATATGCCTATGGCATAAATGATGCTTCTATAAATTGATTCTTATGTGCTAGAGAAGTTCACCTCATGTCCCTGTAGATAAAAAAGCTGGTTCAGCTGAATCGAGGCTACAGATTTTGAATGTGGCATCTTTGCTGAAGTCTAAGGTAGAAGAGACTAAAACCAACAGTGACCAAAAAGGAATGAAATTTAAGTGTCTGAAAAGCAAGAGTGCTTCATCTTCACCAAATCTCTCTCAGTTTTGAGAATGACACTGGTGCTACCAGCCTGGATATCACAACTCCTTCCCTGGAGAAAGTGAGGTTGACATGCGAGCTCCAGGGGCAAGGGAGAAGAGGTGCTCTGAGGTGGGTACAGTTAATCTTAGCACCCAGGGTGGGACCCCCAACCTTCCTGTTCAGCATCCTCTGCCCCTGCAGTCCAAGGGGTGAGCGTTAAAGAAGCAGCTGCAGTTTAAACTGCCCTAGGGATCTGCATGGCATATGTCCTGGGAGAGCCATTTCCTGCTGCAAGATAGACTGTGGTCTGCCAGGTGCTGGCTGCTTACTCCATATCCTTCATAAAGATGCACAGAACTTGTTGTAAATTTGCCAAACACGTTGGGTTGGAACCAGCAAACATCTGTCACAGTTGAAGGTCAAGAGCTGTCTTTTCTATCTCCCAGGACTGCATGGGCTTTCTGGGTCCATGAGCCAGGCTGCTTCCATTTTGGCTTTTGGGTAGTCCCATGAGGTTTCTATTCATTCTACAGCTTGTTTTGCCTGGCTTCCACGGCCCTTTTCCCATCCAGAAATGTGCATGCTGCATGTGGTAAGGATTGAGAAAACTGTTACAAAGCTTGTTTTATTTCTCTTTACCCAAAGTATATTTTAAAAAATTAATAAATTGAGCTTTCACATTTTTTCCCTTGTTTCTAGGGGTAACAGTGAACACAATAAAACTATTGACTAGTGCTTTGAATCTAAGGAATAGAAGGAATGCTATATATGAAAAATGTCTTTCTTTCATTTTAGAGAAAAATTCAGTATACTTCTAAATAAATATCTGGCTGCAGAAAGTCTGTAAGGTTTTTTTAGTAGTGGAGGAGAAGACTAACACAAGCCATGGGATGCTCCTCCCTGTGTCAGCTGTGTGGGGAAGGGGTTTGCTGCATAGGATGAGCCTCCCACTCCTCTGGAACACCATTAGGAAGGTTTGGACCTTTAGAGCTGTGTGATTTCAGTGTGGTTTCAACCTGGCACTCTTGGAGGTACCAAGTGACTTTGCTGGGTTGGGATCATTCAACCTAGGTTAAGCTTTGTGCCCCAGGGTATGGTCCTAAACTAGGTGGTTCCTGATGTGCCAGCATCTGGAGTATCTGGCAATATAAATTCCATCTGAAGGAAGGCACAATTCCTACATTTAAGGAGTTCTCCAGAAGGGCTGTCTGGTCTTTATGTTGGCTTAATGTATACACCAATTCCCTGTTGTACCTTCTGCTTGTCCAGCAGTTTAGGACTGTTCTGCTGCACTGTGAGGATATTTGGGGCTGATTTCCAGAGACCTTTTCCAAAGATCAGTGTTGTTCAGAAAGAGCATCTACAAAAGCACCACACTACTTGCCATGAACTGCAGCTCTGCAAAGGCGCTGGACCATTCTCAAGTGCCCCTGCTGCAGGACGCTGCAGCAAGGCAGCATTCCTACCTGGGGAAATGCAGCTGTGCAGTTTCCTCTCTCCTTCTCAGAAGGGACTATGAGACTGAGAGTGTTAAACTTACATTATTAACCACGTGTTAATATTTGATGACAAAGTCACTGCGCTGTTGGGCAGCAGCAGCACAGTGCTGGGTGCAGAAGAAGAGGGTTTGCCACAGACTGGAGACAACAGCTGGGGAAGAGTTTTAGCTGAGACTGTGACAATCCCACTCTTTGCCTAATGGGAAGCCAACTTAAGTGTGATTTTGCCTGGAAGGAAAAGTGGTGCTATGAATTTTGCAAGCTGATGATATTTTTCTCCCATCCAGTCAGTTTGCTCCTGGAAAGTCTGTAGCCACGATTGTTCCATGATAACAGGAACTGGGGTTTTTTAGAGGAAAAGAAGCCCCTAAGATAATTTTGAATAATTCAAAATGTTGTTGTTTAGCTGAACAAAATATCCACCCTAATTTTTATCAATTTAATTTATAAATAAACAAAATCAGTTTTTTGTTTTATCTTTAGTCTTAAATCTGCTTGGATAGTTTGTTGAACTTGACTTTCATAATTTTGAATTAATGTTTTTTTCCAGTGGAGATGGTCAAAACAGTTTTGCACAGCTTTTCTCAGAACTCTTTTGATAAAATGTGTTAATGCCAGCCAGTGTACTTCAGTACAGCATGGACGAAAATGCAAGGGCAGCTGGGAAGAGTCTTCAAAACAAATATTCTGTATCATGTGATATCAGAGATCCCCAGGCAAACGTAGCTAGAGGCACCAAATCTCTCAGAGGGCTAAAATCCCAGCTGAGTCTCAAATTCGCTGTGCAGGGAAGGGCTGTAATCTGCTAACGAAAAGCAGATGTACAAAAGTCATTCTGGCAGCTGCATCTGTCGTGCCGCCTCTCCCCCACCCTGCCTCGATAGACCCACTCTTCCATCCAGTCGTGTGCTTTTCAGAGACAACAAATAGGCAAGCACAAATGTCAATCGTGTGAAATCTATCCCTTAAGATAGTCCTTTCCTCATCCTGCCTTACAGTCTGACTGAGCCCTATTGCTCCCTCAGTCGCTCAGCAAAATGCTCTCAGAATTAAGGCCAAGTACCGGGCACGACCCGTGGGGTATCCCGGTGCAGCCATGCAGCTTCCCCCACACTGGCAACACCCCTGTGCTCCAGGGGGAGACAAACCCATCCTGGTTCTGCACTGCATATCCTGCTCCTTGGGGATCCTCTCACGGTCCTGCGGCAGGAACCTGCTGTCATCTCGCACCACATTCCTCGTGTTCCAAGAGGGAATCGGGCCTCAGGGCCTGGATGGTGACAGGGGGGCTGATGCTCCTCCTGCCCCGCCACGATCAGAGGGAGGGCTTTGGCAGCTCCATGCGCAGGAGAGCAGCCCTCGGTGCGGCGGGCGGGCACGCAGGCCGGGGCGCAGGGAAGGCAAAGCCCGCTGGCCCCCGGGGCAGGGCGCGCCAGGGGTGTCCCCGCGGCCTCCCGCCGGCAGGCGGCGCCCGCGGCCCCGAGGCACCGCGGCGTTCCCGGTGCGCGTTCCCGTTCGCGCCAGGCAGTCAGCTGGGGGTGACCTGCACACGGCTGCATTGCCGAGCCACGGAACTTCACAGTCTTTACACATTTCAGCAAGCAGGGTCATCAGCAGCCATTGGTTGCAAATTACGTAACTTTTGTGTTAATTGCTACTCAACCCCTATCTGCTGGCTGTGTCTCTCGCTGCTCATGTTAATGAGTCCGCGGCGCGGTCCTGCCCTCCATCTGAGCCTGGGGTCCCTTCTGAGTAGGTGGCCAATGAGTCGGAGGTCACGATCGCCCACTGCCGGGATTACAATCCCCAGTTACTGCTCAGCCCTGCTGACTGCTCCTGATGGCTCTCGTCCGGACAGCCCATCCAACTTGGGATTGTCTTCCCTATTCCTTAAAATTCTAACCAAGCATCCGATGCTCACATTGCAACTGATTAACCGTAACTGTCCAGCTACCGGATACTAATTTTAAAAAATAAAAGGCAAAGCTTGACTCCGACCCCTCCGCACACCCTGCAGGGCCGGGTGCCGCCCCCTCGGAGGCGGGAGCCCCTCAGGCGCCGGGGCCGCCCCTCCGCGGTCACGGGGCTGCGCGGCACGGCCGTGGCGCCGCCCGGCGCAGCGATGGCGGCTCCCAGCGCCGTGTGGCTCGGCGGGGACCCGGTGAGGCGGCGGGGGCTGCGCCGGGCAGGGCGGCGGGGCGGGCGTGGCGGGGCTGACCCGTGTCCCCTCGCAGGTGGAGTGGGTGCTGTGCCCCTACGACGTCCATCACCGCGTTCCCCGCGCGTCGCTGGAGAGGCACGCGGCGTCCTGCCGGCTCCGCAGGATGGGATACTCCGCCGAGGAGGAGGTGGGAGCGCGGCTCGGGAAGCGGGGCACGGGGCTGGAGCTGCTGCCCTGGGCGCGCCTGGGCTGCCACCACCGCTCGGCGGCGCCGGGCCGGGCCTTGACCGAGCCCTTTGGTCCCGCAGGCCGATATGTACGACTCCAGCTTTTTCTACGAAAACCTGAAGGTTCCCACCATCGCCATGGGTGAGCGGCAGCGGGGGCTCCGTCTGACGGGGTGGTACACACGGCTGGGGCTGCGGAGGGACCCCCGGGGTGGAGCAGAGGATGAGGGGCCATGGGAGATCCCGGGGAAGGACAGAGATGTGGGACTAAGGGGTCCGGGTCCTCACGGTAGCGCAACTCCGCTGCCTTGGCAGCTGTAAATTCCCCAAGACCTCCTGAAAATCTTGAGTGTTTCAATCAGTAGGTTAGTTTTCTCAAATTGTAATTTGCAATTTGCCTTAAGTTACTGTTTTTGCAAGATAGATATGCTTCTATGACTGTGTAATTCTACTCTTTTATATTTTCGTCTTAAAATCCAAGGAGGATCAGTTTTGTCCTCTTAGGAGTTTCTTCCTATGTTCTCAGTCCTCACTTCTGCATCAAATCCAGAAAATATTAAAATGAATGCTTAGAAGGTGGGGAAGCTGTCTCTAGAATTTGGTACAAAGCAATGGTACAGAGAGCAATGTACATACATTTCTTTTTCCCTATCCTTGTAACCCAGAAATACAATTTTTTCCTTAATTTTCTCCCCTCATTTCAAATATGTAATAGATGAAAATTACATTTTTAGTTCAAATGTCCACTTGTACGTGAATGAAACAATGATGTTCTGTACCATACCATAAGTCTCATAATAGAGGTGGGGGATTAAAGAGTAACCCAGTCAAGTACTCGAGAACTTGATGTAAAAGTGGTATGATTTTATTTTCTTCTCTGCCTGCAGATAAAGATCTACAGTTTCACATTGTTAGGCAGGCTAGAGCCCAAAGTGCAAAGGAAGGTGCAGGCTATAGCGAAGGTAAGGAGCAAGCAAATACTGACGTGATTTCACCAGCCTCATGTGCAGAGCTGCCCTTGTCGCCCTCCTTGCTGCTTCCTTCATTCCACTGAGAACTGCTGTGAGGAATTCACTTCATTTATTTTTAATATTCCTTTCCCTGCACATCTTGGAGCATGATTACTTTCTATACTTGGGGCAACTAGATGAGAGACTTTGAGTCTGTTGTGCCCATATCTCTTATTGTTTTCAGCACTGAAAAAACCTAACACCATGGTGGTTACTATGTTGGACTGTTTCAAGACTGAACTAAGAAGTTGTGTAAGAACTATGCTGGCACATTTGCAATGCAATGTTGTCCTTTGTCACTACTTCAAGCTCACTAATTCCTTTACGTTTCATTTTTCAGTGGGTTTTGTGACCAGACGGGGACCAGGCTAGGATGGAGTCTTTGAAGGTTAAGATTTAGATCAAGTAGAAAAATAGGGCTCCCTGGGGAATCTGTAGAGCTTTAGTGTATGGTTGAGAAATTGCTGCAACACCTGAAAGAACACTTGATCTCTGTAGACTTTGGTTTGTTAAAATATATAGGCAGAAGGAAAAGTAACACTGAAACTTTTCTGACAGTGAACTACAGCAGCACTTCCTCGGACAGCTTTTCATGTTTTCTTTGTTTCTCTGGCATTGCAAAGAGAGGCTTAATGGACAGTTGCTTGGGAAGGAGATCTCCTGGGATGAGCACTGTCTTTTGAGCATGCCAGGTGCATTGCCTCTGAAGGGAAGTGGGAACTCATTAATTTGACACAACCGCATCCAAGCAGAGAAGCAGCAGATGAACCCTTTGTGGAGTGGCTCATTGCAAAGGTGCACCATTGAGCCACTAGATGCCAGTGTTCACTGCCCAGATTGCCCTGCAAGCTTGCCTTTCTCTGAGGATAACACTAAAACTGGATGGGTGGTTTTCATTGTGACAGCTTGGCCTGTTGTAAGATTAGTAAAGGCTTTGGCAACTGAAACAAATGAAAAATAATTTTTCTTTATAAATTTCCTTTTTAACTTACTGTCTCAAAGGAAGAGATTTTCTTTCTTTGTTTTCGTTTTTCAATTCTAACCATATTTAGAATATTAGCATAGCTACATTGTTGAAAACAAAAATTTGTCTTAATCACAAGTTGTGTAATTCCTGTAAAATCACAAGCATGTAATTATCAGTGCATTTTTATGGACTGCTGTGACACTGTGAGAACAGTGCATTTTAAAAAGAGACTTCTAGTTTCTGTGTTTAAATATTTTTGTTCATGTTAGAACAGTTCTGGTTTAGGTTCCAAGTACAGTAATGATGAAATCTTGTATTTTAGGTTTGTTTGTAGATTTACTGTGGTTTCTCTTCCTCTTCTTTGGTGTCTTTAATGATAGTAGGATGTGAAAGATTGCCCAGCTTCCAGTAAGAGCTGAATAATCTGGAGAACCTCTAGGTTTGCTGTTGTTGCATACACCCTTCTTTTGGTCTGCCTGGAGATGTGTGGGATTGTGTTGGGGGAAGCAGGATTATGGAGTCAGATCAATAGTTGCAGGAAAATGGAAAGTTTTTGACTCAAATGGTGTTCTGGCAATGTCCTAGAGGATTGCATCCTGTATCTTTGTGGAAGTCACTTAACTGCTGTTGCAATGGATTGAGAATGGATTATTTTGTTTGGAGGCATGTGTGTTTTAACTGGGGAATGGGAAAGAAGAATGTTCAGGCAGTGCGTTTGTTTCTGTAGCTTTAAGTCAGTTATCTGATCTGGAGCACTTTGAAAGTGCCTTTGTAGTCCTTTCAGCTATAAATTCCTGTGTCAGTCTGCTATAAAAGCTCTGTAGAGAAGGTGACAGTGTGAGTGAGACTGATTTACACAGTGCTTGGTTATCTGGTCTCCTAGAAGCTTTCATTCTCGTTGGCAGAACAGGTATTTTGCAGCTAGCACTTTACATAACATTTTAGGAGTAAGATAAACCCACAAGTTAGAGCTGCAGCCTCTCTTGATTTAGCTTGTAAGTCAAGACCTGAAACTCATGGGAAATTACAGAGGTCATTTCGATCTAATCTAGTATGATTCCTTTGTGGCATATGAAAACTGTATCTGTGTAAGGAATCAAGAGGGGTTTTACAGCCTGAGGGGGGCTTGGGAGGGATCTTTGAGCAGTTTTCATCTTTTCAAATTAAGAAGGTTGAAACTTCTTACAGATACATAGGGGAAGGATGAAAACAGCCTGGGAGTTTATTGCATTATTTGTTTTATGAGTTTCTTGGTGTTTTCCTGCATAATTATGCTACTTTACAAGTAACAGCTCTCTGTCCAACCTCCAGGTTCTTACTCATTACTGCCCATAGAAGTTCCCCAAAACCACAAGCGTTTCACCTGTGACCTGACCCAGGCTGACCGCCTTGCTCTTTACGATTATGTCGTTGAGGAGACAAAGAAACAGAGGTCCAGATCCCAGATAACAGAAAATGACAGTGATCTCTTTGTGGATTTAGCAGCAAAAATCACCCAAGGTTTGAAGAATGATCTGTTGTTTAATTTATGGCTCAGAACTTTCAGTTACATGCGTTTTGTTGATAGCCAACCAACCACCAGAGTTGATTGTGCTTTGCTGCTTTATTTTTTTTTTTTTTCCTGTGGAAAGCATATTGTTCTTTAAAGCTACAACAAAGACCTGGCATCACAAAATGCTAGTTTGGTGTCCTTTTATGATGTTTTCCTTCTGGGAAAGCCTCAGTGCTCTGCTCTTGGCACATGTATTATGTGTATCTGTTTTTGCTGCAGCTGTCTCCAGGTTGCTTAATGTTGCCAATGTGCCGTGCAGCTTGGAACAGTTATTTCCTGTAAGACATGACGAGATTAAAGATTGCTTAAGAGTAAAAGCTGAACAGGAGAGGTTGGCAGTCATCCAGGTGTAGCTCTTAAGCAACATACTTTGGTGTTGGTCTGGGACCTCTCATCTCTGTTGAGTCATGCCAGTTTATAACTTCCAAGTGCAGCAAAAGCATCTGTGTCACCCTGCAGGCCCTGCTGTGCCTAGGAGGTGTGACAGTGCTTGTCATCTATGCAGGTAACTTTTTTACAGCATCTGGTTTTCTCATTCTGTGTCTTACTGTAATACTGGCTTTGAAAACATGACTTGTATTTAGAAGGTGTTTGACCAAATCACAAGCCTATTTGTTGGTGTAGATCACAGTTTGGAGACTGAGATCACATAACAGCGTTTGCTTGGTGGCTTTTTACTTGTGTGTAAACAGCCAGCAAGAAGGTTGGAGGAGGAAGCTTGAGATAAATTCACCATAGTTACTAAATACAGAAGGAACTTGAGAAAGAGCACAGTTATTTTATGTTCCTGAACATACGAGGCCTGCATACGTGCAGGTGGTAACATCCTGCTAATGACCATTTGTTTTACTCCCAATTTTTTGCTAGATGATAGTCAGAAAGGTCCAAAGTCCCATCTTGAAATTCTGGCTGAAATGCGAGATTACAAAAGGCGGCGGCAGTCATACAGAGCTAAGAATGTTCATATAACAAAGAAGTCCTACACTGAGGTGAGATGGGAAAAAAAAGGCTTTTATGCATAAAAGTGCTTATTATATACCAGCATAAACAATTACATATGCTTTCAAAGACAAACAATGTGTCTTTCTCTGCTTCTTGTATCCTGCTTTATTATTGTTGCAAACTACAGAGGAATGTTTTTGGTCGGTTGCAGGCAAGTTACAAATAATGAGCATTTCTAACTGCCAAGGTTTGAATGTGAAAATGCCAGCAAGATATAGCTCACTATCATAAAAAGGTGCTATTTAAATTTATGTTGAAACATTTTTCTGCAAATAAGACTTTCCATTCAAACATCTGATGTACAGGGTTTGGGGGAGATTTTTGTGAAGATAGGGGGTTTTTTAGAGATGTTTACAGTTTGTTTAGTGCTAGCTCAGGCACTACCATGACATGTTTGTTTTGAACATACCTTAATCTCCAGGTGATTCGGGATGTGATTGGTGTGCATATGGAAGAACTCAGCAATCAGTGGCAGGAGGAGAACAGGTTGGATAATGCAGAGATATGTGAAGGAGGGAAGTCAAAGTCCTCAGGAAGGTATGCCACAGCTAACAGCTTCTTCAGGCATGAAGCAGATTGTAATTTTATTTTACCACCTTCTTCTAACAACCATAACAACATTATCTGAGTCATATGCACAGTTTATTTTATACTGATTCTTTTAAGTCTTGCTTGAGAAACTCTGCCTGCATGAAGGATGGAGAAAAATTAGTACATATCTTTCTTTCAAAGGTAAGTAGGTTAGTTGCAAGTGATTCAGCTAAACAGGTAGTTTCTGGTGGAGCTGGGGGATGAACAGTGCTCCCTCTGTGCCCAAATGTATATATAAGTTGTAGCTGGTTACAGAAGGACACTTGGGGATACAAGTACACAATTTCTTACCCTTCCCTACCACATGACATGTGCTAGATATATTACACCTCAGAGTAAAGGTTTCCATAACATAGTAAATATGGGGAGGCTTTACAGTTCTTAGCCCTGCAAATGCTGCTGTGCTAATTGGGAGGGCGTTGTAGCTATACATATTTCTGCTGTGTCAAGCAACACTGCACACCCTTCAAATGTTTGTCACTCAAGTAAACATAGAGTCAGAACCTAGTGATTGCCTATTTGTGCCTCTTCAGCAGGTCTTTGAGAGAAGAAAGCTTTTGAAACACACTAGGAAGTGACACTCTGTTCCCAGCATTAAAATGCATGGGTGGCAGAGCACTAGAACAGTCTGCCCAGGGAGATCCTGGAGTCTCCCTGTCTAGAGAAATTCAAAACCCACCTGGACCTGAATTCTTGTTTAACCTGCTCTAGGTGACCCTGCCTTGGCAAGGGGAGTGGATTAGAAGATCTCCAGAGGTCTCTTCCAACCGTAACAATTTTATTATTCTCTCAGATCAGGACTTAGGTCCTCCAGCTGTAGGTTGCAGCTTAAGGCAGGTGCTTCAAGAGTTGAAGATTTGAAGCAAAACAGAGTGAACCCCTTCTACTGCCTCCTGTTTCACAAGCAGAGGTGTTAAGGAGCAGTGTTCATAGGAGATAATTGGATTAAATAGATTGCTGAGATATGCACATGGACTTTGGGCCTCTTTTGGGAGGTATTGTATTTCTTAGAGAGATAGGCTTAATAAAAGATATGTCTTCTGTCTTACATCAGTAGTATGTCACTATATTACAAAACTGGTACTGGAAGCAGTGACTGTGAAACTGTTTTTATTGATTAAAATCACTTAAGTTTATTTTCAGAAGGGAAGACAGGCGGTCAGCTTCCGTGGACTCGCGGCAGTCTGGGGGGAGCAGTAAGGATACGGAGTGCACGAGACACAGGAGAGACACCAGCAGGAGTCCAAGCAAACGAAGGAGGAGTCGTGAGAGAGGCAAAGACAGAGACTCTCGGAGAAAAAGAGAGAGGTGAGCAGAAACAGTGGCAGCTGACTCCTGCTTCCCAATCAGGCAGCTGTAGCCATTTTCTATGAGAATTTAGTGCAGAGGTTGAGAATGTCTCATCCAATTAAAAAGCTAGGCTAACCTCATGTGCAGTGTGACAAGCCAATGGTATGAGGCTACTAATACTAAACAAAACATAACTGTGAGATCACAAACTGTGATCCAGACTTCAGAATTTACTGGCACATCTGAAAGGTGGCGTGTTCTGCAACAGTACTGTAACAGGCTGTTGATTTTACTCCTTGGTCAATATGGTTAAAGAGACAGTATGTTTTTCATCCACAACTAAGTGCCTGTCCTGGCTAATGCTGATATCTGCTCTAGTTTGCTCTAGACCTTAATAAATAGTATTATTAACCTTTCCACATTGGATGCTTCAAAACAATGCTGTTGCTCTTCAGTACTTCTGGACATACAATTTAGCAAAAGAAAACAAATCTAGGCCACAGCTTGTAATACCATCAACAAAGTTGATATCTACATCTTCAGGACCACAGATGTGTGGGACCTGTGTTTGAGCAGACATGAGGACTGTTGTGCAGAAGAAATGCTGCCTTGCCCCTTGTGTTTGGGTAAATGCGTTACATAACTGCGTGGATAGCAATGATGGCTTGTCTCAAAGCTGGCTTCATTACACCGTGATGCCATTCATCCTAAACTAATTGCCACTCTGGCACTGCATGACAAGGCTTGATTAAAGCAGCATGGAAAATAAACTGTCTAAAAGCAGTTTACTTTCTTTCCTTAGAGGAGGACATGACTGCATTTAATGAGAGCTTTCCATTTTTCAAGTTGTTTTTTCTCTTCAGAGTCTCACTCAGCCTAACAGCCCACACAATATTTATGTTTTTGTTGCAGGGATGAAGACAAGTATTACAATCATAAAAGAAGAAAGTAGGAACAAGAACCTGATGATTTTGTTTGTCAGCTGCTCAAAACATAACTTCCACAAGAACTATTGTTACTGCTGTTTTTTCCAAGACAGTAAAGGTGTGCACATAATATTGGTGTTGCATCACACCTGTGCTGCATGGAGACAAAAAAGTGCTACAATTTGTCAGGATGGAAGCAGTATATTTCAGATAACGTGTAAATCTGTAACATTTATACATCTGTTAATAAATTATATTGATCTCTCATGTATTTGAGTTATTCTTACAAGGCTGAAGAATAAAATTTACGAGAGGTTGTACTTACTGGCCTTCCTGGCCTGTAAATAGTGGATATAGAACAGAGCTAATCACTGGAGTCCAGATCAGTTACAAACAGGGAAGGCATGAAGAGAGCTCCCCCTCCTACCTAACAATGTTACCTCTAGGTGACATTGCCTACTTACAGCATGTACCAGAGGGCAGATTTCAGAGTTCTCCAACAGGATAAAACATCTTCAACTGCAGCTGGTGTTAAATGGACAATAACACAAAAGTTAGTGTTCCCAAGCTTGTGCTCAAAGAAAATTCGGATCAATATAATCTGGCAAAGGTGATGAGAATGTAGCTCTCCACAGAAGCTGGGGCGAGGCACCAAGGACACTTGGAATATTGCTGAGTACCATATGCAAACAGCAGGTGCGTTTCCTTCCAGCAATAACTAGGAAGACTTCCCATCCTGTGGACTAACATACAAGTGTTTGTGAGAGAGGTTGATAAAACAGACTTAAAACATGCAGGTAGATATTAAGGATGTACAGGTCTGTTAATTCCTCACACAACCTACTTCAGCAAGGTCAGTCACCACCAGCCAAGTTTCTTGCTTCAACAAAGTAAACAACTATAAGAGAACAAGATCCATCTTCCTAAAGTATTTCTGTTTGTTCGGTGTGCCAAGAGAGGGCACTTCATATTGCTCCTGGTTGTGGCCTTCTCAGTCAAAGGGAATCTTTCCAGTTTTACTGTAGCCTCTAGTATCCTCTTTCATATCTTAGTTGTTTCTGCAATTAAGTGTGATTATCTGTCACTAAATATTTGGTCTAGTTTTGATGGATTTAGGTTTCTCTGTCTGCTACAGCAGTCTAACCAAACAACCCTTTGTCAGGTATTCCTTGTCTATGTGACAAAAACAGTAGCTTTACCTGTCAGAAAACAAAATGTATTTTAAAACATCTTTATTTAGACAAGTTTATCCAAAAATAAAAAAAAGGTATTTAAGTTCTAAAAGGCTTCTAATTAGAGGGAAAACAGTATGGAACCACTGCAGTTCTTGCATTGCTTTTGTCTACCAGCTCAGCCACAGGGTTCTCATTAAGTTCTTTCAGTAGGGCCTGGTAAAACAGTTTAAATAGAGCATGTCCAGGCAGACAAGGTAGTCTCAGGACCAGCTGTATTTGTGCCAGAGTCAAAATGAAGTAAGAGCTACCAGAAGCATAATGAGAAATGCTCCAGTTACAGCTACCCTGGCTAAACTCAATTCCATGTTTGACTTAATCAGTAATCAAATGTAGGGAGGAAGCTTGGTAACAAAATAACTTTAGCTCAATTCAGTATCAGCAGATGAGTGAAGGGGTCACTCCCCAGGGGTGGCCATCAGTATCTGAGAGGCTGGAGAACAATCTAACCATGTATTATTCAATGAACATCCCCTGAAGGGCCATCTCAAGAGCAGGACAAAGAAAAGGAAATGCCGGAGAAGAGGATCATGTTCTGGAATGTGAAAATTATTGTACTTTGAACACAAATTATTTTATTGAACTTATTTGTTCCTTCTTTTATCTTTCTTCTCACCTCATGCTGAAGAGTAGGGTTGGTAGGGTTGATCAGTAAAATATGAAGGAGTATGGCAGAAAGTGTCTGATCAGCACCATGCCAGAGTGTTTGTCCCTGGAAAGGAATAAACCAAAATTTTTGAAATGGCACTTTCACATGGTAAATCCTAGTATGCTGGAAAAGATACAATTTAGGGCTATATGAAATGCAAGAAAAAGGGGCAATGATTAAAAAGTGGTTCTTACTAAAAACTGTCAATCTGATAACTAATGATGAAAAAGTTCATTTGTATGATCTCGTTTTGGAGCTCCCATGAACTTGGAGCTGGTGGCAATCCAATACAGTGTATAGAGTTTGCGTGGCTATGTTTTTTGGGGGGCAGGTGGGGGTCACAGTGGTGCCTTCTGTGAGCCTCTGAGAGAAGCTTCCCCCATGTTCTAGAGATCCAATGCCAGACAGCTCCAGGACAGACCTGCCGCTGGCCAGGGCTGAGCCCAGCAGCGATGGTGGCAGCGCCTCTGAGGTTGTGTCAGCCCGCCATGCACAGAAAGAACAGTTCCAGAGAGACGGTGGGAACAGCTGTCTGTATGCAGATATGCTACACAGGCAACTCGCGGAGGACAAGCCTGTTACAGATGTTTTTTAATTGGTGTAAGTGCATTTTGTGTGACCTATGTGTGACTATGGATACAATGAGAGAACTCCCAGTCTCTCTCTCTCTGATTTATGATCTGTTAAATCAAAGAAACAGCCCAGAAAATGCTGCTGGTTCCAGAAGCAGGAATATGCAGATGTTACAAGCCTGTATATAATAGCTTCCTACAGGGAAAATTATACCACCCTGCAGAGACTTCACTATTTCAGAGAAAGATGGATAAATAATGGTTTATCTTTTAACAGTGCAAACGCTGAAGCTGACAAAAAATAACTCTGCGTATTTTTGATACAATCTTAGTCAACCCTTACTCCTGTCATCATGGCTATGCCCAAAAGAAAATGGACGATTCACCTGAAATTAAAGGCTTATGGAGAACCCAGAGGCAATTGATACATTAAAATTCCTTGCACAGATTTTTACTTACGCTTGTTCTTTAATTTCATGGAGGAATGCATTAGTTTCTGTCTCTGATATCTCTCCATCAATACTGGCCAAATACAAATAAAGGAACGAGAATGTTTCGAAGGGAATTCGAGCTGCTCTGCCTTCTGGGTCTCTTGTTAGGATCTCACAGGCCTGTTTCATTGAACTCAGTAAGGACTGCAGGGTTCCAGCAAGAAATGAAAGGAAAAGTATCAGAGCCATGAACATCCTTGCATATCATGGCAAAATCCACACTGTAAGCCATTAAAAGGGTAAATGAGATGAAGGTGTTATTATCATTGCCTAGAACTCTCTAGTGCACGCCCAAGGATGGAAACAATAATGTAGTTCTAGTAGAGGCAGGAGTAAAAACTACCAGAATCTTGTCATGGCTAAAGATTGAATAGGGTAATCTGAGCTCTCTCTCCATTAGGGCCAAATTGCTTTGTTCTGCTACTGTAAAAGCTCCAACATCACTGTATCTAGTAAAAGATCTTTTTGTGTGTCTGTGTATTACCTCAATGGCTCTAAATGAATTCTCAGCAGCAGTTAAGACAGACAAATCTACAACCCCCAGAAAATGAATATAGGTTTGGTGATTTTATAATGATATTTTATTACATAATTTTTAGATTATATTTTTGCTGATATTTACTGTTTCCCCTATCTCTATGCAAGTTCCATTTTAATAGATAGTAGAAAAAGCACTGAGTCAAAAAGCATTTAAAGAATATTTCAGTTTAGTCAAAGGCCAATAAAATCCAAGTTACCTTTAAAAAAACATGCCTCAAATTATTAGTTCCAAATATACTTTGAAAAAATACTTCCTATAATATGGTGTTGACAATCCAGTGCCTTGTGCATGCTGAGCTATATTGGGAAAAGCGTTGAAAATTTCAGCGTTGATTTCATTCAGTCAAAGACTCGTTGGATGCCATTAAAGAAAGACACAAGTAAAACCACATGCACCATATACATCCAAAATATAAAAGCACAAAACCAAACCCACACAGGCTTTCTTCCACCTAAGTCTTAATATTTTTAACTGCAACTTTTTCAAAAACATTTTCATTAACAAGCAAGCACTAATTAAAATAAATGCAGTATCTGTTTAGATCTAGAACACACGCCAGAGAAACGTCATTTTATAATTCTTTACCAGTTTTACTTAATGCATCTCCTCCCCTGGAAGGCTTCTCAGGGAAAAGAGAGGCAGCTGACTCTATGATGGCCAACTCTACATTTTGCATTTGGCTACCCCTCTACTGCCCTTTCTGGTCCTGCCACCCCAAACTGCCACGGTCTCTCTCACAACACAGTAAAGTCTTTCATATCCATTTTGCCAGCTTTGAAAGACAATTTAACAGGCTACCTGTGTGGTCATTTCTCCTTTTGTAAAGGCTTTTGTGAAAATGCACTGATGCTTTACAAAAAAGATACTTCATACTGGTGCTCTTAAGAAGTTAATTTCTGTCTACTCTTGTATCTCCACCACGACCCTGTTTGACTGTGAACACAATTTACAGCTGCAGGAAATGAACGTAAATTTCTTACGTATGTCTTTCTCTCTGGTTCAGGAAACTGAGATCTACATTTCATTATGTAGTACTGAAATCAAATAAGGATGGTGAGATAGTGAAATACAGTCTAGCTCCATCAGAATGATGGTCCTGTGACTCCATTTTTAGTTTTGGTTTATTTGGGTTTTTTTTTTTTTTTGCAGGAGAGAGAAGTTGTTGTTTTTTAGATAAGTAATGTTGCTGTTACTATTTTTAAATGAAGAAAAGAGCCCAAATGACAAGATCATTTTGGGAGGGAGACTGGAATCAAGAAATACAAATTTGAAATAAAGACAGACAGACAGATGGCTAGATAGACAGACAATTGCATCACGAGGCCAGGTTAACATTCAGGGCTTCCAAATATTGCAACATTCACAAAAAATTCTTTCACATGCATTTTCTTTTTAGTATCTCTTCTTCCCTACTGTAGAAATCATTAGAAGTATTACACTTTATAAGAACATCAGTTTAATGCATTTTATAATCTTTCATTCTGTTGAAATGCTCTGCTGAGATTTTATTACTGACATTAAAAGAACTGAGCGCAGCTGTAGTAACATTAAGTGTTGCTGAGAAAATTTAATTGGCTACACAATCAATTAAAAATTGGTTCTTTAATTTCTCCCTTCAGTTCTCTTTCATGGATATTTTTTACACTGATGACATCAGCATCATTCCTCCATCATCCTCTCTCACACAGTACAAGCTCCCTGCAGACACACTTGCTCTTCCACCAAGGACTTAGCCATCCTTCTGGTTAAGTTCCTTAGACCAAAATCTGATAGACAACAGAAGTAAACAAGCAAGCCACTTTACCAGCTGCTGCAAAAGCAATCCCCATTCCCCAAATCCATCTGCAATAATTGTTCTATGGTCTATATTGTATATGGATCCTAGGCAACCGCTTGTGTTTGGATATGAGGGCTCCTGCTGTGAACGTACCCCGCCAAGCACGCTGCACCCAAGTGCCAGAAACTTCATCCATTCCACCTGCTCGCCAAAACTGTCCAGTTGCAGGATAGCTTCCAGCTGCTCCTCTGGCAAGCCCAAATGCTTCCATTTTTCCCTCAGTTCTGCAACAGTCACCGCGCCTTTGGAAGAAAGCTTTGAACAAAATCATGGTACCACAATAAGAACTCTGAAAACCAGAACGAATTTAAAACACAGTGTCTCCCCAAAATACTTCAAATACTTGACAGTCTCTCTCCCCAGCCATCCCAAACACATCAGCATTCCTCAATAGCATTGTGCATTTGATGAAGAACAGCTTGTACCTGTTTGTGCAAGACCTTAAGGAGTCCTGGGGTCAAACCAGCATCTTTTTTCCCTGTTGCTAATGGCATTTCGAGTCTCTCTTTCACAGGAAGGGGTTCACCTTTAGATAAGGCTGAAAAATACCTAAGTGAATGGGAAGAACAACACACCTCAATGCTCATGGCCATTACAAACTGCAGCATAAGAATTAAGAATCTGCAGGCTCCCCCACAGGAGCAGCAGCACCTGGTAAGCTGCCTACATGCAGAACTCCCATATTCCTGTGCCCAAAACCCACAATCTTTAAACTTGCTCCTTTTCATTACACTCTAATAATTCTTAAGGCATTTAACTTATTTTGTGCATGATATATTCAGCTCTTTGATGCATGCCCACACGAACCATAGGGCAGGAAAAAATTATAGTGAGCAGCTGAGGTAAAAGAAAAAAAAGTTAAAGGAGAAACATTTAAACATCTAAATCAACTTTAAGGCAAGAGATTTATTATGCTGCTTATCACTTTAAAGGTGCAATTTTTCAGGCATTTTTCCCAGAAAGAAAGAAGAGAAACCTGATCAGGCTTAAGAATTAGAAAGCTAATGTCTATTTTTTCCTTTAAATTCCAAGAACTGAAGAAAGAAAAACCAAACCAAAGGAAAAAAGAGTTGGTCTTTCAGATAGGAAAACCAATAACAAAAATCAAATTAAGATGCATTTTTCTGTATGGAAATACAGCTATTTCAGAAGTAAGCCAGCCCTAAACCTCAAGCAAACAGAAAAGAAATAAAATACCAGACTATTTTTAAAAGGCTTACATGCTGCATTAATACACAGAAGTGTACATGCAATGTATATGCTGATGCAATATTCAAAGCTCTGTCCACTATGCAATAAAGAGGAGAGTGAGGTTTTGAGGGTCCATATATATAACTCTCTGTCGTTAGGTGAACCTCACACTTACGCAGCTGCCCACTGCAAAACATCAAAAGGCTGAGTCCTAATAGCAGCTTTAGTAAATTGCTTCAGAATATCAGGAAGCTCCGGGGGGATTTTGATCTGCTGAGCACAGAACATGGTTTCTGGAAGAGGCATGGTGTCCAGTCACGAGGACCTGAAAGAAATAAAACAGCAGTCCACAGATGGAGGATGTGAATGAAAAATTGTGTGTGCACATGGGAGTGAATAGTGCCTGTGCCCAGATTCTCTCCTGTTCTACATGATAGTTGGGGCTTCTGGAGTGCTGACAGACTTGGAAGGGTAAACAGACAAGCCCTGTGTGGCTCTAAAGAACTTTGTGGCTATACCAAGTAAAACACGTCAGCTTGGGCACCAATCACAGCTGGGTGAGGAGAACTACTATTTTAACAGGTGACTTCAGATAAACTGATTTTTCTCCTCAAACCTACCACAACGAAAATTTGTAAAATAAGCAGTCGAGACAAGTCACACCACACATGCCAACATGAAAGATACCTACACTGACAACTCACTACTGCACGCCAAGGAAAATCTTGGCATTTTTGTACAGATACCAGAGTACGCAGATGACCAAGTCTGTTCTGCACTTATGTATTCAAAAATGCTGTAGGAAAAAGTTACTAATTTGTGCTCGTGACAGACTTTACATCAAACAACTACAGTGACAAACAGAACATTCATGTGTGCTGCAAGCACATCTCACACTTGGCTCATCCAGCTCTACAGGTGTGTCTGTCTCATTCCAGATTTAACTCATTTGTTGCAAGGAAATCCTGCTCCCACGGATCCAAAAGAAGGGACAGAGATAGGCTATTGTATGGTCCTTTTCCCATAGCAATGGAACACACTTGGTGGGAAACTCTTCTCATCATTTCCAGGACAAACTATGGCATGTGTAAGTTGATCTAGCAACAAGAAAATGGTTAATTATTTGCAGAAAGGAGGAGCATTAAAAGCAACAGCTTTAAGAAAGGGATCAGGAATCGTGTAACAGAATCCTCTATTCCTTTAGACTTCTTAAAGATAAGAGTACCTGGCAGGTGGCTTTCTCACATGAATTTTCCTGTAGCAGAAAAGAAAAAAAATTAAAAGTCAGCGATAGAGCAATGGAACTGCTGTGGTGCAAGGCTCCTTTGAGGATCAAACCATACTTAGAGCTTTATTTATAGAGAAATGCAGACAGGGTACAGCATCTTCATCCCCCCAATGCAGCCAATTTGCATCAGGAACAGACTTCAAAGTGCACATTTAATTACAACACTGGTCACACGCTTTCAGTAATGATTCAAAACACAGCTCTAGCCAAGGAACAGAAGCTGAAAGCAAAAAAAGCTGAGGATTTCAGGACAACAGAAAAACTCTGAGGAAGGAATACAGCTGTGTGTGCATGTACTCTTGGGAAGTAGTCAAATAAAAGAATAAAAATAAATTCAGGAAAAAAATGCAGTGCAAGCGCTGCTTTTCTACAGTAAGCCATTAGTCACAGAGTCGCACAGAAGGGCAGAGGTGGCCAGAGACTTCTTGGAGTTCAGCTGGTCTGAACCCCTGCACAACCTATGAGCAGGGTGCCAAAGATCCATGTCCAAGCGTATTCCAAGAATCTCCAAGGATGGAGACTCCACATCCCCCTGGGCAACCAGTGCTTGGTCACCCTCATGAGGAAAAAAAGTTTCTTGATGTTCAGAGGGAACCTCCTGCACATGCACACACCCACACCTAATAGTCAAGGAAAAGCACAGCTAGGTCAGGCACCCCCTGCACACCTTCACCGTGGGTTACTCTCCCCAGAGACAAAGATCAGCTCATCACTTTCACTTCCTGTTAGCTCTAATTTTCTACTCTTTTCCTTCCATGTACCCCAAGCCAGCCCCAGGTGTTCAGGAAACACGGCCTAGGCGTGTCCGCACGCAGACGGGAGCGGCCGAGCCCCGGCTGCCCGCGGCCCGTCCGCCCCGAGCTGTGGGGAGGCAGCGCCGGCGGACAGCGGCCCCTCGCAGGCCGGAGGGAGCCCCAGGGCCGCCCACGGCCCCGGTGGCCCGGACACCCCCGCGGAGGCCGCCCCGGAGCTCGGGGAAGGCCCGGACACGGCTGCTCACCTGCCCCGCTCCGCAGCCCCGCTGCCCCGGCAACGCGGAGGGACGAGCCAGGACGGGCGCTGGGCGGGGGAAGACTTAATGGCGGCGAGCTTTAAAGGGCAAGGGCAACTCCTGCTTTGTACAAACTTTCGAAAAGGCCAAAACCATTGATGAGGGGACTGAGTCCACCATTAGTAAAGTCACAGACACAGCCTGCAGGGTGGGCCGGAGTAGGCTGGAGGGTACAGCGGCTGGACATGAGCCAGCAGTGGGCCCAGGTGGCCAAAAAGACCCACGGCATCCCAGGCTGTAAGAGCAGTAGCGTTGCCAGCAGGATAAGGGAAGTGATTCTTCCCCTGTACGGCCCTGGTGAGGCTATACCTCGAATCCTGTGTCCTCTCAATTCAGGGAGGAACTGGAGGGTGCTGGAGGATGTGTAGGGAAGGGTGACAAAGCTGGACAGGGGTCTGGAGCACAAGTCCTATGAGGAACAGCTGGGGAAGGTAGGGTTGTTTACCCTGGAGAAGAGTCGCAGGGGTAACCTTATTGCTCTCTACAACCGCCTGAAAGGAGGCTGTAGGCAAGTGAGGGTTGGCATCCTCTCCTAAGCAACCAGTGACAGAGGAAGAGGGCACAGTCTTTAAGCTGTGGCAGGGGACATTAAGACATTTAGGTTGGACATTAAGAAGAATTCTTCACAGAAGGGGAGATTAGACAGTGGAAGGGTTGATGTAGGAAGGTCGTAGAATCACCATCCCAGGTGGTGTTTAAGGAAAGACTGCATGTGGCACTTAGTGCCATGGTCTAGGTGCTAGGGTGATGTTTGGTCATAGGCTGGTCTTGATCTCAGACATCTTTTCCAACTTGATTTATTCTGTGAACATCTTAGCCCCACGTAATTGGCAGAGCCCGTGGCTGAGAAGGCTGCTTCCTGCAGGTGCCTGGGTTCCCTGTAGTCTGCTGGCCCCCACAAGGATGCTCTAGTGGGTGAGCAGTGTTAGGGTGGCATGTCCATCTTGCCTTTGGCATCCTCACACCTCCTTTCTTGGCTTGGATGAAATGAGAAGAAATGCTGAGTGAGCTGAAAAAGAGACAATGTAGCAAAGGGCAATGTATCACCAAAAATTCCCTTTACTCGCAGCAGCTGCTGCTTCCAAGGACAGCTCAGCCACAATCAATCTCTGCTGGTCAGGCTGCACAGTCCTGGACATCCAGGATAGCAGCACCACTGAGAGTCTGCCACCGTGGAGAGCAGCACAGCCAGTGCCAGCAGCTTCTCAGCATCTGCTGGTCCAAACTGACACCACGAGTCAGTGTGGGCTCTCCTACTGCTCCAGAATGTGAGGAACCAAAGTGCCCTCTCTGCCAGTCTTCTTTCCACTGCAGATAAAAAGAGCACCAGAGGTAACCTGACTGGCATCCTCTGTAAAGATGCCAGCACATCTCTTTTAGTTACAAAGCAATACCCCCTCCTGCACCTTCTAAAATGGACTGTACACAGCCTGAGCACTCAGATCAACTTGGTAAGAGGATTATTCACTTCAGAAAGCCTTCTCAAGGCATTGCTCCATGAAACTTGAGTGCTGCATGCTCAAAACAGGCCAAGCAGAAGCACACAATCCTATTTGAAGCCAGGCCTTTTAAATCCACATGATGTCCCTGCTGATGAAAATGCAAGGCCATGCAGGACAAAGATAAAATGGTGGGCTCTGGAAAGCAATAAGCACACATTTTAACAACTATTTAATCTTTCATAAAACAGGAATACTTAGCATAAGCTACAGTCTAATTATTTGGCCTCAAAATACTTTGCAGATTCTTGTAACTAATGAAAACAGCAAACTTCTGACATATAATGACATACATTTGTATCCCTTAGTTGTTTTAAAGCATCTACTCACTTAAGAACACTATAGCAAGAAAAACATGAAGGAAACATTATCCTGCAGCTTACAGAATAGAATTCAATTAAACTGTACAGTTTCTCAAAGGTGCCTAGTGATAAGAGCTAAACAGCAAGATGCATATTATCTCTCATCTGTGGTCCTTGCACACCCTCGAAACTATCCCTAAAATGCTCCAGAAGTAGATGTCATACTCTTAATTCTTCCAGCAATTTGGTCCAGTGCAGTGAAATCATGCATAAAGCTGCCACACTGTATTATGGGAAACAGCAGCATGTAGGTGGAATTTTTTTTCTGTATTTAATGAAACGTATTTTCATAGAATCATAGACTGGCCTGGGTTGGACCTTAGAGATCACCTAGTTCCAGCCCTCCTGCCACAGGCATGAGCACTTTCACTACACCAAGCTACTTAGAGTTCCATCCAATCTGGCCTTTAACATTTCCAGTGGTGGGGCATCTACATCTTTTCTGGGCAACCTGTTCCAGTGTGCCATCACCCTCACAGTAGAGAATGTCTTCCTAACACCTAATTAAACCTACTCTCTTTCACTTTGAAGCCACTCCCCCCTTGTCCTGTCTCTACATGCTCTTGTAAATACTCTCTTTATATGAATCTGTGCTGCTTCTTTGAAGTATTTCCTCCCACTGTGCAATACAAAGTCTTGTATATAAAGAACATTTAAAAGTAATTGTTGCTTTATAGCAGCACTGCCAGAAATGCTGCTATAAAAGCAGCATACCTTAGAATTTCTGCTGCTTCCTACTTCCATGACTCCTGCTAACAACTAGTTAAAATATCCCATGGACTCTCCATTCTAATCCAGTATTTTTTAGATCCATCACATTCCTCACCTAACCCTAGCAAGCCACTTAGGCCATTTGTATCTGCTGAACATGGCACACCAGTGCAGCTCTGCACTATTTAGGTTCTAATACAGAAACTCTATCCAGTATAAATAAAAGAGCTTTGCAGTGTTCTCTGGTTTTGTAAGCAACAAGGAATTTTAAGTAAAACTAGTGTCTTTTTCAGGAACAAAAACAGCCCTGGAAAGGCAAGTAATGGTAAATACGACCCCCTCTTCCCATGCCTGATGTAGACACCTCCAGATGTTTGACTTCACCTTATAAAGGGGAAAATGCCTCTGCAGCTTTGGTGTTGGCTAGTACTCAACAGGTAAGAGATAACAGCAGGTAAGCAGATAAACTGAAAAACTGATATGCAGAGCTGTGAAATAATTTTGCCATTGCTCCATCTCTTGGTATTATACTGAACTCAAAACATTCAGTTTATTTTGAAATGATATTTGACCTCTAGAAATACAATCTTTAAAAATTTTCCATTATTGAGTAACTTTGATTTCTGCATATAATTTCTCAATTTATGGTTACTTCTTAATGAAGAAATTAAAAACAGATGCATAGTTTTAAAAAACTGCTGTTAACTATGCAATTCTTTAGTTCTTTAGCTACTAATTAAGAACTGAAATGCCACAGTAAGAGAGCTCTAACTTACCATTATGCTTTGTAAAAGTTGTTTTGTCATCTCTTTCAGAAAACATCATCTTTTATTTTGCACCCAGAACTTCATTACACAACCAATATTCAATTCCTTGTTTATTGTTTTTACTATTTGTATCATAATTTCTGCCAAGAACTTCACTCATTGCCCAGGCTGCACTGTGGCCATTATTCAAAGGCAAGCAGAACAAGAACACTGATCCGACCACAAAACCTTTCCAATCTGGATGTAAAAAAATGGACAGTGACGTCCAAGGAAACACAATGATGCTGACCAGCATGCCAGACAATCAAACCCCAGTCATTTGTGCTTTGTGAGGTACAGGCCTTTGTGAAGCTTTTTACAGAGTTCTCTGAAGAACAGGACGGCTGCTGTTGAAGATTTTTGTGATGACCTTTATGCAAGCATAGGGGAAGGCAAGGAAATAATTAATGCACTCAGCAGAAAAGTGATGTGAGCACTGTAATAGGCTGGAGTTGGCTTCTTACTGAGGAAGTCACTGACACAAAGCAGTTACAGGTACTGAAGGGCCCTCAGAAAAAATCAAGTAACTTGGGCTTCACTCAATAGAGGAGGGGCAGACAGAAAAGATAGAGAGTTTAACTAATTTTAATCAATATAAAATAACCTGTGTAAAAACAGTCAAAGCTATGCTGCAATTAACTTTTTTCAATATGCACAAGATAGCTACAGAGCCATCTGACAGTTCTTGGATGAAGGCCTGTGGAACTAACAACAGCATCAGATTCTCAACACACAAAGGGGATACAATTGAGCCAGTACACACCTCAAACCCCTCCAGTCAAGACCTAGGGCAACACAAATTGTGGTGGAACAGTACACACACACACACACACACACACACACAGAGACACAGTTTCCCACTTGAAAATAACAGGAGCACACACCACTCTGCATCACTCCAGCACAGATGGAAGCCACTGGTACAGGGCTCATCAGCTGTGTCAGAAACAGCCACTTACAAGCTTACTTATCAAGTTTCTATGCCAGGGGAGTACACAGCACACAATAAGGCAAACCACTGAAATTTCAAACAATTTATAAAGTACTGTTATTTAATTCCTGTTCTCTACAACCTCCATATTCTTTCAAAAATGTGTAAAAATAAGATGAGGAGATGAGATTTCTGAGAAGTTCACAATGGACAGTTCTGGAAACAAACTTCACCTGGATCTGTAAAGCAGTGCAAATACCAGCACAACAGTTGGATTTGAAACCAGTTTTCCTTAAAAAAAAAAAGCAAATACAGATACTGTAAGCTACAACAAAATAGCTGCAGTTCACATTGCATGACTGGCCTGATTTGCTATTTTCTTTCATGACTTGTAAAATACCAGTAGTAAGAAACAGCACAAAGGCTTTTTCTTAATAAATTTTCATATTAAGACCAGTTTGTCTGGATAAAAACACAGTTACAAGTACCACACTACTGCAGGTTCTGCATGATGCACAGTAGTGCTCGCAACATTTGCGTGGCAAGACCATTTTGGAACTGCTTGTGAAAGGTATGTCAAAAACAGAATCTTGGCATAAGTAAGAATGTATGTTACCAGTGAATTTATTATTGTGAAAATATATCTGTCCCACAATGTACACCACTGTAAATAATCAAATGCAATATTTATGCACATCAAAAATATATGGGGCGAATATATACTCAGTTCAGCATTAAATCAGCAACAGTAAATGAAAAAAATATTTGGCTATTTTTCTATGATTTCATTTCACTGGAAATTTTCTAATAAATCACTCCAAAGGGTAATATTTGTGGTTCAAAACCATCAGGACAACAGTAATTCTGTAAAATAGTATGGATCTGAGAGTGACAGCCCAATCCTCCTGCCACTAGATTCAGATGCATTTGGTTTGTGCCCGCTGCCTTAGAACATGAGTCCAGACGCCAAAGAATGAACTACCTCCATCACAGCCTGGACCACATTAGCTCATACCATGTCAGATCAGAGATGCAACATCAATAAAAAGAGATGACACTTTAAAAGCACCTGCCAGGTTCTCAAGTATTAATTATATACATACATGGTAAAGTACAGAATACTGGAGGAGAGTGTACTGAATAGCAAGTTAAATGTTCCATCCATTTTCTCATTACTGCAATGGATATTCACATTTTCCACATTGGTCCAGGAAAGATACTGCAATCTAAGCACATGATTTGATGCTACTTAAAGCTTTGAGATACTGTTATGTGTTTTCTTTATCTACATAACCCCCACCCCCAAATATTACTGCAAAAGAACTCTATCTACATATAGAATTAACACAGACTTGATTTGGTGGCTCTTGTTTGACTGTGTTCTTGCAAAGAAATCTGCTAACTTTTCCTTGCCTGTTTAATAGCATATGTATTTCCCTGCTCCTCATGCCATAAATGGTACTATTATTCCTGTAAAAATTCACAGTGACCAATTCTGAGAGAATTTTTTTTGGTTGGGTTTGGTTTTTTTAAAAGTAATTGTGCAATATAAAATTCATACTACAATTTTCAACTTTGGTAACTTACAGAAAAAAGATTTCACGCCGTTTAACTAAGGATCAGGTCAGGATGTTGCTTACACTACGCTCTTTGTGCTGTGCAAGCACATCAGTTAAGGTCATCCCTTTTCTTGAGATCCTGAAAAATTCTAATATTGATAAGAAATTGGCTACAATTTAAGTTGTGAACCTATTTAATTTTTCTTGGTACCTTTAAATACTTCCATCACCTAGCCTTAGTAAATTTTTACTTACCGTTTTAATTAATGGAATCCTGATCCCAAAGCAAACATCCACCTACCCCCTTCAACCAAATAGAAAAATCCAGCTGAGCCTCAACAAGTACATCTGAATTCTCAGAAGAGGAAATATTTTCTTGATTTAACAGCAACTGTACAATATTACAAACTCTGACACATGAAAAACAATCAGGCAATAGAAAAATGTACAACAGCTTTGGTGTTATACAAAATAATAAAAAAGACTGGACAGTAAGATACATAGTTCATTATGTTCTCAACACAGCAACTTCATTGCTGACTGTAAGACAGTTATTTACTTTTGATATTCTCTACGTGGCCTTTCCACTCATGAAAAATCATACTGTATTACTACAATGAGAACTGTTATGAACACCATAAAGTAAGCTCCAAATTTTATAAAAACATCTTGCCTCTTCGCACTATTGCTTTGTGGCACATTGTCAACAGAACAGCAGTCCAAAATAAAGTGACAACTAGATTTAATAAATTAATATACTTTTTAAAGATGTACAATGCACATTCTTTTTAATCCAAGGTTTTAGGGTGTCAGGACACTTCTATATACACATATACAGACCTCAGACAGCATTTACAACATCAGAAAATGCAGATAAGAAACAGAGCCTTAACTGCTATCTGGATGCTACCAACAGAAGCCAAAACACTGCTGAGAGTATTATTGGGAGAGATATCCAAAGATGAGAAGAGTCTATGAAAAAAGGACATGTAAAGGCAAAGGGAAGGTCAAGATGTTTAATATGACCATCTATTCTTGTGAAGACTGAGGTGGAGTTGTTGGTGTGCCTGGTTTACCAGACTTCCGTTCATAATTCACAAGTCGTTGTCCAACAAGGTACCTGGATCACAGTAAAAAACAGAAATTAACACAAATCCACTCTATCTCCTTTGCTGCCAAAGTAATGTTTTCATTTCCATAAAAAGTTCTTCTATAAATTGCAAGGGAAGAACTTTAGCTGGTCCTTAAGCTTTCTTAAAGGGAAAGAAAATATCCTGATGCTACTCCATGGAAAACTTAAGGGCTGCAAGATTCCTTCAGTGTGATATTGAAACAGAATTTAACTATCTCAGCAGCTTAACAGTTTTCATACCTTTCACATTATTCTTTTCTTCCTCTATATCATTGTTCCACACTTTTTGCCACCTAAATTCCTTTTCATGCTTCCTATCTGCATGCTAGTTGGGTGCATACAAGAGCCCTACACACCTATGAATTAGTCACTAAGATTAGTTGCTAATCTTCCTAATAACCCATAAAAAAGGTAATTAGGGTCACACCAAAAATAATGTAATAACACACAAAAAAAGGCTCAACTAAGCAAGATAAAAATAATAATTTTCCTATTATTTTCTGGTTATCAGTCTTCTGAGTAATAATTACTGAAAACATCAGAAAATCACACAAAATTTGGTAAGGATAAACCATCAAAACAACTGAACATTCTTTAACAGGTTAGTTGGACTAATAAGTAGAAAGAGTAAGAAAAACAGTTATGCAGAAAAGGTTGAAGAAATGGTTTTATAAGCAGTAGCTTGAGACATGATTTTTACTTCCAGGTATGTTGTAATTCATTACATTCATCTGTCATTCAAGAATACAGATGAGACTAACAGTCAGCTTCATTTGTGGGAAAACACATTCATGTTAGACATGGGGAAGTGTCTTCCTTTATAAAGACAGTCTATTCCTGTGTTTATCTTCCTGAACCACAGATAAAACATCTAACAAGAACAGTTTGTCTTAAAGAGGCATTTGTCTAGAAAACTTCTTAAAAACTCTTTTAGTCCTAAGTATCTACAACACCTGAATTTGACCTGAAGTATTCACATATATATATATATATATATATATATATATATATATATATATATATATATATATATAAAGGGGAAAAAATTTAAAAAACCCACTATGTACTCACTTGTCATTTTTAATATGTTCATAAAGGCGCTTGAACTGGCGGACTTGGAAGGACAGAATTCCCATCAAAACCACCACCATAAGCAGAAAAGGATAAATGCGTCGCTGAACGAGGTTCTGCATTTCAGCAGTAACTCCTACAAAACAAGACACAATCCTTAGACATTGTAATATTGCTGAACTAACTCATGTATTTCTGCTTGTCTACTTGGTCCATACTTTTTGTTAAACTGTAACTTCAGTAGAAGGGCTGTGAAATAAATGACACATCCATTTACTTCAAAGATCCAACGTGATAGCTTGATAGCTGCTGTTCTTTTTAATCTGAAGCACTACAAGTGGAAAGTTTTCCATTAACAGAGTCAAAATCCAAAGTAGAAAAATAAAAGAGCTTGTCAGTTCTTTTTGCCTATTAACTTCTGTTTATCTGCTTACTGACTTCTCCTTGTATCAGAAAAGTCAACGCAATAAAAGTCGGCATTCAAGTGAGACTGAAGAATAAAATAGGACTCTTTGAACATGTTGTCAACATCAAAACTAATTAGTACAAGACAGGTCTTGATGAAAAAGCTTATCTACCCTGAGTCTAATCAAATTATTTACCTCAATTGTGAGGAGATAGGAAAGTCTGAAAAAACCCTATATACTTAAAATTTACATTTTAATACTATTAAAACCTCAAAACAAACCCACGATTTTCATCTGTTCTAAGCTTTATTTAGAATCTGACAAGTCAGAAAAAGATGGCTCAGCTCAGTATAGCTCCTAGAGGGACTAAAAGCAAAGGCTGATTGTCCAAAGAAGAAATGAATTAATCATTCCTTTACCAAACTAGCTAGATACCTAAAATGCACAGAGAAGAAATCAGTGTCTGCCCCTCCTCTTGAGTAAGAGGAGGGGCAGACACTGATTTCTTCGCTGTGGTGACCAGTGACAGGACTCAAGGAGCAGCCTCAAGTTGTGTTAGGGAAGGGCTTGGATTGGGTATTAGAAAAAGGTTCTTCACCTAGAGAGTGGTTGGGCACTGGCACAGGCTCCTCAGGGAAGTGGTCACAGCACCAAGCTTGACAGAGTTCAAGAAGCATTTGGACAATATCCCTGGAACATGGTGTGATTCTTGGAAGTCTTTAAACATTTACATTTGTCAGCAGAAGAGGAGGTTTTTGTTTGGGTTTTGTGGGTTTTCTTTGGTTTGGTTTTTTTTTTAATGAACTAAAGCTTGAAGTTTTATTTCCACAAACATATTTACCCTGCTGTAAACCATGAGATGACAAATAGGTATTCTGAATGCATACATACCCAGTAAAGGTACAACACCAGAAGCTATGATGTACGGCACACACAGGGAAAGCAAGAGGACCGAGATTACGGGTGCTGCCAGCTTACGGATGATGAAGTGTAAGTCAATGTTACGGATCCCATTTGCATATACCTAAAATGGAACAAGTTAGAAGTAAAACAGATCAATTAAGAAAGCCTTGCTTTGCACTTACAGTAATAATTAGAAGGTTTTACACAATTCTTCTTATGAAAGGAAATGGATGTTCCCATGGCCACAGTTGAAGAAGAAAAAACTCTGCCAATTTTCATCATGAAGGTTCTAGGAAATCATTCAAACAATGCCTAAGAGACCAACTTAATCTGGAAAGTTGTGATTCAGTTGCAGGAGTGCAAGAGACCTTCTGAAAGATCATTTAATAGAGCTATGGACAATGGTTCTGTGGGTGACCTGGGATCACTTTGTGCTGTTAACTTACTAGGAGAGGAGCCTGTACAGGCTAATAGAATAAATAATTAAATTTTGTAATGGGCAGAAAATAGGATCCTATTTTGTACTTGTGGGGCAGACCAGAGCCTCTGTACATAGAGTCTGTGCTTGAAAAAAAGGCCTACACAATTCTTAAGCTTCTGCAGTTACTACCAGAAGCTAAGGTCAAAATGTAACCAGATCAGGCATGGGAAAAACCCAGTTTCGAATGACTACCAGCTACAGCTAAACAACGGCCTCTGTGGTACAGCCTGGAAGGCTCAGGAAAGTGTGTAAACAGCCCATGGAGAGCGTACAGAATGGAATAGGGAGCCGTGGTATGCATCAAACATACTCCCAGACTATATTTCTGCAGTGTGACAGCTGAAGTGATTTAATAATGGACTATGTGCTAGACTTACTCACAAGAGGCACCTTGTGTACAGAGGTTGGGACATGCACCACAGGCATCACATACAGCGCAGAGCTGAAAAATTACCTTCTGACAAACAACTGAGATACTTCATTGAGATGAAAACTATGGAATTTAACAGTTATAATCAAGAAAAAAAATACTTCTAACAAAACAGGTCATGTGACTCTGAACTGCTCAGAGAAACTGTTCTGTGTTGCTTAATAATGAAAGGTGAACAGAAATTGTGTCTTTCATCTCTGCTGATCTATGAATGGGGTAATCCCTACAGCTGCAGAGAAAGCAAAATTCTGTGTTCTTGACTTGTGGATGTAAATACTGTTTAATATTTGGACAAGTATTTGGACACACAGACTTCATCTGAAGAAATAATCATGTTTCTTTCTCACTTTATTATAAACCTGAGAAAAATACATATATGTATACAAAGCATTTTCTTGAATTCAGATTTCTTATTTTTTGTTTTACTGTTAAATGTACCTTAATGGATTAGGTACACACAATTTAAAAGTTTTTACAAGACTAGTTAAATTCTACTCAATTATTCCATTACTGAATGAGTAACACTGTTTTCTGACACACAATCAGAAACATAAAAAATGTATTATACAGATAATTCACATGAACAATTTTTCCCTACCTGTTCAATAACAGTTTTCAGCCACCACTGGGGACCCATCAGTGTTATGGCAGCAATTATTTTGGCATGCAGAACTCCAAGAGCCCAGTCCTAATTTTGTAAAAAATTATAGTGTTAGCATTAACATGTCTTTAAATAATGTCTGAAAATCAAAAGCTTTAAGAGCAATGTGTTAATATTACTTATAAGTGAAAATATAATTACTTTTCTATTTACATGGGACTTTGCTCCAAAGAGATGACATCTTCTGCAAATTCCTATGAAAAAGAGGATGCTCTCAAGATTAATTGACATCTGTATATTTAGCTCCCTGGGACCAGGAAAATCACTACTACTATTAAACCAAAGGCAAATATAAAATAAAAACATTAGATTTCAAGCAATTGACTAACAGTCTGGTACAACTAATTTACATAAAAGGAAGTTAATTTCCTTTCTTTATAAAAGAATAGGAAAAAAGATGCAAAATGTTCACACGCATCAAGAAACAAGTTCTTTTCCCTCTTTTGAAGTTTAATTATTCCCAAAACCCTACCTGATGGAAGAAAAGCTTAAAGCAAGGCAATGCTCTTAACAAAAAAAGTCATATTATTCAGAGGAAAATTTATGTTTTAATATAAACTGCAATTATTATGACATGGAATCAGAACACTGTAACTACTGGCTTCTATTAAACATTTCATATCATAAGTCCATCCTTTCTGGATTACAGATATTTGTAAGGGATTTTCAATAAAACCTATCAAAAATAGAATGCAAAACATAGGCTGATAAAGTGGAATAAACAGCTAAGAACTGGTAAGACTTGGGACATCATAGACTAAATTAACTTTCTTAACCTGCTGGGGAAATACATTTTCTTTAACTGATTATTTAAAAAGACAACTTTTGTTAATGTCCATTCTAAAGGATTTTAAAAATTGTTACAAAAAAAGCACCAGTGTTGAAGTTGATTCATGTTTATTTAAGGATGTAACCTCTGCCTAACTCTTTTGGGAAAAATGGAAATTAGTCTCAATTTTGATAGTTCCTTGTTCATTTAGAACAAGTCTCAAATCCCGCTTATCCTATATTTTGAAGAAGTTCTGCTACATGAAATAAAACTTTTCAGTATACTTCTTTTAAAACTTTTAAAGAACTAATGTGCAATAGTAAAGAATTTTTATAATCTCTAGCATTACAAACTCTTTCCAAAATTGTTTGGAAACCATGATCATCTACCACTGTAAATGTATTACGTCCTGATTTTCTGGTCATCTACTCAGCTCAAAAATATACTTGGATTTTAAAATATGGAAAAATTAAATTAGTAGCCAAATTCTTCTTCGTCTTACAGCTTTCCAACATTTGGATATTGAAAGTAAATGAAAGCTTAGGGCAGCTTAAAAAGTCACTGTCCCTGTTTTTCTTGTTATTTAGTAATGGCATTATAGATGCTCTGAGTTAAGGTCCCCTCAGATGGGTTTGAGTTATGACTTCTTTCATAATTTGGCCTATGTGATGGAAGCATTTGTCATTCAATCCGCTGTATCTTCATTTCATCTCCCAACTTGCAGGACAGAAATTTGCATTCAGCCTGTGGGACGTGACTGAACAGTAATAAAGCACAACTACCTCAAAATTTTGTATTAATGATTTGACAACTCAGGCCAAAATCAGCATCACCCTAAATAATTTAAAAATTACATTCATAATGTGCCTCATCACTTGATTAAAAAAAATTTTTTTTAGAACCTCTTGCTGCATAACTGTATGCAGAAAGCTTTCCAGCAGGATTAGAGTACGTATATCTGTGCATACATACATATAGATATACTAACTTCTTACATAACTTTACATTTATGCTACTGGAAAAACAGCTGATCACTGAAATGCAACCTTTGATGTTATCTCACAACAGTTCATCTTTTCATAGTTTAAATTCCTCAGCATATCCTTTTGGTTCAAATAATTCTCACATCCAGACTGGCTGCATTTTCTCTGCCACATACAAACATATTTGTGGAAAATGCTCTGAAGCACTGAATCCACATGAAGCAAGGCAGCCCATACTCTTTACATCAACAGCAGCAAGAGTGGCAGCAACTGACCTGCCAAGGATAGAAGAGAGGTGTTTGATCCAAAGGAACTCTCAAAGGTGCGACGATGACCAGTTCAAACAAAAGACCAAGCAAAAGTGGAACCACACCAGCGAGCAGTATAGCCACTATCAATGTCTTCATTATCTAAAAAAACCAAGACATTTAATTAATATATTTACCAGAGGATTCTTTGTTTAAATTCAAAAATGTAATTAGAACTACATAAACACACAGCCCTGGTCAATAAACCCCAAAACTACACAGACCTCTATTTCACACATATACACCCCTAGAAACAATTTTTACTACGTACATAGTTTTTCAATGCAAGTTTTCAAGACTGGGTCCTATTTTATAGGAATAGGAATTCTAGAAAAAATCGTGACTATGCCTACTAGTATTCGTATAGTTCTAAACCATAGAAATCACATGGACTGTTATCAATAGGGAATACTATCCAATGGCACCTCAATATATTGCATACGCTCACTCATACGTTGGGAAATTGAAAAAATTTTTCTAAAACTGCCAATTTTTTTGAGGAACAAAACAAACCTTTAAAATTCAGTCATTATAAAATATTTTACTTAAATGGATGACTCAGAACACCGTATTTGAATCTTTATTTATTCTAAAATTCTCTTAATTTAACTGCATCATACAAAGTAGCCTGACTTAATTAACATGACAAGAAGAAGCGGCAAAGAACAAGTAGAAATTATGCTTCAGCTGAATTTTCTTGAAGAAGCTAAGATCTTAAAGAAGCTAAAATCAAAACAATGGATGATGTATTTGGGAAACATGGTACTACATGAAGAACATGTACAGCGTAACAATTCAATAAGCACTTTAAAATGTCCATAACAAGATAGCATAAATGTATCTATGTTTAAAGCAAAAAGCAAGAAATCTACTACAGAAATCCTCAAAATCAAAACCAAGATAATAAGTTGGGGTATGAATTTGTTTCCATGCTGAGAATCTCAACTCCTCATAGTTAATATTTTTCAGGAAAATATCTTTTATTTGAACAACGCAAGTTCAACAGTTAATAAAGATCTTCCTGAAAATATGCATCAAGTTACTTTGTAGAGATATGGTCATCATCATCTATCAGCTTTTTTAGGTTTTCCCATTTGATAATTTCCTGTAACCAAACAAGTAAATAGTCAAGCTTCCAGGTTTATGTGAAAATGTGAATGTTTTTGAGAACACATAACACATGTCATAATAATGCAATATAATCACTTTTAAAGGAAAACAGAAAAATATACACATATACATATATTTAAACATATATACAAACAAGCATATTTACACTGATTGCCTTCCAAAAACAGTTAGCCTAGGCAATGGGAATGTAAGCTGCAAAAGTTTCAAAATGGTCTGAAAAGCAAAATGTATGCATGACAGAGTAAAGCCTGCAAGCGAAAAATGAAACAAGTCCCATTAGCTAATTTTTTGGTAGTTCAGTAGAACCTTTCTCAAGACTCACCATGAGAGACCATTCTTTGACCTTCTGGAAAATGACTCTACGACCCTGGGGCATCCAGGCAACCAGCACTGTCACAGCTCGGATAGTCAGCCAACAGACATAAAGACCACAGGCAGCTGTGTACAGCTCATGGATTTTGGCAGTCCCCGTCCAAAATGACATTAACCACCGGCCAGCGAACACTGAAAACACAAGCACTGTTACATACAGTAATGCTTCTGGATGCATTAGGGAAGGATGCTTATTTAAAAAGTACTTAACAAATTTATCCAAAATATTCCTACATAAATATTATTAATTAAAACAGTTATTTTGGTACTATACCCATAATGCATAAAGGTGTGAAGCACTATGCAAACAGCTTCAAAAATGATGCCAAATAAACACATAGAAATCCTTTTCCACCTAAATTTTTCTTAGGACAGCAATGTGACCTGAGCTACAGCAAAACAAAGCACTGTTCAGAGCCTAAACACTGATCTTCAGAACTGCAATAGCAATCATGCATTAGTGCGTGAGCTTGAACTTAAATTATATGAGCTATCTTTGGGTTGTTTCACTGCCTCATGTAATTTTTTAAGACTTACTGATGGGGCTTCTGAAGTTCTCTGACAAAAATGGGAGACTGATTTGCTACAGTTCATTTTTTAACAGTGCTTTCATTTCCCTAGTATTACAGTGGAATTATTTTATGTTCTACTACTAAAACAATCACAGAATTTATAACTTTGATCTCAACACATTATTGACTTTAGGATCATTAACAGAAAGAAGGTATAAATTACATGGTATTACAGCAGACAGGTTATGAAATTCTTCATTAAAAGAAGAAGGCATAAATTACATGGTATTACAGCAGACATGTTATGAAATTTATGCTGGTTGACACGGCTTCATTTACTCCAAATTATTTTAAAAAATACCAATTGCTTTTGAAGTACTTATTCAGACATTTTAAAGTGATATACATGCCACTTCACAAAATCTCCTAGTGACGTGTCAAGATCACAGAATCCGAGTACCTCAAGCTGGAAGAAACCCCTAAGGATCACAGAGTCCAACTCCCTGCTCCTCGCAGTACTGAACAATGATACCTTCAGAATATTTAATTAAAGAAAATACTGTAGAAGACCTGGAAACAATCTACGTATTTTCCTTCTCGAAACAGTAAAACAGGTGCAAGAGTTTCAATTATTTTCCAGTCAATACTACTGAGACTGAAGCACCTGAAGCCCTGTCCTCAGAGGAAAATTATTCTACAACAAAAAGGGAATGGCAATCTCTGCCATTTAGATTTTTAGATTACAATTTGATGACAAATCATTAAATATGAGACTAGTTTCCATATTTTTGCTTTTTGACTTCAAACAATGGTTTCAAAACATCTGCCATGGTTGGGCATGGCAGCATACCGAGTTGTTTTTAATGACAGTTTACCGTAATAGACTCACCTGGTAAGGTAAGGCAGATAAGACTAGCAATCAGTAATGTTATGCACATGAAAACAATCAAAAGAAATATCTGAAAAAGGGAAAAAAAAAGAAAGGAGGGGAAATTTGTAAGAAAGTTATTTAACCAAACCTCAAGAAATCCCAGTACAAAAAAATACATCATCCTAGACAGGCAGCTAAACTAGGATGTTCAAATACTAACTGATGTTTCACTGTATAAATAAATCAGCAAAAAGAAACCTAACCACAGCATGTCCACAACACCTGCAGTGTTGTGTATTTCTAAGACTTTCCATTAACTGTTCCAAGAGTAAAAATTAACATTTGAATCCAGAATGACTTAAGTTCTTTGCTTTGTCACATAAAAAAGACCATCTTTTATGCTGCTCAGTGCAGAAACTGACTCCCATTTAATCCTGAAAGATTTCTAGCTCTCTATGCCATATGAGCAAGACAGTGGTTTTAAAAGGAAAATGTTGCTGACAAAGATCTTCCAGATGTGCTCAGGTTTCTGTGACCAGAAGCTGACAGTGAAGCTGATTACTCCTCAGCCAGGTTTTCATCTTACCAGAGAATTACCATGTACTTGACTTTTTAAAATATTTCTCAAGCACCAGGCAGTATGAAGTTCTGCTTTACTAACCATCAAAGCCACACAACAAGCAAGCTTGCTATGGGAAAGCTAACACCTTATCCCAACAGACTGCTGAGAGAAAGTTCAATCGGGAACACACGCTTTCCTTGACGAGACATTTGGATATAAAGGAAGGAACCTTCAGATGCAATACCACAGTGACCTAATGTTAGCCATTACTTCCATTCTTCAGCTATACCTGAAACCACAGTAAGTGAGCTGGGGTGAAGTTAATATTTAACTCAAGAGTTCTACTAAAACCAAAACAGCTATCTAGTTCAAGCTGTGTATTATTCTAGAAATTGACGTATTTGCCAATAAAATTTCCTTTCTAATTTTAAGGATTTAGAACTTTCAAGTATTATACAATCCCTTTCTACGTTTAATACATATGCAGAAGCAACAGAAGTTCTCTGTTTATTTTCTTAATGAAGCAAAATAGTTCTAAATACACTTCAGCCATAGGACCAAAGTATGCCCCCTTGAAAGCCATGACTTGTTAGAGGCACACCTGAATTACCTGTTTGAGAAGAGCTTATTATCTTTCTCTCCATTACTTAGTGTAAAGAAAGTAAGATGTCAATTGACACACAATACTCAACATATATGGGATCTATAAATCAAATTGTAATTGCAGGTCTTACATTAAAGGCTGAAAAAAGCCTTATATGAGCATAACTGCAACTCTACGTTTTTGAAAGCTGCAAACCACATAAAACAGGACCCACCATGTGACTTTTGTCAACGTGGGCCAAATCCTTCTTAGAAAAAAATTTCTCAAATGCCTTTTTCTTTTCTCTTGATGTATTAGGTATACATACCCTGAGTGGGAATTTTAAAGGCCTACGATAAGGCTGGAAACCCACAGGTCCTCCCTGTTGAAGTATGGCTTGATGGGCCGCATGGAGACCTTCTCCCACAACTGGAATGGCATTATTATTGCGAGCATGCTGGTTGTTAGGTTGCTGATTTGCATTGTTTTCGTTCTCTTCCTGATCACCAAGTAGGTAAGAATGAAGATCCCTGTTAACAATCAAAATTTCATTTTTTTTTCTGTTTGGTATGAATGAGAAACTTAGAGAAATATAGGCCTACTTAGAATCCATACAGGTTGTACAAAATTAATACAGGAGTACTGGCAGAATTTTGATTAAGTAAAATAAGCCTTTTTTGGTAACATACTCAAAGTCATCATAAACACAATTTAGAAGGAAAGTGCTGGTGTGGATGCAGTTAGAATACAATCACAAGGAAAGATCACTTATCTGTTTGACTGGTTTAAAAACACCACCTGGTATTAAAGTTGTTGTGCACATGAAAGGAAAATTACATAGATATTTCAGTGCACGTAAGCACACAGCTCTACTGACAACTTTTATGTTACTGTCACTAAGCTCTATAGGAAACAAGGGCCTTCAAACCTAAACCATACAAGGACAGTGCTGCATTGCTATGGACGTGCTGTCAGAAGTACAAGGAGGCAGAGTTTTTTAAGGAGATTCTAAGTTACTCAAAACCTGTTCACAACTTTTTAAGAATATCAATCCTAGGAAAAAAAATCAATCTACTTTAAAATTATTCTGTTGATGTTTTCCACATACACAATTAGCAAAATTTGAGTCTGATTAAAAACGAACATTTAGAACTTAATTTTCCTCAGCTTTAGCAGAGTAAGATTTGTGTAGATATTCTATTAGCAATGAAATTTATCCAACAGTTTGCTTTTTAGGAACAACTGAGCAAAAGTTTTTCATCTGTGCTAAACTAAAATTGCTGAAGAGGTAATTTGCAATTGTCCTAAAGAGCTGCAACAGTGGAGTAAGAAAAGCCATTTCTATCATCATCTCTAAAACTCTCTTGTTTGCTATACTTAAACACAATCAAAACTTGGAAAATAATTAAAAACTTCTTCAAAATGCAAACTAAGAGAAGATGGGGTGAGCAGAGTTTCCTTATGAGAAACTAAAATATTTTGGATTACAGTAAAGAAAAAAATCTTTCATTCGTTCACTCACTTTCTCAGACAACTTGGCAATTTACTTTATTTGACAAAGAAATGGTTTTATCCTTCTCTTAAGTCTGAACTTGTAACTTTAAAACCCCTAATTAAAGTTGCTTACTTCTTCAGCTCAACGTACTAAATTATTTTTCTTTTCTTTTCCTTCTTATTGTAAGAAATCTAAGAAGTGCTCATGCATTTTATTTAGATGATTCATGGAAACACACTGCTGACATTTATCTCCTTATTTTCATACAATAGGGAGTGAAGAAGATGTCAGTCATACTTTTACAGCATTTGCTTAGTGAAAGAAATCTGTAATGGTGTACCAAAAGAATTACTTGTCAAAGGCTAGTCCAGAAGTACATACATCTACTGCTTAGAAGAAAGCAATCACTATAGAAGTTTTTCATAATGTATTTATCTGTAGAAGAGCTATTAAACCTGCTTGTTGGGATAACCTTCAGGAAAGCTGCCTTCATGTTTAAAGGCCAAACTGGGCACAGTGGTTGTAGCTGATTTTGGATTTCTGTACTTACAGCAAGTATCCAGCAGTAACAGTCCATGCTCGTACAAGACCTTTCAACCACTGTCTTGTATGTCCTTGCTCTAGCAAAGCTGGAAGCACCACCTGAAGCAAAAGCAGCTCTAGGGAAAGTTCACTTACTGGAGCGTCACTGGAAACAATGGGAAGAGCATGAAATCAAATATAAGAAACATTCTTATAGAAATCTTTTACACTGAATCCTATGAATGCCACCACAATACAAAAATACATCGGATGCCAAAAAGGAAAATTCCTAGTTTTTTGCTAAAGTTTTTCCGTATATATTACCCTGAGCAGAGAGGTTAGCCACTTTGGCATATAATAAATTTAGGAAAAAAATTTGAGAAATATTATATCTAAGAATACAGTATGCATCTCTATTTGCATCTATCATTACTGTTTGAATTATTATTCAGAAATAGGAAAAAACTGCTATCATTAAAAAAATGCAGTTACAGATATTCTTTTCCTCCTGAAGCAATGACAATCAGGAACGAGTGTGTTAAAAAAGCAAACTATCAGAAAGTTGAAATGTTTTGAGGGCACAAAGCCCCAAACAATTATCTTTAGGAAGGAATACAAAATGCTTTTTTTTAAAGTAGCTTTTAATTTGTCACATTGTATGATGTAGCCACGTCCTTTACCCTTTACTTCTCTTAGAACAATGAAGATTAGATTAATTGAAGACAAAATAACATAACAAAAAGTGTCACTTTAATGCTCAGGGAGTGCAAATACACTTTTTCCAGTTATAGAAACACTGAAAAAACCCCATCTTTTTAAAAATAAATGCTCACCTGTAGAGCATAACATTATATGGAAGAAAGTTAGGCAGGAGATACTTAATAATGCGTATAGGAAGCCAGAGCATGAGTAGTACAATTGATCCAAAGACAATCTGTAATTATAAAGTAAACAAGTTAGTCCAAACAGTAGAAACTACCAAACCTAGTTTCCCACCCATCTCTGACATGTTCCCTGGGTGTGGTGGGCTAGCCCAGGCTAACAGCTGAATACCTTCCCACCTGCTTGCTTATTCCCCTCTCCAGCTGAAGGGAAAGGCAAAACAGAAGGCAGGCGAAATTGAGATAATGGCAATTTAATAGAGAAAGCACCAAGTAAGCAATCAAAACAGTAAGAATTCACTCTCTACTTCCCATCAGCAGACAGACAATCAGCAATTTCCTGGGAAGTCAGGAAGGCAAACACCATAACCATGAACATCCCCTCCCAAACTCCTTTCTCACAGCTTTTACTGCTGTGAGAAAGCATGATGTCATATCCCTTTGGTCAGTTTGGGTCAGCTGTTTCAGGAATACCCTCCTTCCAGCCTGCAGCTTATTCACTGGAGGTGAGGGAGCAGGGCAGAGCAGCAAAGAAAATGCCTGGATGCTGTGCAAGCACTGTACAGCCATAGCCAACAGGCCTGTGTTAGCAACACTGTTTCAGCTGCCCATTTAAAGTGCAGAAGGATATTTGATGACACTATGAAGAAAATAATTCCATCCCAGGCAGACCAGTACACTACGATGCCCTGGCCAAATAGGACTGCAGCTGAATAAGCACCAGAATAACCCTGCTGACAGCTAGCGCAATGTCAGAGAGTTCTTTCTTCCCCCTTCCCCAACACCAGGATTGCTTATTTTGTATTCCTCTCTTTTCTAAGTGGCTGACTTCTTAAGCAACTTGCTGAAGCGTCAAAAGTCCTTTCAGTTCCCATTTCTTCACATTTCAAATCGACTGAAAGACCAAAATTCAGTAGGGGACATCAAGTGCCTGAAGACAATGCACTGTTATGATTCCTGTTTCCTTAAGGAACCCGATGAAAAATTAAGTACATTTTAAACACATTCTTCCATTTCATATAAATGAAATAGAGACTAAGGATGTAAAAAAAAAAAAAATTGTGTTTAACTATGTCAAAAAAAAAAATGAATCCCATTCTTCCTGAAAAATAATAGTTTGTGTCATATACAAGGCATTTCTTTAAAATACAGAAGATAAACAGAGCTTGAAAGGTGTGATTTATTCTTTGAAATGATTACTATACTGGATCCCATATTCTAGCATGAGGCTAGTGAAAATTCTGAAGTAATTAGTTGAGCAATTCAAAAGATGAAATTAAAGTAACTGCCTGTTCAACACTTATGTGTGACAACATAAATGAGACATGAGCAACCAGTAGATCTTGGCTTGTATTTGGGCCACCTGATGTAACACGAAATTTTAGGCAGCTGAAGAATTACCATTATCTAAAGACAGAATGCTCAGAAAGGTGGAAAGGTCAACTCCACTCAGATACTGAAGGGCTCTCTAACAGAACCAGGATCTCTCTGAGCTTTCACTGCTCAAAGCACCTCAGGTCTAACAACACAGTACATCAAACAATGTTTCTGGTGAGTCAGCTTACACAGTTCATGTAACATTTATGTCACACAGTCTGCGACCCTTCCTTCACTGCGTGCTCAGCAAACCTCAAACAACTGAAGGGAAAAAACTCTCAATGTTTTCGCTATCTTACAATGATAATCTGGAAACAGCCAGCACTGGCTACAGCAGTAGAATCCAGTCCAAAATCTATCTAGAAAATTACTCTCCCTTGCTGCACTACTTTGGCTGAACTGGACACACAATGTTTTTACTGCAGTAACTGAGGGTATCATCAAAGTCATGGGATTTACAATATCCATTATAACAAACACTTGTTTTCTGAATATACAAACATTTTCTGGGACTTCGCATAAGATACTTGGTTTAGAAGACAGCTCTGAAGTCCAACCAACTCTCCCCAAACCCCTGCTTCTGAGCAGACCCAGATATATCAGGCTGTTCAGAACATTATCTAGTTGAGTTTGAGTATTGAAAGATGCAGATTCTGTTGGCAACCTGTTCCAGTACCAGTTCACTTCCATGGTGAATATGTTCTTCTTTAAATGTACAGTATATATGAAGCTTTATTTCCAAATAAAGAAATCTTTTTGATAAGTCCTTACCACTGATAAGATAAACCTCCTGAGATGTCTATAGATGGGCAAATGAATCATTTCCTGCACAGGATTGAAGTCTGGATCATTCAAATTCCTGAGAAACCATAAGACACCAGGTCTCAATACCTGAAGAAGGAAATAGAAAACAATATATGAGGACAATATAATCTTTGTATTTATTTTTCATTTTGAACAACACTGCTGCAGAAAATAAGCTTTATTATAATAGGGATATTGGTTGAACAAGATTCACCAAAACTGCACAGAAATACAACAAAGAAAGTATTACCACAGGGAACTAGAGAACCAATAACCAAATAAGAGCTTAATTTTCAAGAACTGATTGATCTTAAACAACTAAAACATATTTGGATTCATTTGAAGGCAATGCTCAGATTTAACAGCTAAACAAAAATCTCCAAGTAAAATGTACTCAAAATCATGATATTTCCACTGCAGTAAGTACCAGCATGGCCCTTTTTACATAAAACTGAATCCAAGATACACACAAAAAATGGTAGCAATAACCACACATGAAAAATTTGACAGTTCTGTATGTAAGCCTCTAACTGTGTTACACACCAATCTTGTTCTTACAGACTCACCTCTCTTAGCAAAAGGATGAAGGATGCAAAATAGAAGACGTAAACCATTCCAACCAACCAATGCAGAAACATTGTGGTGCCTGGGGCAGACTGAAAGCTCAATTCTCTGTCTTTCAGAGTGGCATCAAACATCTCCTAGAAGGAGGTAAGTAGTAAACAAACTTTATTCAAGTTTGGCAAACATCCACAAGTACTCATTTTGTTTACCCTAGTCCATACATACTAAGTATAATTTAAATATTTGCTTTAACACATAAATACACCATTTAATTAGAGAAAAAAGGGATTATTTATGATAAGAACAAAGCAAATAAAGATCAGTATCTGATCAATTTATTTCTTCTGACAGAAAGAAGAATTATGTCAACTCAATCACTAACAGACTCTAGCTAAGTTATAAATCAATTCAAAGTGGCAGTATGATGGAAGCAAATAATTCCTAAGTAAAGTTCTATTTCTACCAAGGCTGGAGAAAACTAATTTTGTCCATTTCAAATTTATCACTCAGTATTTTTCAGGACAGAAAAACTGTCCTCAATTCCAAACACATGCAGCAAAGATCTTTTTCAAAACAGAAAGAGACTGGACAACTTAAAATACGAAGTCATTACCATTCCACCTAAAATGGCTACATAAAGAGGTTTATTCAGAGCACAAGTTTGCCTATAAGAAAGCTCATTATCACAGTGGTCTTGTAACAGCACTAAAACGGATTAGGATCTTGTTATTTTAGTAACAGCATGTTAACTTGTATCTAGTAACATAAAAAACCCCAAAATTAGCATTAGGCAGTACCTAAAAAACCCTGGAAATTTCCCTCTGGAAACGCTGAAAACAGAAGAGTGCTGTCAAACTCATATTGACAGCTCTCTTCTCATCAGAACTTTTTTTTTTTTGCTTCAAATATAAACAGCTACAAAAGATTTTATCGTTATTTGTTTCTGTTCTTACCAAGGAGCATATATCCAACCACCAGCCACAGATGAGAGGAAACACACCGATTTCAACCACCACTAACAAGGAAACCTTTAGGAAAAGACAGAAAATAACATCTCACTAGTTTAACAAAAATTGCTAAGAAACTGATAATGTCAGTTTAAATTGCGAGGGTTCTTTTTTCCACACACAAAAAATTAGGATTACCTTGACAACAATATAGCAGACTCCTAGTAAACGACGTGATCGCTGAAACTTAACAAGAGCTGCCAAACCCTGAATAGCTTTGTCAAGAAAATAACACTGGAAAACATTTTTTAACAGTCTAACATCAAACACTATATTATGCTGCTTTTAGCAACAGGAAATTTTATAAAAGAGAAAAATTAAATAGTAAGTATGTGTACTATCAGGGTTCTATTTTCAAAACTGGCTGTTACTCCAGTAGCCACAATCCGGTGCACTGAGTAACATCCCCAAACATGCATCTTAAGTAAATAAATATTTATTAATAATAGGACCCTTCTTACCCTTCTTAAATTCAACAACCAGCAGTTTTCTTGAGAAATAAATAGTTGTCTCTGAAAACATCTGCCACAAATAAGTAAGTTTAAAAAACAGAAGACCTACTTTGAATAGTAGCTTTCCCTTCACTGCTCTCTAAAACAAATTCTCACCTTTTCCATGAAAAGCTGGATGCAATCGCACTTCGAGAGTTTGTTTAGTGGCTTTTTTTCAAGAGGCAAAACCCACATGCTAATCTACTCATGTTTTACACTTGCACTGCACATCAATATACTGATGTAGAAAGCTGATGTTAACTTTGTTTACTTTTGCACAGAAAACTGGTAACAAGTGTATATTCTTTCAAATTGAAGCTGATGGAAAAAACATGCAGCTGGAATGCAGCCTTCTTACTTGTGACCAAATATATCCTTCCAGCTTCCAGTTCTTTATTTTCTACAACTAAGAGAAAGTAGTTTTCTCTGAAAAAGTAATAATGAGAAAGAAATTCTTGCTGCAAACTCTCAGTAGTTCAGAGACATAGTAAAGAAACTAAAATAATTCTTATTAAAAAAACCTGGCAGGATCAAAAATATTTGAATTTCCCATCATACCTCCTTTTATAATCTCTCTGCTGCAACTACAGTCCACAGCAGAAGCCTACGGATAGTGAGGAAAAAATGATTCCACACTCTTCTCCTCAGACAGACCTTCAAGCAAGCATAAAAGCCCTTGATTGTGTTGTTAAGCATGTGGAAGTATTTGAAAGCAGGCAGTCACTGACAACTCCTAAATCTCCAGGAGAACAGAAGAGATCTTTCCTTCCAATTTCACCAAAAGAACAGAGAAAAATGGTGAGTTAAGTGCAACTACATCACGTCTGCACCTCCACAAAAGCATAGCCAGAAGAAATTATTTACACGTAAATCTGAACCAGGTAACTACTGACAAAAGGATACATGACAAACAATTAGAGTCACTGCTAGAAGTACGTATCCCACTATAGTTGTAATCAGGCCTTCAAAGTGAGATGCTTGGACCTGGAGCAGAGAGGAAAAAAGGTGAAAGTTTATCAGACTCTTAAAAGATTATATCTCCTTTTTATGTAACTAAGATAAATTCCAAATTTCAACTCTTCAAGAAAAATGACAAGTTTCTCTAGTTTTTACATATTTTAATAATCTACTACTGTTTTTGTATCTTCACCAAGAATCGATAATGTTTACATTTACATTACAACTACTTTCTTCAAACTCAAAACAACCTCAATATATGAAACAAAAAGTGCCACCTTACACTGTTTCATTCATCCCCTAGTTTCCCCTACTCAGTATCATCCACTATGAAAATTAGTAAACAAGTTTAAAATGTACACAAGGAACTAGAGGTTGTTAAAAAACCCTGAAGACACACATAGTTTTTATAAAAACTAAAAATCTCACTTGAGTTGTAAATAATGGAGGAAGTGGAAAGGAGTGGGACAACATTTTTAAAAGGTTGAAGGACTAATAAGAAGACATACTTGAAGTTACTTTTGCAACCAAAGTAGAAGTAGAAAGATGCTACAAAAATATTGTGATTAAATATTGTGATTGAATAAACAGTGCTAGTTTATTTTTCATTTTGAAATTATAAAAGAGTACTCACATATTCCTCAAAGCCCAGGCCAACAATGGAGAAGTGACCAATGTGGTATGGACAAAATGCTGTATAATGTAAGCAGAAAGTAGAAAAAAAGGCCATGAAAACTGGTAATGGAGTCTTATTTGCAGGATGAATATTATAACATGGTATTATTCTACCTCTTGTAAATTTCATGAAAAAATACAAAAATTAATTTCTGTGCAAATATTTGCAAGTGTAAGATTCCTATAATTTTACAAACACTGAAAATCAGATCAAAATTTTCACTTAAGGACTAAAACAATATAAAACTACACAGAATAAGAGGACAGTCTTTTCCTTCTTACTTTACATTGCGCTCTGTAAATTAATTCCATTTCTCTGAGTTATGTACTAGGCTGGCATCTGTCTCAGATGCCTGTAGGAACCTATGCTGTATATTCGTTCTTTCCCATGCATTAAAAGACTTCAGTAGCCATTTTACAGCCTGGTGAGATGGGACATGCCTTAGCAAGGCTTCAGTTCTAGTGCTTTAATTCTTAAGAACACTTAAAATATTGTGAAAAATGCAAGCCCTGCAGAAATTTGCAGAGGGAAGAGGAGGGGGAGAAAGATGGCACCCAGTGAAGGGATGAGGAGCAAATGAGAAGTCTTTTACTTTGAACTAATGCACTAAAAACTGTTCATTATTCCTGAGAACTCACTCCTAACCATTCTGAGGTTTCAGGGGAAATGCATTACAAAACACAGCACTTCCCCATTTTTAGAAACTCTCATATTTGCAACAAAATCAATTTTCTAGTTACTTTATCTCACTCTGTTGTCTTCCAAGCAAGTTATGAAGGACTACAGAATTCAACATCAATTTTTTATAGAAGTGGAGTGTGTCAGTATAAAGTGAAGGGGCTGCAGAAGTGGCAAGCTTTTATTTTCACCTATATTGTCTTCACTACATCATCTTAGCCCACCCTGGGAACTACTACAGTCTAAACATTCCCTCAAATGAAAAGTGTGATGATTTCCTCTCTTCTCATTTCTGTATGACCAACATAAAAAAAATTCCAATTTCAAAACCCAAGAAGCAAACAAACAAATCAACAAAAATACTACAGGAAAAATTTAGCAGGATTTATATTACCCTAATCAATGATAATAAAATTTTTCATTTATGTCTCTTTTAGGAAAATCAGCAGTTACTGGGAGAAGCAAACATGTAAAAGATAAGGGAAGGAATTGAACTTTCCCTGACCAGTAAGAACAAAAGAAAAGTGAGATGAAAAAGATCACACTCACAACTCCTACAGATATCAGACTAATAACTTAAAAGTTGCATTTTTGACGTTTTATGAGAATATAGTGCACAGTTTGTCATTTTTTTAAATAACATTATTTAAATATTTTCTAATGGATTCCTTAAAAAAAAAGGACAAAGGAGTACAAACTCCTCTGTGAGTACTAGACTGAGCTACAGAAAATATTAATTAAGTTGAAATGAATTAATTTGTCCAAGGAGAATTTCTGGATCACTAATTAAGGTTACAAATGCTTTCCTTCTGTTTTATATTTTATCAAGTATCTCCTGTGACATCTGAACTCACAAGTACTATAATTACAAATTACTAGAGATTTGGCAGTTGCAAATTAAGCAGTATTACTTAATGGGAAAGATACTAAAAATAGGCTTGAGAGGTACATATTAAATTCCCAGACCTCCTGCTTACTTAGGAAAGTAATTCTCTTCTCTGTTTGTGAGTTTCCCATTGGCAAAGCAGCTACTGAAAATGTTTCTATACAACAGCCTCATTAAGCATTCTTATTACTTCCTTATTATTGAATTTTAATCTATGGTTTAGAAATTCCATGGTTATTATCTACTTTGTAAAAAAGCCTACATATTATAGCAGCTAAAAAAATCCAATTAACTTATGATAACTATGTATTAAAATAGATTAATTATCAGAAAGAAATAATTCAAGTATTTTCTACCTCTTATTTTAGAACAGTTATAGTTTCCCATGAACTAAACATACAATGTACTTATTTTTATTTTCTTTTGATTTGCTGTTCTGTTTCAGTATCTAGATGTTCAAATCACTGGTTCAGTGTCGTGAGCTTTACTTCGTCTGTAAAAACTTATCTACAGTACAACTTCAGCTTTTCAACCTCAAACCCTTCTGGCAAGAATGACCACTGAAAAAACACCAAAGCAACAAAAATTTCTTTTCTAAACTGGTCATTCAGAGCAAGCAAAACTTTGTGGTATTTTTGTCTGGTATTTTTTGAAGTGTATAACATGCTTCATTTGTCACTAAAATGCTACATTCTTGTATACCTCTCTCCCTTTCAGTCTGAGCTCCAATAATGGATTCTTATGGAAAAATTTGTATAACTCTATCTAGTAAAGACTATGAAGACAAAAAAAAAAATCTTAGCTATTCCTCAAAGTACTGCATTGCCTTGTAAATTAAATTCCCTGAGATTCCTCCTTTAATTTAAAAACATTAGAAATTAATATCTTCTGTGCTTTAGTTTACATGGTTAAGGTTCTGCCAGGTTTCCTATTTTAAATCTATTCACCTAAAGAAATTAAAATGACAAAACTAGAAAATAATAAATATTTGTTATTCGTATTGCCAGTTCATTTTTGGTTCTGTTTTTAGAGATCACATCTTCATTTTTCTAGAACAGCCTTAAAATAGACCTGCACTACCAATTCACAAAGAAGGATCATTTTAAAACCTAAGAGCAAACAATACTTACCAAAGACAAGTATGAACAGAGTATTTAAAGACACCACCCAAAAGACATGTTCCTGTAAGGAGTATGGGGGAAGGAGGAAGGAATATGACAAGAAAACAGTACATAAATGTCAGTCTTTTAAATAAGTGACTTGACTTGTGTATCTCAACTTATTTCAACAGTCTATCATCACCAGAACTTGCACATCTCATGTTAGAGCCAGGAGGTTTGTGCTCAAACATGCAGCACAGTTACATTCATGAACATTTATCTAGACAAGTGCACTTACTCTCACATTTTTTAAAAGTAGACTTTTGTTTTAAAATCTATACAAATAGTTCCATCTTTAAAAAGAATCACATGAAATGTGTGTGGATACTTTTTTTTATAAATGAGAAAATGTTCATCTGAACTTTTAACAATTAGTCCTTGCCACAACAAATGCATTAACAAAACTGACAGCTCTGATGCTAGAAATGACAGCACGTCTCCATTTTTTAATATTACTTTTAGCTAAAAAGTGACCTCAGCCACAAGTACACTGGATTTTTACTTTTGGTATTAATATTTACGGTAAATGACTATTAACATAATTGTAAACCTAAGGCATCACATTTAAATAAGAGACATTAATGACCTTTGAGGTATTTTTCAAACTGAATGATTCTAAGAGTATTTTGAAAATAAAGTCAACTGAAAATTTAGTTTACACTAGATGTAGTGGTGTTATGGTGGTATTAGGACAAAAAAAATATTTGAATGAGAACTGTATTTTAATTATAACAAAGATCAAAACATAAGGTTAGAACACATATGTATTTTCAGTGTGTGCTTTTTAAAAGGTCTAGTTTTTATTTACAGTGGAGCAAGAGATCCAAAGTTATCTACATCTTTTAAGAAATTCCACTTTTATGCCACACACACCCTCCACTACTTTGTGAAACTCCTAAAATCCCAGTTTGCTTGAACATGACATCATATGAAACTCTCTTTAAAAAAATATATATATGATATGAAAAAAAGGACTTTAAATACAACTATTCATCTTAAAAAACACAGGTACTTAAAAAAAATTCTGAAGAAATTCTTGAAAAGCAGGATTGCACTTACTAAGAAAACCAGGGATCCATCAAGTCCAAGCATCTGTGAAGATAAGAAAGTTATTTTTACTTTTCAGAAAAATTAAACTGAATCTAAAATAAATCTCTTTCACATTGACCTTTATTGTCCAATGCAGTCAAGAGTTTCTTAATGGCTCAACCAACAGTTTCAGCACATAAATTCTTACCGATAAAGACAGAAACTAAGTTCTCATTCAATACAGTAAACTCAGGTGTTCAAAGGCAGTGATATACATGTGGAATATCTGAATATACATATATCTATATGTGTTTGGTCAAACCAAACACAGAATCAATTAATTTATAAGCTGTTTCTCTCCATGACTTTGAAGACTTTGACAAAGATTTTGTATTTAAAAAATACTGTAGTGATTAAATGGCTATTTATGTACATGTTTAATCAACTCAATATTTAAATACAAGGGCAAATTTTTGTTTTATTCTACTTGCAAAATATCAGTTTATGCTGCACTGAGAAAAGTTAGTATTTTACCCTCAATGTGTAAAAGCAACTACTAACAGGGTAATTTGCTACACTGTATGCTTTTAACTTTTGAACAGAATTGTTCTACAGCTAGGAAAGATGGAAAACAAATTCTTCATCACTCAGCACAGCTGTTATGGGAAGCATCCACAGAGCAATCAAAAATAAAGCATCCATTACAAAAAAAAAAAAAAAAATCTCCTTTCCCCCCACTTTAAGTCTATCTTACTATTTCAATTGAGACACTCCTAATCCACAATTACTGCTGTAACGTTCCATGTTCAAGGCTCTTTTGTATGATAACTTTGCACTAAGTTCCAAGATATAAGAGTTGCACATATTTTACAAATCAAACTAAGATGCAAAAATATTTGAAAATTCAGAAAACTTGCATGGTATTTTTATAAGACGACATAATAGAAGAGCCTACCCCCATTTTGATAGTAAATGTCAACTACACATCTATTGCCTATATCAGCACATAACATTGGAAGTGATTATGAAAGTATGCTGAAACTGACTTCCATATTCACAAAATGTTGCTGGAAGTCAGTTTCAGCATACTTTCCTAACAAAGTTAGGAATATGTCAGCACTTTCTAGCAAATAAATTAGGTTCAGAAATACAGCACTTCCATCCTGAAATAAACAACAGAATGGTTCAGGAACCTGAATTTATGTGTATTCTTTTTTATTAAATATCTTTAAAAACACACTAAGAAGCTTTCAATAGATACAAAACAAATATCAAGATGTGCCACTCATGATGAAAACTGCATTTTTTGCTACCCTGCAATCAAGGCAACAACAACAGCCGAGTAGTGATGCTGGTAAATCACATGAAGCTGCTGCACCTACCTTCAGGCAGATTTTGCTGCATGTGGTGAGCTCAGAACTCAAGATGTTGGCTACCTCTAGACCAGCTACAAAAACCTAATTTTCAAGCCTCTACACCACTCCATGACTACAGTGTACACGCATGTCACGCTCCAGTTATGGAAATTATGATCCATAAACAATACAGAAACCATGTTACATTAAAATGCTGCATCGTTTTTAGAGAAGCACATTCCATTTCTCTTTTCATTAGTCTAATGCTTTCATGAACACAAAAAATAAGCATTAAACTACATCTAATGCAACATCTTTGCACTCCTAATCTGGCCCACTGTCCTCAAAGAAAGCTGCAAGCCAGTTCTATACATCACCAAGTGGAAGACTTCAGAAAAGACTAGTAAAACATGATTTCTGCTGCTACTATATACTTATAAGCTGGTACTATACTTAGAATTGAAAAAAATGCTTTCTTTAATGGTTAAGAAGATAACAACATTTTGTTTATAATGTAACAACTTTGCTAGGTCACTAAAGACTCTTACAAAAGAATGATTTCCAAATCTATCCTAGATGCATTTTAACACAGAAAATAATTTCAAATTACAAATAATTTCAAGTATAAGCCTGAATTATTAAATTCAAGAAAATGATTCTTACTCACTCGCTCCCAAGTAAGCTCTTCTGCTGCTCGATCCCATTCCAAAGCATTCCAGTTCATGTCATCTGAGGAGACAATGGCCATTTTTACAGCTGTTAGATCACTCAAAACAAGATGTAACCACTCCATGTTATGTTCGAAATGAACAAAAAGACTTGAGTGCATAATATCCATCTTGTAACTGCCCACAGCTTTTCAGCAAGCAGATGCTTCAGCTCTCAAAATGCATGAAAATTGCAGAGGCAAGATAAATAAGTTGAAGTGGGAACTTACACAGCTTCCTTCAATTACAACAGCTCAGTATTCAATTAATTTATATTTATTAAGAACTAGAACATTAATGTTTTGAGTCACCTGTTACCTTGTGCTCCATTGTTTGCATCTGCTGCATCTTCTACTACAGCATCCTCTTCATCTTCATTATCTTCCTCCTCTTCATCTACTTGTTCCTCTTGAATTTCAGGGTTCTCACCTACAACTACATTCTCAGCAGCTGGGTTAGCAGGTTGATCAAGCACAGCATTTTCAACACCTCCATTTACAGCAGCCTGAGCCTGCAGAAACAGGATTTAGTACTTGGTTAAACTGATAGAGCACTCTTCATGCTTTTATCCTGTATATAAATGAAACAGTATTAAAACAAGTCAATAACATATTTTCTAGATAAGAATTACACTTGGGACCACTAAACCTTTAAAAACAGGAAAGAAACATTCAGGTAACTTTACAGAGTAGCAGAGGTAGGAAAGGGCCTCTAGGGATCATCTAGCCAATCTGACTACTCAAAGCAGGGTCAGCTATGGCAGGGTCAGTGCTATTTCCACTTGGCTTTTGAGCCACCTTTTCCCAAGGTGGAAACTTTATGACCTCTCTAAGCAACCTGTTCCAGTAGGTGATCACAGTAGTAGTATATTAAAATAAAAGCCAAAACAAAAAAACAAACTTTTGTTTTTTTTCTAAATCTAAATGGAATTTCCTGCATTTTAATTTAAACCTACTGCCTATGGTCCTGTCAACTCAATACCAGCAAGACAGCCCTGGCTCTGTCTTCTTCACAGCCTTTCATCAGGCATTCATACAGACTGTTAAGGTCCACCCTGAGCACTCCCATTTTCAAATGAAATAATTCCAGTTCTCTTAGCCTCTCATCATGTCAGACATTTCAGTCCTTTAATCATTTCTGTTGGCTCTTCACCGCTCTCAATCCAGCCTGTCCATGCTTCTTTTGTACTGGGGGATCCTAAAACTGGATACAGCACTTCAGATGTGGTTTCACCAGTGCTTAATAGATGGGATCTCCCTCATCAAAACTATCATTATATGAGAAAGACATTAGTTTAAGGCCAACTCAAGTCAGTCACCAAGATGAGAAATTCTGTCTTTTAAAAACTGACATTTACTAAAAGGAAACCAACATTTTGAATTATTTTTCCCTATGCATGGATTGATTATATGATCACTTCTTCACCCAAGAGGCTCTGGAAAGCACTGAAGGAGCGCACGTGTGTGTGGGGAGCGGGAGGAGGGCAGAGAAACTCCAACTTCAGTGGCGTCAACAAAACTTCCATTTGCTTTGAGAACAGAGAATTGTTACCTCATGAACTACCAGCACACTTAGGAAAAAGACAAAATAAAAGCAAGCTGCATCTTCATTGACTATGCCTGAGAATTCAGCTTTATGTGCATAAAGTTATCCTGAAAAACAGTACCGATACAGAGCTAAGACTCTATGCAATGCTACATAATAACTTCAAAAACATAACAGTGGTGTCACTGAGTTTATATAGGAAAAAGTGTTCAACTTCTGCTAACAAATAAAGATACCATGAAGTAAAATAACATTACTAACATTACTAAATTACATAACATTGTTGTGTTCTGATAAAGTATTTAGTCCCAGAACCACATTTTCTAAATTAATTGTGAACAAATGAGCACTAAGTTTTACCTCATTTTGTTGACCAACACCATTGAGTGGCTGTTGCTGATTTTGTTCCAACCACTGTGGTGCTCCTCCATGGACAATCTGTTCACGTAACCACACAAGGCTGATAAATGCACACAGAGTGCATGTCACCACAAAACAGCCCTGCAAACAGTCAGCCAGTAAGTTCTCCCTGTTAAAAAAAAAACAAAAACAAAACCTAATGAAAACAATATTTTGCTGGTAACACTACAGAGTTGCTCAGAAAAAACAATCTTCCAGAACAGCAAAGGAAACACAACAGCCACTAAGTCAATTGTTTGTTATAGTAAGAGGTTTACTTAAATGGCAAAATGCATAATATCCAGTCCACCAGTCCATCCAGATAAAGCATTTTATTTGCTGAGCTACCTGAATCAGAAGAATTGAACTGCAGGGCTTCCCCTTCAACTGCTCTACATTTCAGGTAGCATTTTACCTCAGATATGGTCTCTATACCTTAAAAATCTTAATCAATCTGATAATATATAACTGTATAGCAGCAGCAAAGCAAAGTTCAGTCAGCCAACCAAAACTAGGGTTTCATGCAATGCAAGAGGTACTTAAATCATCTTAAGCAATTCTCATCCCTAATTTCCGGTTTCTCCTTGGAAAACTACAATATGTTCTTAAAAATAAGTAAGAACGATGGCATCATAGTACTCTGCCATCCCCAAAGAAGCACCAGTCTGGTCTCCCTTGAAGCTGCAAACTTGTGCCTTCACAGCACAGTGAATACCATGGGGACATCAAGTCCAAAATGAAAAGATGACTCAAGAGGCTACTGTAATTGACTCTGCCAAAGAAATAAATGTCAAAACACAGTTTCACGCACCATTAAAATCTGACAAATACTGGAGTCCCTTATTTTCTCCCTAGACTGCAATAGACATGAGGTGCTCTAGGTTCAGTTGTTTCAGCTTCTTCTCCAAAAAATAAAAATAGAATCTACACTACAGAGATAACAAGAAATATACTGTTATTAGACTGAAACAAGCACCTCTCTCCAATAATGAAAATAAGTTAATACAACTTGACCTGATTTCTCAAATCAAATAGCCCAATTGAGATAATTTAGATGAACCACAGAGAACATTCATTCCAAATTTGCTTGATGTGCAGCTGATTCTACTTAAACTCAGTTTCAGTTCCTCATGTTCAAGACAAGGAGAAAGTAAGAGGCTTGAATTTAAGTAAGCTTGGAATTCTGTTGTTTGGTATTTATTGATTTCTTCAGGCAAAATTGATTTATAAAGGACAAGGAAAGACAATGTGCAATAGCAGATGGTGATTGAAGCATTAAAAATCCAAGTATCAGCTAGAAGGAAATCTGATAAAAAAATAATCCCTCTCACATAACAGACTCAGAATGGATAAAATTAAATTCAAAATAATAAAAATGCAACAAAGAAAACAAAGCGACATTATTAGTGACACATTTCTTAATATTCTACTATGTATCTGATTTAAAACATAGGAATTTTTTTTAATTATTAAATGTAATTTTTCAGCATAAGTTTTCTTGACATAAAATATAAATTTTCATTAACCAGGGCTTGCTTTGTAAAGTCTGTTTTCCAGCTCCAAAGATCCTGAAAAATGGAACTCCGAAGTGAAATTATTTCTATTGTAATGGTGTTGTCCATACATCTGGTTGTGCAAAGGGTAATAGGCAGTTGCTTATTAAGATGGTAAAAGATAGCAAGTGTAACTGGATGAAAGGGACACTAAGTTCCAAAGTTCTTGTTTTCAGGATAATCTGACTAATTCAGGTTTTTGCATCAAACTGCTGAAGTACTTACATGGACAGAATATCTAATGGCAGTGTCAGTAGTGAGCTCACAGAGCCAGTAAACAAGCACTTGTAGATACGACCTGCATGAATAAACAGAAGCCTGATATTAATTCGATTTTGGCTATAGCTTCACTTAGAAAGGATCCCCAGGTACCCTCTTTTCACCTAGTGCCCAACTAAATTTATGACATGGAAGAAAATCTCAACTTTCAGTGCGTGAACAGTACTCAAGATCATATACAACCATGTGGAACAAAGCTGTATTTTAGCTGCACACCTTTAAAAGTACACATTTGAAGTGTAAGAACAGCCATGCCATATTAGACCCAAGATTCATCTAGATCTGGTCACACTAACAGATGCCTAAGGAAGAATATAGAAGCAGGTTAAAGACAGAAGAAGTATCACTGCAAGTACCTATTTGGAAAGTAAATTTCTAACTGGATACTAGAGTAATTTAAATGTGCACTCTCTTTTCTACTGAATTCCTTTACTATTTACATGACTTTGAGATATAAGAGTTTCACAAATCAATTTGTCCATGACTGTAAGGGAATTTTACTTTTCACATAAAAAACCCTGCCCTTTCACTTAGAGATGGTTAATAAAATAGGACAACTCTTCTGTCCTAATATTAATAAATGGCATAAAATAAAACCTTCCATGTAGATTTTAAAAAAGATAATTGAGAAGAGGCATTTTATTGGAGTAAGACATTAAAAGCTCTTTCATGCATTCTCTCCTATTTCTTAGCACTTTTTGCATTGCACTACTAGCTTTAGAGTCAAACAGGTAGAATTTCTGAGTGAAAATAAATGAAATAGCATCTTTGATTTTTTTTTTAATAGACAATAATGGTCTCAGAAAACTTTGTTGCAGGAAGTGGCACATTTCCCTGTGTACAAGAGCATTATGGACAGAAAATTAATACTTACATGCAGTAAGAGGTACTACTCCCAACCATGCAAAGGCCACAAGTGTATAATGAAACCAGTATCGTATTGCTGTGCCAATACTTGTAACCAGTCCAGCAAAGATGTCTTGGATTGGAAGCCGTGAAGGCATATCTGGGGAATAAACTGTGTAGAAAAGGCACTTAGGAAACAGTTTGCCCTTTAGAGAAGCATTTATGTAAAGTCCTGCTAACTACAAACTGCTTGCATCTGACAAAAGCTTACTAGAAGAATAAGCATATTTTATATTCTCAAGAGAAAACTTCAAACAAGCAACAGAAAAAATTCACATAACACATTTGTTTCAGTGTGTACTGAGTGGAATGGGAAAATTAATAAGCTCCATGCCAGTTTTTGATCTAAGAGAAGTTTTTTTAATAGCTTTATTTGTTAACTGTATACTCCAATTACCTCAAAATAAGCTCAAGAAAAAGCAGATTCTAAAATCAGTGTACCTCTCACTCAACACTACCTCAAAGATTCCTCTGTCTGTTATTTATAAACCTAGTTCATGGACAGGGCACAAGGAACAACAGCAATTAGCAAATTTGCACACTATCCATTTATTTGTGCTAGATAATTTAGATCTTACTTGCCATCCAACAGCACAGACCAAAAAAAGACCCCAGCAAAACAAAAGCAGCACACAGGGAGGAAAACTGGAGAGAACTGATTTAGTATTCACAGACATTGAATTTTACACACCATGACTGACTTTCAACAGATATCTGCTTCATATCAGCCAGAATTTCTTCTAAGGACATTCCTATTACAGAGCACAATGCAAATCTCTCATCCTGCACAGATATACTCATATACTAAATTTTGACTTTTTAAACTCACCACCTATATGTTGCATAGGCCCATCCCTACTCAAAAGTCAAGAAAAACAGCGGTGAGGTTTTCTTTTGCAAACAATTAGAAAACATGTAAAAATTTCATTACATGTACTTAGTTTCTCCACATTTACATGGATACTAAGAAGTAATGCACAGTATAAATAACTGATTTAAATAAAGAAGATAATCTATATTTGGGAGTTTCACAAAGACATTTCTGCCTGGATGTTTGTTATGTTATAAACATCTGTGCTTGACGACTTTAACATTATGGACTATCTTTTAAAACCTTGCATACTTCTAACTACAAAAGGAAACTCAATTTTTATAAGAACAAATAGAAAGAAAGAAGTTTTCAATTCCTCTCAGCAATCCTTTAAGAGTCTAACAAATACTGCTTTATGCTATCTACCTGCAGCCCCTTCACCTACATTCCCAATCATCCTTTTACTAGTCTCAGAGAGGCAGCCTCTACAGGAGAAAGAAATTCTTTTCTCTCCAGAGCTATTTCCTTCAGTTTCTGTATTGTAAAGAGAACTCAAGAACACAGACAAACAGTATCAACATCCAGAAGCAGTCAAAGAACGGGGAGAGACTGGTGCATTTCAGCAATATGTGGATTATAACTGACACAAAGTAACAACAAAACACTACCCCTGAGACAAGTAATAACTGGTTTGAAATTTCAAAGCTTGCTATTCGCCAGGTATCTGGCAGGGAAACGGAATTCAAGAAACAAAGGACTAAAAGTATAACACTAGGGAACTGTAGCTGTGAGAACACAGAGCAGTGAATTGAAAGCAGGACACAAGCATATTTTGACATCATCTTACAATTTTCTTGTTACAGAAACAGAATTTAGTACACAATTTGGAACAATAGAAAATGCCAACCGAAGTCTAACTAATGATCTCAGCTCACACTGAACAAACATCCGGGAAAATTTCTGCCACAGGAGACAAAAAAGCTTTGTCAAAGGTGCAAAAGAATATCTATTTAGAGTGTATCTGTTAAATATTTATGGTACCACTCATAAAAAATTCAGCAGATACTTTAAGAACTTTCTTGTTTTCAAAAAATATATTTTGATAAACACTTTGCAACAAGGACCTCACAGAAAACATTAACTTTGTATTATTGATTTATTTGTTAGGGACAAGTTGTTAAGTTGAAAATATTTTAAATTTAAAGAATTTAAAAATTTATCTTCCAGGAATTACTGAACACAGACAAGGACTGTAAGAATGAATGTCCATCCTAATTTAAAGCAGAAATTACTTATCAAGGTTGGCATTTTTGTGGGCTCACTTTTCTAAAGGCTTTAGAGTTACAACTTTTCAAATAAAAGCACAATGTAGCTACTACTCAGAGAACACAACCTATATCCCCCAAATTTTGACAATTTGGTGATTTTTGATGATTTCAGAAGCTGAGGGTGGGAAGAAAGCCGTTTTTTCTGTGTACTGTCCTGTGCACACTTCAAAATATGTACAGCTTTTTCCACTAGAAGCTTTATACCATGGTGATAAGGTAAAATCCTTCTATGTCCTGCAACACTCAGGTGCATAAAATGCAGGAATTCCTAGCATGACAGGAACCCCTGGTGTGCAAGCACCCTGCATCACTGCAGCTTGCTGCCAGTGATTTTCATAGCTTTTCTCCCCTCCTGTGTCTGTCACCCAGGGCCATTTTCTGCCCACACTGCAGCTCCCTGTACCCCCTCCCCACTATCAGGCCCCACTTTGAGGCCTGAGACCTTGACCACCACAGCATCCATCCTCCTCACCTGCTTCTGCACATGCATTCTCCTCACTGCACTTCCATCCCTTACTCTCCATCCCAGTAATCTTTCCTAACTCAGTTTGAAAAAGCAAATTCCTGCATTATTTACCACAGTTTCTTCCAAATAAACATCTTTCTACTAGAGACCAATTGAAATAATAGCTTGTCTTTTTTTTCTATTACAGCATGAAATTCAAACAGACTTTAGGTGAGTTTTTCATAGGTTTAGCTCAACTTCTTTGAGCTGTACAGGTTATAGAAAAACTACTAGAAAGCTTTTTGGATACTTAGGTCACACCTACGCAGTGTAACTGCCAATTTAGTTGTGAATCCTAAATTTAGATTGGATTTTTTTGTTTGGTTGGTTGTTTTCAGGAGGTGGGGTTTTGTTCTACCCACCCCTCCCCTCCCCTCCTGTAAGCCTAACTTTTCCAGGAACGCAATTATTAATTTTACTTCTCCAAAACAGACAATATGACAAAAAAATCTGCTCTTACACTGACACAAATAAGGTAGGAAAAACACAAGGCTGCCTTTAGAAGCTGCCATTTAACCTACTTCACAGAATCATCACACTTGCAACGCTCTTACCCATAGATTCTTTATTTACTACTACATTTGCAAGCCATATATGCCACCTCAGTCATCCTTGTGCACTGATCATGAAATAAGACTGTGCAACTTGTAAATAAAAACCATATACTTGACAGCTCCTGGGTGAAAACACTGGTTTTGCAAAACAGGGCTTGTGAGTTATTCTTTAGGTTGGACTAGATAATCTTCATAAGACCCTGCCAACCCAAACCATTCTATGTTTCTGTGTTTTACACCCTTCAAACACATGCAGACTTTGCTTCAGACCACTAGGGTAAAGGAGAAAAACTCCACTCCTTCTCAGGCAAGCACAGCTCTAACAAATATATGAAATAACATTCATATAAAGCTCAGCTGTGTGTATACTCTGCACACTGGAGCTGGCAGAGGACACACTGAATTCTGTGCCAGCATGCAGTATTTTGTTCCAGAAGTTTATTTTTTTAAATTAGCCTTTCTAGAAATGCTGAAGCTATGGACTACTGTGTTAAAAGTTTATCAAAACAAACAGGTAGAGAAATCAGTTTAATATATCCTTCAATAATGTAATATCCAAATTACATGATAAGGAACACCCTACTCATATGGCTTCCTTTAGTTTTACAGTCTTTGTTTTAACTAAGCTTGTGACATTGTATGAACCACATACCAGCAATGAAGCTGCACAGGAGGAGCAGAAATGAACCCATCCCAATCCTCAGACAAAAATCAGTCTAGTCTGCTTCTGTATTTGTGTTTTTGACAGTATTTATGTTAACATTACCTCCTACAGAATGGAGAAGTTTTGACAACTGTATTTTCTTGGGAAATACAGCCTTACCATCTTTCATGTGTCAGTGCTTATGTTTAGTGTAGCACTAATACAAGCACATCCTTGCACATGACAAAATGAAATGCATGTGTCTTTAAAAACCCAGGAAGAAAACTCACAAATTAAAAATTAACAAGTATCTTGACAATCAAAAAATGTCAAAACCTATTTTTTTCATAGTTGTATTAGTTCTTAACTTGTAGAACTGTAGAAAAGGAATAAATTTTTAAACATAAAAAAATTAGTTTTAAAGAATACATTTGAAATCAAGTAATTTACCTACATGACTAAACACATTTAGAGAATGATGCTATTATTCAAAAGAAACATTTGTTCCTTTGTACTCCAGCCAAAATACAAGTTGGATCTTCTCGTTTTTCCTTCTTTCCAAGCAATAACTAAGCTAGTAATTCAGGTGCTAAAAAAATCCCAAAACGTTACAGAACTTAGAGAATAATGCACTAGAAATAGTTTATGAATACTCCATACACAAGAAGTTATGCTAGGAAGGGAGCATTTTTGACAGAATGACATCAACAGCCTTAGCAAGCAAACCAAGCTAAACAAGAGGAGTTGCTGGTATTACTGCACTAATACTCTATTACACCATTAGTGCTTGTCTGCTGGAGCACAGATATTTACATGCACGTGTTTATTTGACCACATCCAGTGGTAAATTGACTTATCTGAAAATATGTTTCACCTGGCATGGTTACAGGCCAGATCCAGCTTTGCTTGGGATGACTGGCATATACTTAAGTCCCCTTTTTTTTCTGCCTTATCATTCTCTCTCCAGCACCTGTGACTCCTTCCTGCTCCCACAAGCAGATCCAGTTTCCAGACTGGACAGCCACATTATCTTCCCAAGAAAGAGGGATAAGAGAAATTAAGGAAACCCTAACTGCATGAGTATTGGGTGCAGGGGAAACAATGAAACAAGACCCCAGGGGTAGGGAGGGCAGGAGGAATCTGTGCAGGGTACCTGACCTGCTACCACTGTCTGAAGCCTGGTAGGAAAAAGCACACTGCAAGGTGGAAAGCTGAGAAGGAAACCTTATCAGCTGAACTGCTCGCTCAGGGGAGTGACAAGTGTGCGGCAGAGGATAAGCAGAGGCTGAATATGGAGGACACACTCTATTGCATGAGGAAGAAAGAGATTGCTTATTACCAATTTCAAAGCTCCTATTAAAAATGGTCATTTTTTTGAGCCACATTAACCCAACTAAGTTTTCTCCCCTGTCCATAACCTGCAAGTACATTACAAGCTGTGCTGGCAACAGCAGTGTCAGTAAAGAATTAACTTCTGCAGCAACACCTCTGTTGATAAGGGCAGTAACTAAGCTTCCTCTTATCAAGAGTAACATGCATATAAAGTGTATTTAGTTTAGAATGGCTCACCCCCTTCTCCTAGATCCCAAGGAAAACACTAAAAACCTTTTTGATTTGCTTTTTTCTTTTCATACAAAAGTAGAAAGTCCCCTTTCTTAACAACTAATAAATAACTGAAATGCCATTTTCTGGTCTTGCACACTAAATTCTGTAGAGGACCTGGTCACAGCATGACATTTTGTAAGTGGCTAATTAGCTAGGAAGGGAGATTCAGAACTGCATATCACTTTTAGTTTCTGCAAGTTCCATACAGAAGTAATATAATGCCTTTTTAAAAATATATAACAAAAAAAACCTGCGAGCAGATGATCTCTACCATTCCTCACAGGTCACTGTAGTATTTAAGAATAATAACCAGAAAGCACTGCTGTGTTCAACGTAAAATACACTATATTACCCTCCCACGACAGAGTTAATATCGCACATTTCACTGGTGGTCTCATTTGTTTAATTAATTGTTGGCAGAAACACATTATACCAAGGTTCATCATATAGAAAGAAGGTGCATTAAGGGATTTTTGGAACAGAAAATACATGAACTAAACCACCTTAGCCTCAGTTTTCTCTACCAAAGTACAAAACTAGGAGGGAAAAAACCCCAACACAAAAAAATGGTGAGAGGGAAGCAGGAATAAATCAGTAAATTAAAAGAGAAAAATGTACCATAAAACCCACTTTATCTGCTCAACAGGCAATAAACTGACAACACTAAATACTACTAGCCTGCCGCCTCACCTATTCCTACTACAATCAGCCAAAATGTAATTATGAATCCTCTGGGATTCATAATATGAATATTCTTCATCATTCTATTTAGTTGTATCTAAGATAAAAGGCAATTTAATACTGGGTAGGTAGCGTATCTTTACTGAAATGTAAGTGGAATAATCATAATTTTTATTATCTCTCAAGATCACTTGAACTGAAACTGACAGAAGCCAAATATTAGTGTTGCAGGTAGATCCTTTAAAGGTAACTGAAAACTGCCTTTCAAATTAAAGTTTTGCCACTGTTTCACTTTACCATCCAGACTTCAAAAAACTCGAATTTATCAATGAAGCTGAAAACATGCAACATGTTGTAATGTTGGCAAGAAAAGAATGGGACTGAGGCTGTCAGAAAAAGGTACAGAATAATACTTCCGTGTCTCACTTAAGATTATGAAAGAACAAAATTATCCATCATTTAAGCAATTCACAGTCTGCAAAACCATGCATAAAAATTCCAATTAAAACAAGAATACAGAAGTTACGCCACAAGTTTGGATCTACCACACTGAATGAAAAAGATCACTTCATAGATATTATAGGAGAAAAATTCTGAAAAAAATAGGAGCAAGTAAAACATACTTACTTGGTGTGAAAGCAAATCTGTGCTTACATAATTCACAGTATTCTTTTCTGCTGTGTTTAAGCCACTGAACTAAGCTGCAATAAAAAGTGATCACATTAACACATGCTATACATCTCTCAGCCCTATCCCTCCATTAAGGAAAACACACCAATTCTCTGCATTCACACATAAATCAGGATATTTGTACTGTCAAGCAGGACTTAAATGAGCATGTTTATTAAGTCCATTTAGGCCATGAACTAAGTTTCAAACAGTAGAAAAAGGTAAACTGACACGTGCCACAATGTTGTTAAAGAACATTCTTTAAGTACGTTATTGATCAAAGCAGACATCCTGGCATGGACATCCACCAGCGACACCAGTTCTTATAAATACTTCAAGATATGACATATGGATGCACACAGCTAAGATTTAGAACTGCTGTATTTGTGGAAGAAGGACTATTAAAATACCATCAGAAATGACCATATAGACCAGAACTACAGTTTTTACTTTAGCACTTCCTCATCAACCACCTCAAAATGACTAAAAAGTAGCAGGGTTTTTTTATTTTTTTCTGTGAGGTTTGATGTTCTTTCTATTCACAACCATAAGTGGGTAAAATAAAGCCCCAACATACTGGTTTTTCTGCTTAGTTTTCATAAAGCTGACATAAAATCAGAACTGCAGTCGCAAACACAAATATTTATCAGTACTTTCTTTCCATATATAATTACTAAATTCTTCCTCATTTGTTACAAATTATCATGTAAACAACATCAAAACCCCAAACATGTTTCCATTGAAAATGGTTTTTTTCACTCAAGACTTGAAGTTAACCCCAAGACTTGAAGTATTTTTAGAAACATGTTAATATGTTTTCATTAGGAAAAAAAATAAGAAACACACAGACACAGAACTCACCATTCCTGATGAATAAATTTAATACTGCCAGTACACACACATGGATGATAAAGGGGTTTCTCGGGAGTTCCTTCCGACCGACAGACTCTGCATATATCTACTGACAAGGACAAAAAGCTTATTACACTACTGCTTAAAGAACTTACATTTTCAAGACTAATTACACAATTACATTCTAGAAACTTTACCATGTAGCAAAATGAAGCCAGAAAGAGGATGAAAGAGAGATTTCATCTGATGCAAGACAAGAGACTGGGAGATCACCAGAAAGAGCAACATGAACATTATCTGCCTGATCATGTTACATAAACTCAAAACACATCTTAAAGACTTTTAGGATTTCTAGGAAATAGACACAGTAAAACTACAGAGGATGTGTTTTCTACCTTAAGAGTTATCACTAAAACAACATAAAAACTGTTAGGGATAATTTTCTTGAATGTGGATACTTCGAAATAGAAAAACTTCATCTCAGTTTGGATGTTTAATAATGTCCAATAATTATTTAAATAATTTGCTACTCTTGAACCTAACACATATGTTTCTTAATGAAAGGAAAAAAATCCAAAATAACAGACACAGGTATTTTGCAATTTGCTACACAACTTGGAGATAGCCTAGTGTCCAGTAAGAAAAGCCACTTTCTATTTTTTATTTTGTAATTTCAGTAATATTTCCATACGTCCTGCACCTTCTTTATTCCCTATTTTTAACATTTTCTTGCAACTAAAGGTTGCAAGAGGTTTTGTGTATAAAGAAGTGAGCATAAACCTTTCCCTCTAAAAAACAGATGTCTATTTTAAATACCATTCAGTTAGCTAGAGCTCTAAACACACAATTAAATAGAAATAAAAATCAACTTTTATCTGTTTATTGACAGATGCATGATCACTTCCCTTGACTCTTCCTTTTACTTCTATTAAGGGAGTGAACATAAAATGTCCTTTTTTATAAAATATGTGTTTGAGATTTTATCTTTTGGTAATTATTTCTCTATCAACCACTATCCAGCAAACATGCCTATTTGTTCCAGTGGAACACATCCCTATCAGAGATCTTTGTCAGAAAAATACCAGCTGATGAGAGAATACTGTAAATACGCAATTTCAAGTCTGAATCACCTATCTTTGTTCTTGGCCAGAATCTTCAAAAGTTAATGCTTTTCTACAAAACTTCCAAAAGGCACCAAAGACCAATATTTTTTTTCTATAAAGAAGTCACATTATGACCATATCCATGGTTTATAGACTATTAGGACTGTTTCTACACATAAAGCATAGGAATTCAAATTATTAAATTCAAACAATTTTTTATCTATAAAGTGTTGTTTGAGTGAATTCATTATGCAGCATGAAAACTTAGAATTAACAGAAACAGGTATTCAATATCACGTCAGTGATGCTACAAAGAGACATAAAGAGCACTACCATCACTGCCATGTGTAGCAACAATGATTTGCAGTATTGCTGCAAACATCAGGAGTCCCTGGTTCCTCTGCTGACAAGAATGATCAGCACTGCTACTTCTCTTAACAAATGATTCTTTTATCCCAGAGAGCACTTCTAGATGGCTGCACAGGACAGGTCTCTCCAACTGACAAGTGGGCCCTGCCCTACCCACTCGCTGTGGCATGTCCACCTCCTCCTGCATTCTTTCCAACAGAGCTGTTTCACTGCAGCCAGTGGAGAGCTTTGTAGGTTGGATCAGCCTCACAAGGGGTCAGACAAGCACGAGATAGCACATGAAACCACTGCTTTAAGGATACACTGGCACCAATGAAAGCAAGGTAAAAGCACACTGTTCCCTGAAGGATGCCCATGGCTCTCTGAATCTGTCCATTTAATGGCCTGTTGACTCTCACAGAAAACTGTTCACTTATTGTCAAAAGTTTTGGGAGAAATTTGCTTTACGGTGAGCAAAATAATTCTTTACTTGAGAAAAGACTGCCTGTTAGCTTACTAAAATAAGCCTAAATTTTATTTTTTCAAAGCTATGATAATTTCCAGATATTTTCACTTGTTTTATAAATCCAAACAAACATAATATGAGTGTAATTGTTTGGACTGTTAATCAACTGATAGCTTCAAGTCAATAAACTCTGCTGAGGGTCAATGTGTTAAGCTATGCACTTTACGACCTACAGCCATGGTCAAAAAGAATTGCACTGTGCAAGAGTCACTATTTTTCTATGCGCACACACACTTTGCATCCTGTTCTTCAGGCACATGTTTTGGAAAAAAAATGACCTTGAATAATAAGTTCTTTCCTGCTCCCCCCAAGAATGATTCACTGCCTATTATCTCTCCAACTGAATCCAACACTGGAATATCAAAAAGTAAAGATTACATTATTTAGCAACAAAGTGATTTATCTAGAAAGAACCAGAATTACCTCTTTAGCAAAACCTGGTATCTTGTGCTTTCAGGGGCTGCAGAGAAGCAACTTTCACATTTGTTCTGAAGTGAAGCAGCTTCCACCTAGGTCTGACCATGACCCCAGACAGCCTCTCTTATCTAAGCTCTCACCATGCCATTCTGTTTTCTAGCTCCACAGTACAGTTCAGTCAAGCACAAAGCCCATCAGAACCACAACGGCCATAACACCGCTATCAGACAATCACCAGTTCAGAAAGTCCACCCGACACTTTGTAGCAGAAGCTCAAGCAAGCAATAATATCATGTTTCCTCTTCCTCAAGGCACTAACACAGTCTTTGCTGTTGCTGCTGGTGTTCAGAGCTTTCTAACCTTGGGAAGTCTCTTCACCGCTCTGGCAAGCCACATGAAGTTCTAACAGTAGGATCTGAGGTTTGAAACTGTAGAAGAAGTTGTAACATTCTAGTGGTATTTATGGAAAGTGAGTATATAGACCGGTTACTTTCATGCTACCACTGGGAGCTTTTGAGGACAACACTGATAAGGCCACAATATAATATCTAAGGCTGCATACATGTGCCTTTGTGTGTTCTTGCATATAAAACCAGAAAAGTCAAAATTTCAAGTGTGGAATTTAACACAAAGGTTTAGCTAAAGAAGACAATGCCTTAAAGATGTAACTAAAAACCTCTTCTTTGTCTTGCTAGTCTGTTCACCTACTTAAGTCAGGTATGATCAAAGTCTACCACTGGTAACAGCCTGTAACAAATTATCAACTATGCTGTCTGAATTGAATCCACCGAGATGGATTTACCAGCTGCTGAAGTGGTGGAAAATCAGGAGGTCATTTCTGAGTATCCACTTCACAGCTTGCAAAAAAACCAGTTTTTCTGGGCAACCAGAGGAAAAGCAATCAAAGTTTCGCTTTGTTGTTGATTTCATCGGTGTGACTAGGTCTACAGAGCTTCAGCAAGCAATTTTAAATGTTAGATTTAAGAAACACTAATATTTTGATAAGCCATCAGTGATCATGGGTGTTAAAGATGTCTACAGCACAACCCAAAGGACACTACTACAAAGGTGCTGTCTTTTTTCATCCAGTGGTTCATGTTTTTCCATTTTTTCCTCTCAAGCACCTGATAAAAAGCTACATTCAAAATGATGCCAAAGTAACAAAGGCCAAGACACAAAATGCTTTCCTTGAAACCGCCTTGCTGCTGCAATATGTATTTGCACTCATTGTCTGAGATGATAAACAAAGCTCAAATACTGCAGGAAACATAGCACAACAAACATGCTTTATTTAGTTTGGTTTATGCTACAATATGAAGTGCTGATCTGTCAAAGTTCCCCAGTATCTGCTTGAACTACATAGTCCCTTCTCCCTCTCTGGAGACATTCAAAACCCACCTGGACACATTCCTGTGTCACCTGCTCTAGGTAACCCTGCCTTGGCAGGGGGGTTTGAGTAGATGATCTCCAGAGGTCCCTACTAACCTTAAAAATTCTGTGATTTTGTGATTATCTAAGCATAACAAAAGTGCTGACAAAACATATATATGTTTGATCTCAAATAAAGCAATACCCTTAGAAATGGATACTACATGTAAAACCCACCTCATGACTACTACCTTTGACAAATTTTTTTTTAATGTTAGATAAGTGACTACGTATTAGTCTTTTTAAAGTTAGATAAGTGACTACGCATTAGAGACAGAGAAACATGTCAGCTCCTGCATATTTCAATTTTTCAAACAGATTGCCCAGCACACGTAACAAAGTCAGTTTTGCGAAAGGAGCAGCTATTACTATTCAGCTAAACGCGGAAATGTAAGGCCCCCAAGGGCCACAGGGCCGGCCGGGTCCGACAGGGTCCGCTGGCCAGGAGTGAGCCGGGGATAGTGCCCTTCTCGCCGCCTCTCCCGCTGCCCCAGCGTACGCACCCCGCCTGCTGCTTTCCGCCCCGGGGTCTCATTTCTCCCCCGGGGCCTCCACTTCCCCAGGCAAAGCCGCAGCCAGCGGAAGGTTCCGGCGAGCCCCGGTGCCCAGGTGCCCCGGCACGGCCCATCCCAGCCCCGCTCCGGGTGTTGCCAGCACCGCCCCCCTTTCCCCCCCCTCCGCTCCCCGTTCCCCGTGGTTATGTAAGGGGCACCCGCGCGCGCCGCCTCACACACTGCCCCCCTCGGTTCGGTTCGGTCCGGCCTGGCCCGGCCTGGCCCCCGCGGCACGGCGGGTCCGGTACGGTGGGGGGGGCGGGGGGCCCGGGCACCTGCAGCCCCGGTGCGAGAAGCCCCTCCGGGCGTGAACAGCCCCCAGCCTGCCCAGCGGGCCCAGTGATACTCTCCTCCTCCCCCGCACCCCTCCACCCTCCGAGGCTGCCCCGGCAAGCCCCCGCTCGGGGGCTGGCGGCGGTGGCGGGGCGAACGCCGTACCTTCCTCAGCGGTCTCCATCTTGCCGGGCTGACGCAGCGCCGGCCGTGCGGGTGGTGTGACCGCGGGGGGCGGGGCCGCGCGCCGAGCGGACGGACCGGCCGCGCCGCCGAGCCCGTGGCCACAGAGCGCGGCCGCGCGGGGACGGAGCGCCGCCCGCCCGCCGCGAGCGCCGCCTGCCGGGCACACCGGCTGGGAGGCCCGGGACCGGGCCGGGGCGGGCGGGCTCTGCTGCGGGAGTGCCCCGTTTATATCTACAGAAACACAGGGTCACTTGGGTTGGAAATGACCTCCGAGATCATCGGGTCCAACCTAAGAACGAACACCTCCATGTCAACTAGACCATGGCACTAAGTGCCACGTACAGCTTTCCTTAAACACCCCCAGGTATGGTGACTCCACCACCTCCCTGGGCAGCCCATTCCAATGCCTAATCACTCTTTCGGTGGAGAAATTCCTCTTAATGTCCAATCTGAACCTTCCCTGCTGCATCTTGCAACTATGTCCTCTCTCCTGTCACTAGTTGTCTGGGTAGAAGATTCCGACCCTGACACGGCTGCAACCTCCTTTCATGTGGTTGCACAGAGTGATAATTTGTGTCCTCCCCTGAGCCTCCTTTACTCCAGGCTAAACAACCCCGGCAGCCTCAGCCATTCCTCAAGGGATTGGTGTTCCAGGCCAGTCACCGGCTTCGCTGTTTATCTCTGAACGCTTTCCAGCACCTCAGTGTCCTGAATTGAGGGGCCCAGAGCTGGACACAGCACTCACCTTGTGGCTCCATCACTGCCGAGTACAGGGTGACAATCACTGCCCTGGTCCTGCTAGCCACGCTGTTCCTGATCCAAGCCAGGATGCCGCTGGCCTCCTGGACACATGCTGGCTCGTGTTCAGCCAGCTGTTGACCAACATCCCCAGGTCCTGTTCCAATGGGCAGCTTTCCAGACACTCTTCCCACAGCCTGTAGCGCTGCCTGGGGCTGCTGCGACCCAAGTTCAGGGCCCGGCACTTGTTCCTGCGGCTCGGCCAGCGCCCGGCCCCGCTGCTCGGGCGGGTCCGCGCCGAGGGCAGCGGGAGAGTGGGGGAAGAGCACGAGAGTCGGACAAAATGAAGCCAAAACTGGTTTTAAGTTCCACTCCAAACCGGAGAGAAACGCTGCATCCCTAGGTGAAGTCGGCCAAATTTTGAGAAGGGTCAATGTTCCAGGGATCAGGGATGTGTAAGCCCTGGAAACAGCCACCTCCTGCTCGGTGTTAAGCACTTACCTGTGCTGTTCGTCAAATCTCACCGCCCCTTCCAGAGCTGGGGCTTTCCAACAGAGCTAATAAACCGCTCAGCAAAGCACAAAATTCTCTCTTAGCTTTATCATTTATGTTTCCATGTCTTGCTGCCCTACATAGCCGGGGCAGCACGCCTTAAAACTTTGTGCTCTGCCACGTGCGCTGAGAGCTGTCGCTCGGGCCCTGCTGAGTTGGCAGGAATATTGCTAAGGAAGAAAACAATTTAATTTTACTCAGGGTAGAGAGGAATTCCATCCTGATGAAATGTATGCGTGCCTTGTTTTAGTGTTCCATTGTGGCAGCTGTTTCAACCCCTATAGTTGATCAATGAGTCGTAGCAGCCCTCAGCTCTCTTTACCATATGACCCTTTGTGCCCAGGCAGTCATTAAATCCTTTGCATTCAGCCTTCGGGCTCCGTGCCAGCAGCAGGGTGGTTGGTAGTTCAAGTCTGAACTTAGAGGGCAGAGGTGGCACGTGCCCAATTTGCAATTTTATAACTCTATTTTCCTAATCTGTAAGTAACCGTGTTAGTTCCTTCAAAATTACATTTTTCAAGCTGGTGGAGTGTATGATGCTGGCCTGTGTAACGCAAAAAAAAAAAAAAAAAAAAAAAAAAAAAAAAAAAAAAAAGAAGAAGTGAAGGCTTCATATGGCTCTCCAATAGCTGAAAAAGTACATTAAAGTCCTGCAATAAATACACTTGGGCTAGACTACCATACTCAGCTCTTCTGTGTCCCTCTGCTCTGAAAGGCAAGGTGGAAAAATTCCCACTTATAACTTAAAAATAAAAAAAATCTGTGTGTTTAAAAAATAAGCTCATTTTTGAGCTTCGCTTTGCTGAGTGTCAGCAAATTATCTTGGCCTGTTAAAAATCTGCCAGCATTGTACTGAGGATGTGAGAAATGCTGTAATACTAATTTTGTCAAAGCAAGGAAAAATCAATGGAAAAAAAACAGGAAAAAAAGCCAAGAAATTAAGAATTTCAATTTCCAAGTATATTCTTAATTCCCACTCTTTATTTTCCAAACATTTAACCATTCTTCATTACAACATTGTTACTCTGCTGTGGTAAATGTAAATTAAATGTCAATAAAAGTCTCTAAATTATAATTTGCATTCAAAGACCATGGCAAGATTAATGCATATAATTCTTCAACTTCAGTCTCTCATGGTAGGCTTCTTGAAATTCATTTAAAACTTTTGAAAGGAGTTGCTGTATGTTGCCAGTGAATAATTTCATTCCTGTCTATATCTGTCTGTTCAGCCATTTAAATTACCTACCAAACATTATATGTGTACCATCTTCTCAGCATTAAGAGACAATTTATCCCAAAATTTTGTTTACACCTAGTGTTTCCGTATAGGCTATACAATAGCTTACCAGTAAACATGAGTTGGAGGCAGACCATTATAATTTAAATAGTAAAAAAAAAAAAAAAAAATACCTATAGTATGTTATTGTAGGTTAAACTAAATTAAGCATCTCTCAGCCTTTTTGGTGTTTTTGGTAAACATGTTATTAAGCCCTGTCTATTTAGTAATATGTTAGGTGGTTTTTGCTTAAGAAGTACCCATGGCTTATGTAGCTTTTAATTTTTGGTAAAGAAGGACGTTAGAAGGTTATTGTTAGCTTTTGACTCTCGACAAGGTCAAGAACTACTGCCAACAGGCACTGAACAAATATGCTGAAAAAACAAAGTCTCTGATCCATATAAGTCATTATTGAGATATTGGAGGAAATATGGTAACTGTACAGGTGTTAACTGAAGACAGTAATGGATATAACCCCAAATGACAGAAGGTTATGGCAAAAGGAAAGGCATATTTATAAGTGGGGATAGTAAGAGTAGAAAAAAAGACAAGGTTCTTTTCAACATGGTCTCGTTTTGGTTTCACATAACTTAAATGCGTAGATAATGCATTTTTATTCAAGTGTTCTATTAAGAGAATACAAAATAATAATTGCAAAATGAAAACTATCCAGTATTTTTACTGTGACATTTCCATCTTTCCTGTCATTTTAAAATGGCTTCATAAAAATGATTCCCTTACACTTTTAGTTATTTTGAAAGTTCAGAGCATTGAAAAAACCAAACAGCAAAAGCTACTGCTTTTCAATTTTTCTGTAGATGAACACTTCAAAATGCATTTATTTTCTTAACCAGTAGTTTTGGGGTTTTTTTCAGTGCTGTCCTAGTTTTTTCCCTCAGCTGTTCACCTGACTCTCACTGGTTCAGTTAGTTATGAACAGCATGTTGCAGAAATGTGGAAAACATAGTGGATTATCTTAAGTGAAATGAAGTGGATGTCAGCTTATCTTGACAAACCAAGCAGTATTTGGAGTGAACATGTATCTGGTACCTAAATGATGCACCATCACTAGGGATGCCCAGAGCTTCCATGGTGGGGGAAAAACTGTCTGAACAGGCTCTTTGGCATGTTGCACAAAGTATGGCCCACAGAAAATTGGCCTGACACAGTCAGAAAGCACAGAGGTCTGTGGACTACAAAAACATATGGTGAAAAACATTGCCAGCCTGGATCTTCCCTGTGCACTGCAGGGGCTTTAGAGCACGTGCTTCCTGGCCAGTGGCTGCTCTGCCATGGCATCTCCTGAACCATCCCTAACCAGCAGGGAGCTGCTGTGGCCATGGGTTCCTGGAATGAAGATGGAGAGAAGTACTCTCAGATGTACTGTGAATGCAATGATGTTTGCTGCTGCACCAGGAGATTGGCCCAGGCTGCTGCACGGCTGCTAAATGGTGACTCTGACACCTCAGTATATGAAGTACTAAACAATGTGTTTCCCTTCAGCTGGTGCTTGCTTCTTACTAAACCTGGGCTATGATTAGTAGCTAATGGAGGAGTCAAACTTCCTGAATGAATAAGTGACTTGTGGTTCATGTTTTGTGCTATGAAATGTGTTCAGTACTGCACCAAACATAAATTAAAGGATGAGGATAATGGCTAAGCATCATAAGTCACAGCCATGACATAGGCTCCAGACCTGTTTATTTCAGAAACTGTTTCTGAGGAGGTGCTTGGCTATGCACTGGGGTTTGTTCTATGGATTATTAATATTTCAACCAAAAAAAACCCCAAACCTATTTCCACTAGCATTTTGTGGGAGAGATGAGGTAAATAAACCCACTCTAAATGATGCTACTTTTTAATGAGTCTGACTGAACAGACAAACAAGGCTGTTTATATATGTCTAGATTTTAAGAATCTAGGCAATACTTCGATAATTAACACAAACTATGTCCATGGCATAAAGAAGTATTTGCTGAACTTCATGGCTCTTTTCAAGATCTGCAGAATGTGCTTCACCAAATTATTTTTCTTAAGCACAGCAGGGATCTTTTCACACGTGTTGCAGGGAATTTTCTGTTTGAAACATAGGCCCTACCAGTTTGATTGGCATGCTGCCGTCATGCTGAGAATGGAGTCAATAGCTGTTATTAATCTACTTGGGATTCAGAACTCTGTGGCTGTGGTTACTTGATGGAGGCCTCCTGCACTAAAAAACAAAACAAAACAAACAAACAAACAAACCAAACCAAACCAAACCAAAACCAAAAACACCCAAAAACCAAAACCTAAAACCTGTCATATCATTTGAAGTATACAGTTCTTCACCTAAAACACTTTCATCATGTCTGACTGAACCTTTTAGATAGTTAGATATTTGTGTCATTAGATTAGAAAGATTTTATTTTTCCTACTTTTAGAGCTTTGATCTCCTGGGTAATAGAGGGTGTGGTGTGAAATATTACCATAGTCAAGTGACTGTGTATAAGTGCTTCTGAGGACATGTTGGTTCTCGTGTCTTTAAAATTCTGTGAAAATATCCCTGCAGATGACATGCAGATTATCCTCAGTATTTAGAAGAAACAATCTTATTTTCCCAGAAACCTTTATCTTGACCTTCCAGGCACTATTAAATGTTATGACTGCCAACCAAATTAAATTTAATTCCTCAGGGCAAGGTTCAGTTCTTCATTTAAAACCGTGAGTGTTGCCAAAAAGAAAATGTATCTGCTAGGGAGAATGATACACATAGTCACTATAGTTACACCTTCTGTAGCAACACCTGTGTTACTGCCTGCACTTCTGCAGCACTGACTAGGAAAGAAGTACAGAAGGGCTCGGATTTGTAATAACTTTGTCCTTTCCTCAAATGTTTGTGAGGTATGGTCTAAAGGTCAGAGTTATTACAGGCTGATCAGAGTCAATGACCTCTGTTTTGTGAGGTTGTCTGATTTCTGTGGTGACTTTCTCTTCACAGTAGCTTGCACACAGAATGTGCATCATGGGGCAGTCAAAACCCCCAGCTTTTGCTCATTTCCCTATGGTAAGAATGTATTTGCTGCATGTGCTGCCTTCAATGCAGGGTCAAAGAATACAGTGAAGAAACCACTCAATGTTTTTGCTGTCTAAAAGAAAATGCTTGGCTCAGTGAAGTAGATTTTCAGTTAGGTGACTGACATGGAATGTCAAACATGCTTACTACTCAAAAGGTATGTTCGCTTCACTCTCCTTTGTGTATCAATTATACTTTTTTTTTTAGACTCACTTTTTAGTGTAGTCATGTAACATGGGCCTCTGCCAGGGCTTCAGCCTGGTTAGAGGTGCTAAAGAAAGAGTAATCTCACAAAGATGACAGCACAGAGAGAAATGGCAGTGCATGATATTTCATTCTGATGGCCTGGTCCTCAGAGGGTCTGAAGACTATTTAAGCAGCGGCATTCAGTATCACCATTCATCTTCTGAGGACAGCCTTGTTTGGAATATGCACTTTTCAATTGAGAACATCTGGGAAAACTCCTACCTTAAAAGTCAGTATGGAGTTTATCACTGTTTAAGGTGGAAAAGTCTTCTGAGAGCCTGTTTTTTCTGATTCATTATCACATCAGCCCTGAGAGCAGAAACTGCTGTCAAAAATTTCTGCCAAAATTTCCAGTAAGGTCTTACATGTTCAGGGTGACTAACCGGGTTCTCCTCTTTCATTTTTCTCTGGATCTCCAAGTATTGTTCTACTCCTTTTACCTCTTCTTTTACTGATCTTCTATAGGAAGTAAATCAGGGGTCTTCAAATTATTTATGGATTCTTGAGTGGATTGACTTATTTCTGCTTTCCTTACATTCCTGGTCATGTTGAGCCAAGTTCTTGATCCTGATTCTATGGAAAGGCGGGGGAGATTTTTATACAGTAAAGGGCAGGGAGTTGTTTGGAAGGCTCCAACCTCACAATAGCCTCAATGAAAGCAAAGGCTCATGGACAACTCTTTTTCTCCCTCAAACTCACTCCCAGTGAGGGTTGGGAAGTGGGGCAAATACAGTTTCTTCTGTGGGTGGGGTGCTACCATGCAAGAGTGTAGAAAGAACAGCCAGGAGCTAGAGAAAAGGATCATGGTGAATAGCATGGCCAAGAAGAGCAGGGCAAGATGGGATGAGTGTGAGTGGGGCTAAGAGAAAGACTAGAAGAATTTGCCCAGAGGAGTTATGGATGATCCATCCCTGGAAGTGTTGTTCAAGGCCAGGCTGGATGGGACACTGAGCAACCTGGTCTAGTGAAAGGTGTCCCCGCCCATGGTGGAGGGGTTGGAACTAGATGATCTCTAAAGCGCCTTCTAACCCAGACCATTCCATGATTCTATGAAGTAAAAAAATGGCAATAGGGAGAGATCCTTGGAAAGAGGGAAAAGGGAAGTGTCACAACAATTTTCAAGGCAAAATAAGAGAATTCATGGAACTACAGGTCAGTCAGCCTCATCTCAACCTACAGCAAGATTATGCAGTGTGCACTGAAAGAATCTCATGGCAAGAGGGACCGGGACACGAGGAGCAGGAGCATAGACCAATCCAGAGAGGTGACAGAGCTCCAAGGGTGCCACCAGAGGGCACCTCTACTCCAGGCCCGGCAGGAGTTTGGGGGCACTGAGAAGAAGGTGGCAGAGGAGATGGAGCATCTCTGGGGCCTGCAGTGGCCAGTCAGGCAGGGAGCATGGTGGCTTGCACCCAGGCCCGGGACACCTGACAATTTAATGGGCCATCAAACAAGCAGCTGCTCATTTTGGGAAACTTATTGCCTTGAATATTGCCATCTGATTAAGGAAGACTTCTACTTGAGAGGCTCCAGGGCATTTCCAGGCGTCTAAAGGCTTCAACATTTACAGCAGCATCCTGCACAGCTGCCCTGCACCTTGCTACTAGCACTGGTGGCAGCTGAATGACAGAGTCACCAGGGGCTGCCAGTCTGCTGACTTGTCTCAGGCTGCCATATCTTCCTGTATCATCACTGGAATAGTCCCCAAATCACATCCCATGACTGCCAGAATCCCTTGAGTTGGGTCAGTCACTGTCTGTGCTCAGCTGAGGCTGGAGTGGTTTGGGAGAAAGATGTGGGGACTTAGGGTTTTCCCTGGGAGCCCAGGGGTGATGTGACAGTGGCTGATGACCTCTGCCTCCACTCAGCTGCAGGAAGTGCTGCTCTCCTTGAGCCCCAGAGGTGACCATTCCCAGCTCCTATACCAAGGACCAGCCCTTAACCCTCTGTTCAGGGGGATGTGGGGAAGAACTTGTCATAAATCTCTAAGCTGGCCTTATTGATGAGGACCCAGGTAGGGGTACCTGTCACTCCAATGACACTTAGTGAATTTTTGGTCTAAACATAGGAAAATCTATGCAAAATGCGAACTGCTGAAATGTCCTGTCTGCACTATCAAGTGGTCTGAAGCCAAGAGGAAAGAGATATGAATTAGCTCTCCACCAGGAAGGGGACAAGGGATATGGGAATGCTTCAGCACTGACACACTAAATGGTCTCATGCAAGGAGCCTGCTGTGTGAGCCTGGACATAAAGGGTGGGAGCTAGTCCAGCAGCATGTCAGCCCAGCCCTATGGGGCAGTGTGCCTGTGTGAATCGGTGTGTTTTCAGCAGCAGCCTGCTCCTTGCAATAACAGGAGAAAGTCCAAGAGGCCAAGAGAGGTGACCCAGAACTCTCCAATCATCTCAGCAATAAGGATCTGTTAATGTTGGTGAGTTGGAAACCTGTAGATCAAGAAGTGCTAGTGCTTGATTTTCTACTACAGATTTTCTAACTGCAGTCCAAAACTTGGGGTTGAAAGTCTGTACTTATATTAAGTACTGCAATTTAGCTATGTTCATGTATCTTTAATGACTATATCTGAAGTATTCTTCAGCAGCATGCTTCTGCAGCATGCTTCAGATTGGCCTGTAGGTTTTGGATACGGAATCAATTCCAGAGCAGCTATCACAACCAATAAAAAGGTGTGAATTTAGATTGTTTCTTGTAGTCACACGAGTGGGAAGACGTTAAAGATCTCTTTTTGTTTTTGAAAACCCTTATTTATAACATGCATAGCTATAATGTCCTATGCTTTAGTATCATATATAATCACAGATATTTAATAAGATTCTTTGCCTACTCATTTTCAGTTATTTAATATGACCATATTTTAATGAAAGTTGAAAGCTGAAAGTTATAAGTTCTCACTCACTTGGATCCATTGTACTTAGAAATTTGCCACATATATTTAGTGCTGTGCTCATGAACAAATGAAAGCCCTCCCTGGAGCCCAGGGAATAAAATCACTGGAACCTTGGGCAAGTGCTGTGCGTTGTAGAACTGGGACCTTAATGACTTGGCTCTTCTGAGCTTGACTTGAACAGGATTTCTTCTTCAGCATCCCAGTCATGTTTGTATTTCTTTTAAATCTGGAGATAACAAACTGGGAAACCCCATGTATATACCCTCTCCTAATAAAAATCAGAAAAATGTATTTTCTTCTTTGTAAAATTTGCATCTAAGCTAAATAGAGAGCCATTTAATGGAGAGTAATTTAGTACAAAAGTAGAGAAAGTTACAAGAGTGATGAGGAGGTTATAGCTGTTGATTTTCAGCTGTTGTTGGGAAAGCATTGAAAGAAGAATTCCTTGGAAAGAAACCATACCTGAAGAATTCCTAACAACCTTTTAAAGAAGCTCACTGATTCTCTGGGAGGTTTCCAGGAGTAATCAACACAACTGCCAGTAGTTCAGCTGCCTGAAAGATGAACATAAACACAAAAAATTACTTTGAAGTGTACCCGGGTGAAACGTGCAAGATCTAGATTGCATTTAGGGAAGCCAGTTGTTTCCCAAACTTCACAAAATCTTTTTATCCCATCAAAGCAGGAAACAAAAATATGCCTCCTAACAAACCTTTAATATAACAGCATCTTGCATGGTAACCAAGAACCTTAATTACCGCACCAAGAAGGAGCCTGTTTAATTTCTGATTTTCTGTTTACAGAAATAATTTACAAGTTCATTGATGAGTGTGTAGTTTCACTGCTGTTCTTCTGAGTCAGGCCATGCTTATTGTTTGCTCTCAATTCACATATGTAATTGTCCCTGGAAATTAATTTAGTTCTCAGAGGTTGAAGCTTGAAAACATTGGCATTTATGTCTTTTCTCACAGGAAAGAACTTTTCACAATTGTTAAATAACACACAGCAATGGTTGTGCTCAGTTAAATCATGGGGTTTAACTCCTGAGGAATTGAAATTACCTAGATGTGATTATTTTAGGATTAATATGCATCATCAGAAAAATCCACATAGTCAAAATTCAGTTTTGGTGACACTTTTGAACAAATTTCTGGAGAAGAGATCTTCAGTGGGCAGCAATTTCTGCTTAAAACCAGAGAAGGAGTGTTGGAATAGCTGATATACTGGTATCTGACTGGAACAAGAGGAATCAGGTTTCTGATTCTGGCTCACATTAAAACAGAAGTGGCTGTACCGAGGCAGACTCTTCCAGAGAAGACAGAAGCAGAGACACTGCCATGTGGGTATGGCAGTTTCTGCACAAATGAGCATGGTGGAGCAGTAGCTTAAGCACAGATCTCTGACCCAGCCTGTTTATGTTAAATCTTCAGGTCTACACTGAGGGCATGTCTTAGGTACAAAGTCCTGGGTCCTTCTTTCAGAACCAGCCTGTCCAAAATTTCTTCTTAAAATGTTATTCCCACCTGCTTTATATCTGAGTTCTATATTTTGTATGGACATTCAGACAAATGCTTCCCATGAATGTCAGTATCTCACTCATGAGAAAGTATGTGATGGTAGAGCCACATTGTGAATTCCTTCTGCAGAGAAGATGACTAATTTCCCTTTGAAGAGGCAGGTGACTGGGGATTTGATTTCAGCTTGAGGCTTAGGGTTTGGATTGGTTTTTCCCCCTGAACCAGGAGAACAGGCTGTAATGAACACCTGAGCTTGTCCTGAGGTCTAAGCTGCAGCTCAAGACAGGTCTTTGGAAGGAAACTGCCTTATGGTACCTGCTGTGTCAAGTGAAGACAGGCTATCATCTCTGCAGCTCCCAGGGAACAAAGGAAAAATCAAAGCACCTTAGAGATGAACCTTGTAAAAGATTGAATAAGGTGGGCTTAAACTTTTTGTCTCACGGCCTATAACACCTCAGCTCTCTGTGATCTCGTTGTGGGTCTATCAGGAAACTGAGATCCAATTTCAGACCAGATGGAAGCACCATGCTGGAAAGTGCAAAGTCTGCAAGTGCTAATATCAGCCCTTTAGAGCAAATCTGATCAGGCCTTGAATTTCCTGCTTAAGCTCATGTTTTCTACTTGCTGTAGCATCCAGTTTGAAACTCACTAGTTCACAACCAAGCTGTGGAAGAGCAAGCCTGGGAGTTCACTCTTGGCACACTTGCTCTGGCACACACAGTGCTAGCAAATGTTTGAACTGTCCGGGTGAGCAGGGGAAGAGAACCTCTTCCACACCATGATGTTTGGTGCCACAAAGATCTGAACCAGGTAGGGCAGTGACTGCAATCTGGTTGGCCTACCTGGCCCAAGTGCTGCCTTCCACATGAGATGCACATTGCCTGTGTGCCTTCCTGTACCTGCACGGGACAGTGCAGGTCAGCATGCACACGGGGGGCTGGCCCCATTCCTGCCTGAACCCCTTTTGTCTCCTGAGATGCCCCATTACATGTTTACAGCAGCTCAGGGAGTCTTAGAAACTCATTCTCTTCAGCTGGCACAGACCTAGAATAGTTCCAGCACAGTCTTAAGCATTTGCAGGGTTACACAAAAATGTAATTTTTTTTTTTTTTTAATGCTAGGGCAAAGTTCATTATCTCATTTTAGAAAAAGGGTGAGACAGGTGCTCTCTGCAAACATATTTAATGAAGCCCCTTGATTGCTCTGAATTATGTATGGTAATTATCTTGTTATATAATTAGAAGCTCTTAAATATACTTTCCTTAAACTTGTTGCTTTGATGTTGCACTTGGGCGTCTGTATTACTTTGTGGGATACAGTCCAAAGTTCTCTGGATACATTCCAAGATTACTAATGCGTAGACATATTTGCAAAACAGGACTGTTAAAGTCCTATTTTTAAAGAGCAAACTTGGGTAAAAGTTTTGTTCCTGGCACTCTGTTTAAAATTTTGGAGTTTAAAACACTGATTAGTATAATAATTTATGGCAGATTTGTTCAATTTGTTCAGTGATAGCAGCTTTCACTGATTGTTGAACAACCAGTGTTCTTGATTGTTTCCCTTTCTCCAGTTGGGAAAAAAAACCCCTAAAAGTTCATCTGAAAGATGTAGGGGATCATATCAGGGGATGATATGCAGGTGGAATTTTTGGGGTCCACTTGGCTTTAGAAAGGATGTCCTGGAAAATCCAGGTTAAATGAAGCTGTTCAAGTACATGCTGGGAATTTACAGAGGAGAAGCCAGATTTCTATACATGAAAGTTACCTCTTTTGAAAATTAAGATAAATTCTGTGGGAGCAAAATGCAGCTTTTTGTCCAGGACAGCTTATTTGTACTGAAGACTGAAACAGTATCTCCATCTCTGTGCAAATACGGCTTCAAATACAAGGAAACAAAATCCCTCCCTTCCATCTGATTAATCCCAGAAAGTTCCTGAAATATAAAATAAAGATCAGATGAGTTTTGTATGAGACAACACATACCAAATAAAGGAATAGAAGAAAAACAAAACAAAAAAAAATGACCTATGCCCTAGAACAAAACTGATAAAATATATGTCTTTTATGAGAAAAATTCTGGATATAAAATTCTGTTTCAAAGACTAAAGACACTGAATTAATGAATCATTGAAAGTAGTACTCTGAGTGGTAGATAACTGGAAAAAAAAAGAAGTGTTTTTTAAAAATTACTGGATTTAAATTTTTTGTTATTTTAGAGAAGACAATTATTGGTGAGAGACAACAGACATATTCTTAAATCATACACAAAATAGATGTTTAGTTTTTTAGAGAAGGAAATCAGTCCTTAGTCCATGCAGCTGTCCATGTACTCTTAATTCTATTGTCTTGCTCATGTCTTCATTAATAGTGCTCAGTGAAAAACAGATGCTGCTTTTGATCTGGGGTACCTGTTTTTGAGCCATTGCTCCAGAATGTACTATTATCCATGTATACTGTTATTAATATTCATTATTATTTGGAATAATTTGCCTTGTACTGAAAATCGATTGAAAGTGTTCCTTAATAAAGTGAAGAGCAACTGCATAACCTAGAAACATCTGCACAGTGATAAGTGATTTTAATACCCCTCTTTGCATGTCACCCACAACATTAGAATAGATTTCCTGTTATGGCTTGGCATAATTAAAGTACTCCACCCAATTTCTATAAAGTTCACAATGCAATGCACACCCTCTGTAATCCCACAAACTCTTTTAGGAAAAATAGAAAATTTGAGAATAAACATTAACAATTTATTTTTAAGTAAGAATGAATCCAAGACAGGCGTAAGAAACCCAGAAGCTGTTGGGTCAACCAATTCTACATTGCAAACTAGCAGCATACCTACGGAAAACTATAATTTGCAGATCATCCTGTGGTGAAAGTCATAATATTGATTTTAGATAGATAAGTACTTGTATGCTTTGAAAGCTGACCCTAGCCTACCCCAGAAAAACCCTGGAACATTGAAAGGGATAACCAGAAACCAACTGAGACCAGTGGCTTCAAATAACTTACATAAATGGAACAGAGTGGAACGGGAGGAAGAAGGGGTGGATGCAATGGGGAGATGGCCAAAAGGAGAGATGACGACAGATTGAGCCTATAATTTTTTAGCAGCAAATAAAATCACAAGGGAGTGGAAGCATGGTGAGAGATGCGACGATTTACGGCGAAGAAGCAGCAATCACCCTGGTCCTGGAGCCCTGTGAGGAGCAGCGGGTGCTCTGATCAGTGCAGGGAACATGGTCGTGCCTGCCAACGATGCGCCAGATGGAGCAGATAAGGTCACTCACTCCCACAGAGGACAGACTTCGGAGCCTTTCTTCTTAGACACATGGGAAAGCATGGGAAAGAGTGGGGATATGGCTCACTACTAACCAAATCAGAGGATTTCTTGGAGAATTTTTGTTGTGCTCCAGGCAAAGGCAGCTGCCAACTCCAGAGTACCATGCTAGGTAAATGGTAAAGAACAGAATTGTAAGTGTAAGGCTAGCTCTCACTGATGATAAAGAAAGTATCTGTACATGTAAACCTCCTGCCAAGCCTTGATTTGCAATAAAAAGAGCTGGCCTGATTTCCAAGGGCCTTTATTCAAACACTGACTAGGCACTCAAGACAGAAATCTGGAGTATCAAATCCAAAACAAAAAGATCTTTTAACAAAAAAGATTTGTTAAAAAATGTTTCTTCCCTCCCATGTGACGACTCAGTAGCTATCTTTAGATATAAACCATTTTAGTAGATGGAGGGAAAGGAATTGGGTTAACATACAGAAAAGAAAAAGCATCAAACAAGGTCCAAATGACAAGCTCACTAGTAAGGCTGTTCTTTCAGTGAAACTTTATTAGAAGGAATAGCTATGCTCCCCTCTTGAAGAGACCCAAATCCCAAAGGATTTCTCTTGCTATGAAGGCAGATCTTGGGTACAGAGTCACCAGTGGCATTACAGCTGGCTCCCCGGAGCTGCGTTTTGACTCCATCCCACTGTGCCTCTGCTGTAGTCCTTCGCAGGAGCCTCCCCACCAGTTCCTCACAAGACACCTGGGCAGAGGTAACCCCTTAACAAGGCTGCTATTGCTGGCTGGCGCTGTGTAGGAGGAGAGGGGAGCCCTGCTGTCCCTCTTGCCTCATCTGCAGCTTCTAGGCTGCAATCCTGTCACTCAACAGAGATGTTTTGAACGGGTTTTTTCACAACATAAATACAACATTTGCAATGATTTCAACTTCCTGGCGAGTCTGTTGTTACCAGCACCACTCCAAATACTGTATGCGGTGACTGTAGATTGGGCATGTTTTAGCCTGCTCATTGGTTTCTCCATCTGAGTGTTTCACTTCTGCACTAGATGCCACCAGAGTACCTGCCTATCTGGGTTTTTAGATATCAGTAGTCATCTGAGAGAGAGAGAATACCTTTCTATTTTGCCTCAGGGCAGCAGGCTTGCATTTCCTAGGATCTTGTTTCTTTTATTGACATACAACTAAAATTGTAGTCAACAGCTGTAAGGATTAACTTTTGGGCTTTATTCTATGCCCATTTCTATAAAACCAGGAGGAGCAGTTGGAGAAGTATTGGTGCAAGCCTTAAGGAGCAAAAGAAGTCAAACCAGACAAAAACCAGCTGTGTGCCTCAGGTGAATGAGAAATTCCACCACTGTGTGTTTGAACAAGTAAATCTGTTGTGCTCATTCCAACTCAGTTATGTGTCTTCTTTCTTTTTTTTTTTAACCCTAAAAATAAAAATGTTCACAGCAGGCATAAAAAATTAAATACATCAGCTCCTTGAGACTGTAGGAAGTTCATGGATGCAATGATCTGCATAATCCTGAGTCCATTACATAGGTGATTGTATGTTGCAGGGAAAAAGACAGTCTCATCAAGTATGGGAGATCTGAATGATATAGGGTTTGCAGGTCAAACATAAACACCATGTGCAGGCAAAGGCTTGCATTAGAGCAGAGTGAGTCCTTTGCTCTCCTTTTACCCTAACCACCCCCAAGGCTGGGCAGCAGGACAGAGTTTACAGTCATGAGATGCATGTGGGATCAGGTACATGCTTCTGCTGACCCAGTCTGTTCCAGGGGACTGCAGCTTGGATGAATCCACATTCCATGGGGGCAAGGCAGGAAGACAATACTTCAGTCTTCTGGATCTAAGTACAAGACACCCACCTGGGAGGGGTTACACAAGGGCAAGCAAGATGCCATTAATATCAAAGTACAAACCGGATCTTTTCAGTCAAGTCTCCCCACTCCCTCCCTTGCAACACGAGCAATCTTTTTAATGGTTTCTCGTACAGTCCTGATGTGCAAATCTACTGACGGGTGTAACAGGACAAACACCCTCTTTCTGGTCATGACAAACCTTAATTTTGAGTTGTGTGCAGCTGCCAGAGCACAGAGAGGCAGGACTCTTTTTGCCTGGGTTATTATGCACTCAGCACAGCAATCTTATTGCACTAGTTGGGTCATCTAGGGGACTACCTATTTTCCTTCAAAAAAAGACACCCATGGAGTGTGAGTCATACTCTAAATATTGATGACACTGTGGGAGTGTAGACACCTTGCTGACATGAATACATCATCATTGTAAATGTCTGAAGTTTGGTGAACTGAGTCCATCTATCACCTATTTAACATAGTCCTCAGATTATGGTCCCTACCTCACAGAGTATTCCTGAGCATCTGCTGGCTGACTGGGGAACTTGTTTGTCATATACACCAAGAATAAAAATTTCTTTACTGACCTCTGTCATGAGATTACATTATAATTTTCTTTGAGCTCTTTTGTCTCTCTCATTTGCATACCCCCCCACCCTCCAACTTGCACACGCACCCAGACCATGTGTACACACAGAGAAAAGGAGTGTAAGTCACACCGAGGGCTAAGTTAATGTTCCTTGCTTACAGTGCCGTTGTGGAAATAGGAATGGAAAATTTCAATGAGGCACCACAGACTCCAGTCTTTCTCGCTTGTCAAATGCAAGTCTAATCACAAATAACCTGGAACACTTTTCAACTTGTTGAGAATACGTATGGGTGTGGTTGTAATATGTTGAATGTGTGTGCTAGGGAGACTTAGTAAGTTTTTTAAGCTGCAAGTTTGCCAGGACAGATTCATCTTAATTCACCTCAAACTTCTTTAATGACATTTATTATAGTCAATAAAGTATATGAATATTCTTCAAGAAAATGCATCAGCAAACACACCACTGATGCTAAATGTCTCAGTTATCAATACTGAAGTCTAAAACCTTTGCAGTGTCTTCAATGTCTGTATCACACACATCATAGTGTATTACAGTATTTGGGTGCACCTTTCCTTCTAAACTCCTTAGATAATAAATAAATGAAAGGTGGAGTAAAGGCAACTGATGTGGAGTCTGCTGCAGACTGCCTCTCTGCATGATCTGTCCCCACCCCTTCCGTTCGGGATGACTCTTGAGTGAAGCCTCTCCTCCTCACTTCCCAATCCCAAAATCTGCAGAAGAGTTGAAGAGCACCTGAAAACTGGATGGGAAGCACCAGGAGCAAAACTGTCAGCAAGAACTGGTTTTCTTCTTCTTCTGTTTAGAGGAATCTAGCTGGTGTCTCACTGAGCAGAAGAAGTGAGCTGGGCTGAAACAGGATCCTGCACTCCAGGTATGTGAGGGCAAACTGGTCCATGCAGACTGAATTGACAGCAGAAAAGGATAGCTACTTTCATCTGTGCTGAAAGGGAAAATCTGAAATTGCTAAGCAAGTAGATATAGCTCTTTGAATAGGCATGAAACAAATGAAACAAAATTAACAAAACCTACTCCTTTAAAGAGAGACTATTATTTTGGTTTCAATAAAAAAATGCACAAAGACAAGCATCAAGGAGCAGATTAGATGGAGACAAAGGCTGTCAACTTTGGGAAAGACTAAATTTAATTTTGAGTCTTTGCTACAAACTGTGGTACAGCAAGAGTTCTGAGGACACTGCTAATTTGTGTTCATCAAGTATCAAGTTCACATTAAAGGACCATAATATTTTTTCACCCTTATGGTAATGAATTTCCATTATTTTCCTGGTTTAGTCCACTGAGCTCTTAGCACTGAAATGAAATGCTGCTGTAGCTTAAAATGTTATCACTCGACCCGGGAAAAGGGCAGAGATGTCACATCTTGGCATCAATAGTTCAAGGTCCTGCCAAACAGCACAGCACTTTGAGATCACGTGCTCATACTCACTTTCTGAGAAGTGGAGATTGTCCTTAGCAGGATCTTTGCCACTGTTTAACCTGATTGTTTTAAAAAATATTTTTAACCTCACTTTTCAAGTAGAGATTTGCTTTTTCCTGATGAAAACTAAGACTCAGCAGAATATAACTATGTGATTTGCTGCTCCTAGCAATGCAGTAGTTCGGGTCTGTCCTACCCCTTTTGTGGAGCCCACCTTTGTGTTGTGTCAATAACTCTCCTCAGTTTTTAAGTTACTTGCATGAAAGCTGAATGATACCAAGACATCCAAGGAAGGGCAGGACCACTGGAGAGAAGGAGAATGTCTAAGAAGCCTTTCTCTTAAGGAGCAGTAGGATGTCACAAGACTCATCAATATCTGTGGTTTCCCCCATGAGCAGCAGTAACTTTTCCCCCTGTTCCCAGCAGACCCTGCATCTCCTCTGTGCTGCAGCACAGTGATGCGGAGCGGGACATAAAGGTGAGATGCTGCTGGCTTGGAGCTGTGCCACGGGGAAAGCAGGAAAAGGAAAAGTGTAATGGATGAAATTGGTGGGAAGAGGGAATGAGGTGAGACTGGAAAAGTAGGAAATATCCTGGCGTGTTGCTTTGCCACACCGCATTGCGTGGGACAAAGCAGGCGGGAGTAAATAAATCTTCTGACTGAACAGGATCCCATCAAACTTCTAAGCAGTTCAGGTGTGGCTGACTATTTACTAACGTTCTCTGCTGCCTGGTGCCTGGAAAGGAGCCAGCTGGCCCGGCCTCAGTCAGCACAGGCCAAAGAAATGGTTTCTGGGAAGCAACCAATGGATAGGGAGTAGGCTGGTTCACAACTATTGCACAGCTTAGTGCCTCCTAAGCAACACTTCCTTGAAGGGGACACAGGTTGTGTCCTTCGCAGCAAAACACCTCAGCGGAGTAAGATTGTGGCTGCCATCTCAGAAGGCAGCAGTGTTAGCTATCTTTGGGATTGCCTGCAGCTTCTCCAAGCAGCCTCCTGTACTTCAACCAGCTCATTCATCTTAGGTAATAAAAAAGAGAGGTAGGAAGCACTTTTGTATGAACAGACCCCTCTCAAGCATTTTCAGGCATTTCAAGAATTATGGGGGGGCTTAAACTAGGAGATAATCTCCCATGTGCAACACACCTTCCACTTTCATATAATGCCAAAACAATGGAGGTCTTAATCCTGAAGATTAGGCTACTTCATGCTTCCTAGAACCAATCCTGACAGATGTTGAGAAAGGTGGGATGAAAATTACACATGTAATCAATTCTCATTTATCAGCACAGGGGATTACTGATGATGAAAGATCATCCATCTTGTGGATTTATCTGAATGAGCTTGATTAGAGCAGTAAAGCCATGTCTGCCCAGTTCCTGTATGTCTACACCACTATTAGCCAGGGTTATGGTTGTAATCAAGCATATTTGCTCAAACTCAGTGCTGGCCCTGCCAGATCTGGTGACAGCAGCCCCAGGCTTGGGAGAGGATGGGGAAGAACATTGTCTCTGCATTATGCTTTAAGAGGCATTTAATAAGTTTAAATGCATATAAAATTTGGGTTATCTTGGGTATAAAGCAGTCTAAATGCATATAAAATATGGATTCTTTTATTGTGTCAGAGTGAAACATGCAAACTGGGAAGTGTTGTGCCGGGCATAAGCAAGCAGTGAGTCTCTGTGGCTTCTACTCTCTGTTCGTCAGTCTGTCTCTACCATGGTTCCAAATGTGTCCGCGTTGCCTAGGCAAAATTCCCCATTACTCTGTGAAATGTAGCCCTCTGCTGCTCTTGTTAATGGAGGGCTGAGGAAGGCATGTGTTTTTGGGGGAATTTGCTGCCCTTCCATGAAGATTAGATAGTTTTATGAAGTACACGTTACAACGGAAACTAAAATAATAGGTTGATGTAGAAATGATGAAGTGGAGACAGTCATAGTGTAGGTGCCTGTGCACTGCACGCCCAAGGACAGTCTCAAAGTCAGTACAAAGTCAGTATATGGCTAGGAAGTGCTACTATTATCACTGCCCCTGCAGACTTAATTGGATTCCTTGTACAGATGCATTGTAACACCACTTTAATTACAGGATCACAATCTACTTTTTGCGCAGAGTCCATTCCAAGCTCCTGACACAGAGAGTCAGAGCAACTTTTGACTTTAATCTGTCTAGTACATCTACTGGCTCATTGTCTCTAATTGCTACTTTTGCAGAAGGGACAAAACCATATACTCAAACATTCTGAATGAGGCTTGCACATAAGCTTGTTTTCTTGCAATCCCTCTCAAGGGCATAGGGGCACATGGCATTGGAATCTAGTTTACAAATCCATACTGCAGCTCTTCACTAACTGTGCCCAGTACTCCTGGTCTCAGAGAAGCTGTGATGCTGCTACAGAAAGCACAGATGAGCTATCAGGCACCATCACCAAGAGAAACACTGAACACTACACTTCAATGCAGCAGTTGAGTGCTGTGGTCCTTGCAAATAGTTCAGAGGAAGCAGCACAGGATTCCCCATGAAGACACGGGTGATGGCCCCACGCCTCAGGAGACAGTGACATGGGAAGCCATAGTGCTTCACACCAGTGAAGACAGAGCCACCTGGCAGCAAAACAAATGTGACATGAGTGTCAAGACCTACATGTCCAAGTTGTCTGTAGTTTGATAACTTTGATTTTTGTATTTCTCTTTATTCTCAGCTTAATAACATAATAGACGAAGAGGCATTCTGCACCGAAACATTGCTTTTGCTTTTTTCTACTTTCTCTCTTCATAGAAGGATGTCAATGTTATTTACAGAAGTTGTTAAACTACTTTCAGAAGATCATATTTGCCTTTTTGCCCTAAATGACTTTTGTTAACAAATTATTTTTACATTCTTGTTATATTTTTCTTCTTCTTCTTTTTTTTTTTTTTTTTTTTTAGGTTTTCAAATGGCTGATCCTTTTCTATATAATACTGGAGAAAGGTCTCACTATGGGTGCCTTGGCCATGAAGTACAAATTGACTACCTTAAGGCATATGTTTGTAGACCATCTTTTTCCACGGACAAAGCTGTGATTGTGGCTCATGATGTATTTGGATGGCAGTTCCCAGACATTAGATACATAGTCGATTTGATAGCAGGTCATGGATATATGTAAGCAACTTTCTTTCCTACCTTCCCCTTAAATGCACTGATAGATCACCGAGTCCAATGCTAGGCATAGCATATTATGTTTTCAACAGACATAAGACAACCATACCACTTAGTCTGAGCAAATAGGAAAGAAAATGGACAAAATATTTCATGGAGCCACCAAAGGTGCTAAAACTGACTCAGGAAAAATGGCTAACTGAGCACAAAGGCAAAAGGAGTCTTGAAGTGCCTGTGCTTGTGCTTATGAAGCAGCATGGGTGCTCCAAAGAGAAACGGTGGTATCTGTTTTAAGTTGTATAAGCTTTTCAGAACCAAACCTTTTGAACATTTGCTTTACCTGGTAACAGCAAAGAGGTATATATGTGTTTATATGGAATCAGGAGGTTTGTTTAATCCCTTTATTTTTGTATTAAGTGTGTCTAAGAAAATAATAAGGAAACAACTTGTGTCTTCGTTTTCCATACAAAGACATATACTTTTAGCTAGCTGATTACCAGAACAGGACAAGTAAAACATGACTGAGACAGTGATCATGTAGACATGCACCCTGGGCTAGAAGAAATTAAGAGACATTTAGATATTCACAGTTTTAATGAACATTGACTGAATTCCATATCTCACACAGAACCATCTGCCCCGACTTCTTCAAGGGGACAAAACCCTGGACATCTACTGATCACTGGGCTGACTTTCCTGACTGGATGAAAAATCATGATCCTATGAAAGTAGACAAGTAAGATATATATTTGTACTTGAACTTTAAGAAGCATCTAGCAAACAAGGAGAATTTATATGAAATGTTAGAAATGGCACCTCACAGCAGGGCAAGCTGGCTGCACAACCATAGTTTCTTGTTCTGGATGATTCTTTTGTGGTTCTGGGCACTGTCTTGGCTATTATTTGAAAAGGATCATCTGTTCTGCCCATCACTCTGCTTATTGTCCCCATCTTGTGTTCCTGAGCCCTTTTCTGACTATATTATACAGGCCACAAAGTCTCACAGTGTTTCACAGGCTACAAAATCCCAACACTCTCACCTACAAGTGCTGATTCTGCACTCAGTTCCTCAAGATAAAGAGGAAAATTCTTCTACAACTGCAGATGTTATCTGCCAGCTGTCACATGCCCATCTTGCTTTCTGCCTTGCAGATTATGATGGATACTAATGAGATTCTCCTGAGCAGCACTACATAAAAATTTGCTATACTGACCGAAACCCAAGATACATCTGATCAACTGTGCTGTTTTTTTCACTGTGAAATAGAGGGATCATTATCTGTATAACTTAACAGTGCCTGTAACAAGGCTTCCCTGAATTATGGGAGGCATTGCTGTTTCTTCAGCATCTCTCACCACAGCTCAACACTTCAGATGATAGGGAGGCAGTGGTGACACCCTATTACTCAGCTACCATCCTGCAAGCCACAAGTATTCTTCTGACCCTGTCCAGACATTCAGCAGCCACAGTCTATCTTCAATGTCTCTCAGCAAAGATTTTGACAATAAAATTCCAGAAGCTGTGACCAAATATTTTAAGACACAAATTACTAACAACTATAAAAAATCCCCCTCCAAAGAGGAACAGATACGTGGGCACTGTCTTAAAAAATTAAGATCTTAGGACATGCCTTTGATGTCTTCTGAGGGATCACTTGTAGGTGAACATTTCAGTTCAGATCCATTGCTCTTTCAGAGAGCATGGAACCCAACATATCCATGGCTTTCTTAGTATCCTTTCAAACAAACCAAATCTGAGAGAGCATGGCCACAGGCCCAGGACACAATGTCCTCTTCATGTCCCTGTCACACTGAGGTTTTTTTGGTCAGCCTAACCAAACCTGAATGACCACACAACTCTACCTAATGTTCGAAAATGCAGTTAATAGTTTATGAACTCTGCATTTAAACTTAATTTAAAACTCTGTGGGTAATGAAGAAGATAAAATTATTGAGACCTCAGAAGCCAGCAATTTTTTAAAAACTTGCTTGTTCTTATCTACAGTAAAAATATTCTTCATGGTTTTTTTTCATTGCACCTCATGAAAAAGTTATTTTTTTAAAAATTTGTAATTACTGACAATGTAATTTGAGTTAATGTCATTTTAGTGTAACATTCTTGCACGTAGGCTTGGTAAGATATTTTAGTATTAGCTCATGTAACAAGAATGACAGGAAAAATCTTTATCTAAATAGGTGAACTCTGTAGAGATAGTACAGTGAAGCTTATCTACTCCTACAGTCCATAATGCAAGATATTGTTCTACTTGCAGATATGTCTTGTCTTTAGTTGTCCTGTCCTAGACAAAGTGATTCAAATAAAAATTTACTAATTTTGAAAACAAAGGAGCAGGTGACAATTCAGGTAAGTATTTAAGTGCCTACACCTGTACTTCCCTAAACTAGGACCAGAGATGTTACCTCTCATTTAATAATAGAAGCCACTGCTCCAGCCTGAAATGTGCTTTTTAAAGTAATCTCTGTTTTAAACAATTGAAGGTGCAGACACAGAAAAAATGCCATGTATGTCTTTAATTTACTTCTTAAATTGTCAAGTATTGGCTCTGCAATAGATTCCTTAGTTTACTTTTCTTTATATGTCTTAGGGAAGCTGATGTTGTCTTGAAGTATCTAAAGGAACAATGCGGTGCAAAGAAGATTGGTATCGTTGGGTTTTCCTGGGGTGGAATGGCAGTACATCACTTGATGCTGAAAAATCCTCAATTAACCGCTGGGGTGTCCCTCTATGGTAGTGTAGAACACATGAAAACTTACTTGGGTTCACATGACTATGCATTGTTTGTAATTCCACTTATTGCTTTGTAACAATTTCTAGAAATGCTCAACTCAAAGGTGAGTTGCAGATTTTAATTATGGTTATTTCAGCCATAAGCTATATTGGTATAAAAATATTAAGGATACTGTAAACAAACAAACAAAAAAAATTCCTTGTTTTAGGAGAGCAGGGAAAGATGCTTTCCAAATGCTTATTCTCCATCCACATAGCCAATGTCCTGATCTAAGTAATGTACCTAATGTTTAAATCTAAATAGAAATGTTCTCTTTTGATTTGCCATTTATCTTGCAGTAATGCTAACCTCACTAATGGACTGTTTCTCAAAACATTACAGGAATAGTTAGAGACTCTGAAGAAAGATACAGTTTACTAAATCCCACATTTTTCATTTTTGGTGAGAAAGACCACACTATTTCTTTGGATCAGGTAAGCTGTTGTTCTGGGAAGACTTCTTTTCCCATCGTTCATTTATCCTACACAGAAATCCTTGTTAGAAACCATTTTCACATACAAAAAATAGACAGGTTGGACGGTTCTGTTTATAGTTCAACTTCCCCTCTATCTTGTTTAGGTTATTCAAAGCTTCTTTTTTGAGGCAAGAAATACAGCAAAGAACAGTCATCAGTCTCTGAGTGGCTAGATAAGCAGAGTGTGAAATTGGTCAGGGATATCCAACTTGGTATGAGCCAAGCATCTCAAAAACTTGTATACTACTGTTATGGGTGAGAAATCAGGTGGCTAAACCACTGAATTTGGACACTGAATGGAAAAAAATAAGTCTTTTCAGCTTAATAACTGAACTTTCTGATGATGGGGAGCCATGACTAAATGCTTTTGCTACAAGAAGACAAAATTAACTGTGTCAAAAGAATGGGCATGAACTTTAGCTGAGACAACAACTCATAGACTTGAATGTTTTGACTCCTGGCTGCCATCTATGCTCTGATATAACCCCTTCTGTAAGCATATGTGAGAGGCTGGATAAATATATGGGTAGGAAACTGGTGCCCTCTTCTGTGCATAAATTCTTTTTCTTCAGAGACAAGGATAACATACCACCTGCAGCACAGCTTGGCTTTAGGGTAGGGTCTGACTGGAGAACCAGCAGTGTGCTCTGGGAATGCAGAAGCCATGCAATATTTACTTCTAACTGCATTAGTCAGCATATTAATCTGTACCTCATATGTGTCTCCTCTGCAGAGGAAAACAAATCCTTCACCCTCTGTCCTCATTTTATGGTGAATGTGCTTTTCTCCCAGGGGCACAATTTTGGCAAATGCATTTTTTCTGTCATGTGTTACACATTGAAACCACTCCCTTTTCTCCTGAAGCTTTCTTTCTGTGCAGACTGTACCAGTAGAAATTCCCGCATTAAACAAAAAACAACCCTCAAATACATCATTTTCTGTGTTGAAAAAAAGGGCTTCATAAAAAAACCCAAACCAAAACAACAAAAAAACCATGAAATAAATTACAATACTCTCTAATCTGCACATATACAATGGGTAGAAGTAAGCTTTTGGGGCAAAATAAGTGTTCATTCTTCTATTTTCTGACTATTGGTGGAAAAAAAAGCACAAACTGTGCTAGCAAATGTATATGGGTACATGTACACATTGTTAGTACTTTGTCTGCAAACTAATCACCAAACATTGTGCAATAGCAATGTCCTTTAGTTGTTCAGTTAACAAAAGAAAAAAAAAAAGCCCTCCATGTTTTTTTAAACTCAGTTACTAAGTCTATCAAAATGTTGTGGACTGATGGTCACTCAGGTTTAGGGTCTATGCTCTCTCAAGATCAGAGCTTCAAGTGCAGGTGACAAGGCTGAGAGCCTGACCAGAAACACACCTGTTCCTTTATGGCAATGAGATTTACCAAACCATCTTTGCTGCAACTGTTGAGGTTGTTAGACTCACCCATACTTAAAAAAAAGTGTCAGTCTTACACCCAAAGAGGCATTTTCTCTATGAAAAACAGCAAATTTGGCAAACTTTAAAAAATCCCATAATGTAATGGAAATTTTTTTTTTTTTTTTTTTTTAACAGATCTTCTTATTGGAGGACAAGCTGAAACAGTATTGTAAAGTTCCATATAAAATTAAAGTTTATCCTGGGCAAGTTCATGGGTTTGCACAACTGAAGCCAGAGGATATGAAACCTGATGACAAACCTTATATTGAAGAAGCTAGAAGGGATATGATTGATTGGATCAAAATGTTTGTTTGACAATAGCAGAAAGAAATGCTAGGCTTCAAGATCAGTGATTGATTTGAGAGAAGAAAACTGTCAAGGGAAAATGATCTCATTTTGAAAGCTGTCATAAACTAAAATAGGAACATTTTAATTTATAGCTTTAAATTATTTTTGACAATATTTACAGAAGATTGTGAAATAAAAGTCAGACTAAAGGATGATTAGGCATTAAAAAGTCTTTTGAAGTTTTCTTGCATTTTATTTGCTTCATTATTTTACATTATGACCTTGATACTCATGATAGTGCTCATCCCTTTTTCTTTGCTAGTAAGCATGACTTCATCATGCCTTTACTTGAGTAATTCCAGGCTTTATTTCGGTATGATGATTGGTGGTCATAGGTTCACATGGAAGTACCCTTGGTTTGCATACAGACATTTTCTTTCATTACCAACAAAGTATTTTTCTCAGCTGTACTGGGCAGAATTCCCCATTCAGGAAACAAGCGCTTGGCTATACTAAGGAGTTAGGAAGAAATGATGCTGTTAGGTGGCACCCTCCAGGTATTCCCTTGGCAATATTCAGAAGGGTATTTCTGGTATTCCTTCATCAACATCAAGGAAAAACAGCAACAGTCCCTCCTGTGGAAGTATCCAGACATGAACACTGCAGAAGCAGTGGGTTTTATGTCATGGTGAAATTGTGGTGATCAGGCACAGGGCTCATGCAATCCTGATTATGTTTTTTGCTTCACATTATACCCTTGTTCCTCTCTCAAGTTCTTCCCCTTTATCACCCTCATATCCTCCCAACAACATAATATTAAAAAAAAAAAAACAAACCAACAAACCATCCCCATGTACACTCTGCCCTTGTGTATTTTTTGAATTTCATTGCTTTGGTAATGACTTTGCAATTAATGTCTACTCAGAGATTCTCTAAGGAACCCATTGCCCTTTTTATTTTCTACATCTGTCAGTTTCCCACCCTGTCACCTTGTTAATGTTGCCATAAGTTAAGGCTAGCTAGCTACATTGATATGACTTTCCCTTTGATATCAGGCAGCCTGGCAGTTTCACACATTGTTATCCTGTCAGTGTAAATACGTGGTCACGGCATGCTGGTTGCCCAAACACCTCAACAGACAATACATGCTTGATGAGCCTCCTAAAAGGGCTTTTTTATGTACTCTGAGTTAGATGCATGGGAGAAATACCAACAAGATATTTTCAAGAGGCCAAAATAAAAAAATACTTCGCTGGCAGCTATAGAAAATCAGAGAACTTTGGCAAAAAGTTTAGAGCAGCATTCTATCAACATAAAACATCTCACAAAGTGTTATTCACTTGTCTATTCAACTTATCAAACTACAAACCCCTCTAATCTTAAATTATTCCAAACTCTGAGAAGAGAGAATTAGAAGAAGAAAGAGACAAAGACAGAAAAGACATGGAAAAGAACAAGTATAGCTATCATTCCTAGTTCCAGCAGTGTTCACTCTCTCACAGTTGCATGCCAGCTGTATTAATGTATTTAAATATTTTAGAGTCCTTATTCAATATGTCAGTAGCTGCTCCTGTTTAATCACAGGAAAGGTGCCATTTCTGTGTATGAGGTCCTGATTTTTGACAATTATTCCTTCTGACATGAGCAGGAGCTTCTCTAGCACTCTGTTGCTTGCAAAAGAGCTGTCATTGCAGTACCCCTTTCCTTGCACCTTCTATTATCCAGACAGCCAGACACAGTCTGATCCATATGCAATCATCTTGTGTGGGTGTGTAAAGAAATAACACTACTGTGCCATAAGAAATCTGGAGAACCTTATCTCTTCATGGAATAGAACCCTGACAGTGAAAGCTCCAATTTGGCAGCAGATGCCTTGCCTTGCCTTGCCTTGCCTTGCCTTGCCTTGCCTTGCCTTGCCTTGCCTTACCTTTCCTTGCTTTGCCAGGGAAGTGTCTCTTAAGACTATTTGCTGCCTTCATCTTTGGTGAAGATGGAGAGCCATCTCTGGGTAACTGTGAGTCACAGTCATACAAATTATATTGTGGCACAACTTCAGATGGAAAATATTTATATCCACGAACATAACTAATAGGGGAATCTATGCTGCTTATTTCCCAAGTCTGAGGTACAGCTTTGCAGTCAATAAGTTTTCAGGTGGAAGAAGAAAGAAGGATTTTTGCGTGTGTGTGTGCGTGTGTGTGTGTGTGTGTGTGTGTGTGTGTGTGTGTGTGTGTGTGTAAATAAGGGCATTTTAAGGTATGCAAAAACAGTAATTTTTCTTTTCAGTTGTATCGGAGACCTTGAAATCCATGACGCAAGTGGTTATCTCTTAAACTCGAGGACTGACAAAATTACACAATCAAGGTCACTGCTGTACATTAAAATGTACACTGTAAGGTGCAGTGCAATACATGTATCATCACTGTGATTTGCTCCTTTGCCATCCAAAAAATGCTGGAACTGAGACTCTTTTGTTCTTCCAGTACTAATAAACAAGCCTGGTCTACTGGCGTGTTGTGCATGACGAAGAGTTAGGACTGAAGACATTAATTATTTATGTAATACTTGCACTTAGTCCATAGTCATGCAGGGGATTGTTAGATTTGTCTTCCTTTAGATTCACTACGTTCAAGCACTTTAGCTTTTGCTTTTTAATTCTTAGGGACAGCATAGAAAATGGATGCACAAATTTTCCAGACAAACTAGGAACAGAATGTTTTCCTAAGGCAAAGGAGATGAATGTGCCTGAGATGACTGAAAAATGGTGCAATACAGACATGCCTAGATCACAGCCCTAGGACTAAGCAGGCTTAATTTGCAGCAAAAAGGCCACACATGTCCTGAAATGCTCCTGACTTGCCCTGGGAAGATGGTGGCTGGCAGTGTGTTGACACAAATAGATAACTTACTAGACCTAGCCAATGGCTGCCTTCATGGTTCTCAGGAATGAAGGAAGGCATCAGAAACAGGTTGTGGGCCAAAATAACCTTGGGACCATCAAGATGGTAAGAGGGCTGGAGCACCTTTCCCGTGGAGACAGGGTGAGAGAGTTGGGATTGTCTGGCCTGGGGGGCTGCCTCCATCTACACCCTCCACGGCTGCAGTGGAGAAGGTCATGTTGGGAGGGCATAGCAGGAGGTAAGGAGGCAGCAGGCACTAATGAACCATGGAGCTCTGAGATGCTTCACAACTTCTCTGGGGCAACCTCCCCAGAGAAGTGACAGAATCTCCCTCTTTGGAGAGGTTCAAGACCTTCAGGGTGAGTGAAACTTTGAATGGTGTGGTCTTGTCCTGGCCCATGGGAGATTGGACAAGGTGAGTTCCAAGGGCATCTTCAACCTCCAACCTGCCCTGATCCCTAAAATCTCCATGATGACCTGACCTTTCAGTACAAGTCTGTTACCCATGTCCCCAGAGGGTATCTCTGGGTCCCATGATGACATCCCCACAGCTGTATCTTATGTTGTCAAACATTGAGGCCCCAGTCCCACAATGTTTCCATGTGTGCCAAGGAGAGCTCCAGGCCTTTGGCACCACTCCTGTACCTACACAACCTCAGAAAAATTCTCCAAGTGAATGGCTTTGTGAAGGCAGCACCAAACACTACATCGTTTTTGTAGGAGACAAAGGACAAGGGTGATGAAGGTCTTGAAAAAAGCAATTTGTGGGGGCTGTAAAAGCAGTGTCTGCTTTAGTTTGTCCTGAAGTGAAAAATGCTGGTTGCATTATTGGTGTTAAAACCTGTTGGAAGTGGGATAGAAACTGCTTTCCCAAATACTTCTCATCTTCTTGAAAAATAGCATTCAGTGGGGAGCCTCTTTAGGTGACACTTGTCCCTATGATCCAGGTGTCGTGGGTGTGGGATAGCATGTGTGGGATGCAGCTATACGTTGTGTAAACAGATTTTATAGGAGAGATGTGAAAGCCTGCTTGTACTCTTCTCCAAAGGCACCGAGACATGGGTCATCAGGGCTGGCACAGGGTGTCTCCAGCTATTCTGGGCATCCAGGTTCTCCTGCTGCTCACAGCATGTGGCCACATGTGCCATGGCCTCTGGGGTGCCTGAGAAATTGTTCCTTGGGTTGGTTGGTTGGTTGATCTCACTGGTGGTGGATGCCCTGACCTCATCTCTGCTCACCCTCCTCTTTTCTCATTGCTGTTCTTCAGTGAGCAGGTAAAGAGTTTGCAAGTAGTATGCAAAAGTGCCCTCCAGGTCTTTCTTTAAAAGCTGTATTGAGGCAGGATGCCTCATACCTACAGAAACTGGAGGATGGTTTGCCTTGAGAGAAGGAAATGAGGTCGGTTTTGCACTTCTCAGCCCAGATATAACTCTGGTTTAGGCGAGATGTGCTGCAGTTGGTTATCACAGCTTGTTTTCAGCACTGCATTAACAGCACCGTGGTTAACAGCTTCGCAGCCAAACCATACTTGCTCCAGAAAATGTCCACAAGATGGGGCCCCTTTCCTTGACAGCCACCAAGAAGACTTTTAGGGACTTTGGCTCTAATTACAGTAATCAACACTCTGAATGGTCTCTGTCAAATCCTGCAGTAAAAGTACACCAGTGTCAGAGGAAACCTGGCTTCCCAGTAAGTGGAAGCTGTAGCAAGCAAAGTTGTTGAATGTTGTCTCTGCATGCAGCAAGGCACCAGCCTGTTGGGGTGTGATATAAGACAAAATGTCATCTCCTCATTAGGAGTCTGTAGTTATTCAGAGAAAACCCTGGTTTGTCATACAGCACCATCACACTACTGAATATTTATCAGTTTATCTCCTGTATGTAGCAAAATCAAATTACCTTGGGACATCATTAGCGCTTGATAAGTCAATAAGTTGGAAGAAGAATAATTTGAATTATAACCCAAGGGTATTCTCTTTATGCTTGCTCATCATCAGCTAGACCTTTCTTTTTCCAACATAAGCAAGTATAAATAGAGTTACATTAAGCTGCTTAAAGAAATTTTAACTGTGGCAAATGGTATTAGTACCAAAATGCTGAGTTAATCTCCTTGCAATTCTCTGTTCAACTTAATTGGCCAAATAGTGCAAAATCATTTTAAAATTCCTCGGCAAACTAGAACTCAACTGATAGGGGCATCCCAAATATTTAACACTGGAAAAGTAGTATTCAAAGAATAGCAGCTGGCAAATCTGAATTTCTGCCATCCAAGCATCACCAGTGCTCAGGCAGGAGAAACCTCTGCTACAGAATGAAGCATTGTGGAAACAGATTTGTGTCTGGCACTCCTCTGCTGCATGAGAAAATGGGGAGTAGCCACCTTGATGCCATAGAATAAAACTGGACAAGGACTGACGAGCAATGAGAAGAATAAATAGATGGATGAAGGAGGAGGCGGAGAAGCATTTCAAACTAGTGCTGTTTGGAGTCTTGTTACCTATTTCTCTGTTGATGCTATAGCCCCAGGCTCATTGCTGTGGGTGGGAGAACAGCACAGATGCTGTTATGCTCTGGCTGCAAAATTAGGAGTTCACAGATAAGACTCTGCCCAAAGTGGGTCTTACCCAAATTGATTTGCTATTTGGTTTTATTTTCTAGAGAGGGTTTATGTGATAAATTAACCTTGAAACTGTTTTTAATATCATTTACTGCATTACAATTGTAGCAGCGAAATTGAAGAGGGATTATTGGAAGTGTATTTGAGTATCTATTTTAATTAGTCAGAAAATCTAGAATGAGATAAGTAACTAAGATAAGTAACAAAAAACAGTTCAGCATTGAAGAGCACGTTTGATTTTTATTGCCAGCATGCTGCATTTTACTTTAGTAAGGGGACCAGCCAGACCAAGGAATATTGTTCCAGTACATGCATTTACATGGGAATAAGCAAACAGTTCCATTTTGATCAGTGAAGAGTGACAGCAGAGCAAGGTGTTAAACAGCTTCTTAGACTAGGGTAAAATAAATGCCCTTTGTATGACTACCTAATACCCATGAAGGGGAAGAGGAGGGATCACCAAATGTTAGTTTGATTTAAAAAGATGCTACAGTGCCCTGTCTCCTGTTGAAAGATTCAAGAAACCAAACTGAGCATGAGAGTTTCATCTGAGAAGACCTCCTCAGTCATAAACTCTATAGGACCTTTCTTCACTTGAGAAGAAATGGACTAGTTTTCAGCTTGTCCTTTAAAATGCATACCTCTGGAGAACTTCTGTATCTGTGCTGTATGAGGATGTGTTATAGGCACAGCACTGGTGTATGTATCTATTCTTCTGATCAATCTCAGCTCAGACTGCACAGTTTATAACTTTGCAAAGAAACCCTCTGCTGATCTACCTTCTTCAAGCTGACTATTGGAACCTTTAGAGATGCCAGTTAATGATGGGCTCCCTGGGAAAGGATTATGTATGGACGGGATACAAGAGACCAGCAAAGTGCATGTAGGAAGCAGCAGCTTTGGAGTCCCTAAAAAGGAAGGGAAAGGGGACATACAGAATGAAAGCTAGAAGGGAACAACAGTCAGAAAAACAGCATGATGACAGTGGGGTCCCACAGGAGTTACAGCAAAAGGTTACTAGGTGCCAGTGTGTGAGGAGGAACTGTAAGACCACATGAGAGAAGTGGTTTTGAAGTGGTGTGTGGGGGCATCACATGGAAATGTAGCTATCACATGCTGAATTGCTCCAGGCACAGAGCCAGGATTGGTGGACTGACACAAACCCTTCCTCTGCCCTTAACACTCTCATGGGTTATGCTGACTGACCTGAAATTTATGAACATTTATGTCATAAACATTTCAACAGCCTGTTTACAATAAACACCTGGAATTTCCCTTCCAACTTTGCCATACCAAGTGGATATCATTAGGTGTCTGGAGGGGGCTGGGGAGGACTGCATGAAGATTGACTCATAATCATAGCTCTTATTGCAGATAACAACTGGTTTGCATTTCTGCTTTCCTGCAGATTCCTAGATGGCTGATGAATGAGGCCCAGCCCGTGTGATACTGGAGGCAGATTTGACTATGAGGGTTGTGGGGCAGGAAGTACAAGTTGAGCACATCAAGGTGTACATTTGCAAACCACCTGCCAGCACAGGCAAATCTGTGATTGCGATTCATGATATATTTGGACGGCACCTCCCAAACACCAGATACATGGCTGATATGCTAACGACTAATGGATACATGTAAGAAATCTTTAATTTTCCAAGAAAATCCCACACTTTTGATTTCTAGCCTTACATTAGAACTGTTATATATGAAAGGAAACTATTACCAGGGGGGTTTGAGCAATATATTTCCATAATGCAGACCCAAAGAGGAACAGTGCTGTGTAGTGTGGTAGAGCATAGCATGCTTCCTTCATTCTTTGCTTATGACAGAAAAAGTGACTGCACATGTAGAATGTGTAGGATATTAAAAACATGATGCAGTAAAAAGTGATTCTGCATATTTTCCCAGCAAAGAGAGACAGCTTTTTAAAAATAGCGTGTTCTGAAACACAGGTATGTATTCTGTTTTTGTAAGCCTTGTTAAAATAAAATAATTAAATCTGAGTTATATGATGAGATTTTTAAAAAATTTCCATCAGCAGAAATATGAATGAATGTCATACATTTTGAATATGATATTGAATATGTGCATATGAATGGTCCATATGCACACATGGATATTATATACAATCTCCTACCCCCTTCAAAGCTTTCACATTCATTTTCAATTAATGTCCTGCAACAGTTAAATTCCAAAATGCAGAAAAATCTTGCAACAACTGTATATGATGCAATATACAACATTTGCTTTATACATTACAGACATTCATATGGGGTTTGAACAGGCATGCAGTATAAAAAGGCAAACCTCCACCTGATTCTGTAGAAGTCTAGTTTGGAGAGAGGGTGCCATCAATGCACTGAGCCTATGGAGCACGAGGGAAGCCAGATGTCAGCAGACAGGTGTGGTGTGGCTGAGATCTGTCTGTGGAACTGCAAGGAGGAGAAACTGTCTCTGGAGAAAAAAACTGTACCTTTGCAAGCACTGGGGTTTTACTGATACACTGGAACAATGCAAGGGTCTGTTGTCTGCTCCCTGTCTTTCCTCATGTCCCCTATTCTGCTCCATATTTGGAAGCCTGTGTGTCTGGTGACCAAACGCCAATGTTGTCAGTGTGAGACTGGACACACACCCTTCATGCTGCCCAGGATGCTGGCAAATCACTGCTATGACAATGTGCTGCTTTGTTACAGCAAGAGCCTGCTCTGTCAAAAGTGCCCAGTGTCTGATCAATTAGAATTTTTCTATACCACCTTGCAAATTTCCCCTGTGATTCGTACTCTGCTATACTTGTTTTTGGGATACCTTCTTTCCCTGCACCCAAACCATTAAGAATGTGGTGGTCAAGGGAAGAAGGCTTCAGGAGAACTGAGCGTTTTCAGGCAGCAGTGTCTGAATGAAGAGAACTTGTATGAATCTTCCAAGATGCTGCTGAACTGGTGCATCAATGCTTACTGAGAGGAAAACAGACAGATTTTTCCTAGTGCAGTATGGGGTGAGGAGCTCTGGGAGCTCCATTTCAGAGACCATATTAAGCCTGATGGCTACAATTGCCGTATTAGATCAGTTTGAGTGGGAAAAATTGTTCTTCTGCATGGTTTGGGAAGGTTCACTTGCAGAGCACTATGTGTTTCTGACAGATTCTTATGCAAAGGCTGCAGAGTTTTGCCCATACATTTCCAAATACATTTATGCTCTGGATGTCACTGCTGGTTTGTTTTGTTTTTGGTTTTGTTTTTTTTAATAGAAATTATAGAAATGACCAAACAAGGTGAAGAAAAAGAAATGATTGTAACATACTTCAGTCTGATTTAGGCCAAAATGATCCAGTCATTTCACCATGTTCAATAACATCCGTGAGGTGTGTCTGGGGATGGAGAGAACCAAAGACATTTTAATAAGTGAAAGATGATTGCTGTTTCCCAGGGATCCCATTGCTTCCACCTGGGATGGGCTTGGGAGAACACACAGCAACACCTGGTGGTGACCCAGTGATGGCAGCCTCCAGAGTCCCTTCTGCACCAGGAAACTTTGCCCTCCACTGGTAAGCCACAACTGCTGCTGGTCATGAGACACATTTCAGCCAAGGTCATCCTGAGCTGGGGTTTGCATCCCGTGATGCAGGAGGAGCTCAGTACTGAGTGGACTCTTACTGCACTTCCCTTTTTCCAGTCACCAGATGAGTAAAACACTACTCCCCTTCTTCCCACACAGTTTCCCTTCACTTGTTCTTTGCTGACCTCAGTCCATCAGGAGTCTGTTGTTTTGGTTCCTTCCAAGCTCCTAAGTAAGCCTCACCATGTGCTCTGCAGTAAACAACTATTTTATGTAATTGTCTTGATTCACATGGAACCCATCAATGATGGATTTAGGTTAAATGCTATTTGTTGTATGCAAAATGTAAATTTTTTGTAATGAGGACAGAGTTTTATCATCTTTTACAAGATCATGCATTGTTTTACTGTGTATAGTTTCAAATTATGTACCCAAACCCAGGAAAAACAGGTTAAACACTACCTATAAGATTATTAATATTTTCCAGATTTGTATCACAGAATGTATTTTGTGGTTTAGTACTTGAAAAAAAAGCATTTATAGGTATATTTAATGTTTTCTAATGCTCATAGGTATTTCTGGGGAATAGGTAACAATGTTATTTAAAAACATTATTTTCTCAGGAAAAAAGATCAAAATTATGTCTGGATAGAAATCTTCCATGCAATGAAGGGCCAAAAAAAATTCTCAGTGTTTGATTAATTAATTCAATTTTGATTTTTGTGTCTGTGTGTGCAGAGCCAGCTGCCCAGACTTTTTTGAGGAGGAGAAGTTTTAGACACTTTCTGATGAGTGATCTGAATTTGAGAATTGGCTGAAAACTTGAGATGGCAGGAAAATACCAAGTAAAATGTCAGGAAGCTGGATATCACATTGCCTGCTGCTGTCAGAAACCGCCTTTTCCCACTTTTTTTGTTTGGCTTGTTTTTATTTGGTTTAGTTTGGGCTTTCTTTTGGTTTTGTTTTGTTTGGGATTGGATGCAGCTATTTTAGCTACAATAGCAAAAGTGGCCTTTTGAAATGATTTCCTAGAAGTGGATGGAATCAATGATTTTGCCATGAAGATAATTCATGGACAACTTTCTTAGTAGTGGCTTGGTGGAGATTTTTTGTCATCTGCTTTTGATATAAGTTGCTTCCTCTGCTTCAAAAAGCCCAGTTTAAAAGTGCTCATTGACTCAAATCGTGAGAAACCACAATTCTGATGTCTCACTGAGTTTAACAGACTGATCCTTTAAGGCATTGTATGGAAAGAAGAAAGGAGTTATTGATTGTGCCAGAGAACTTTCCCAGCATTGTGTAGTTGCCCCCAGGAAGGTATCATCTGGCAGAGTGAGGGCCAGTGGCTCCCTAGGAACGTGGAGCTGGGAGCCAGGCGAAGTATCACACCCCTCCTGTGTGCAGCACTGCCCGCACACTTATCAGCAAAGACCTGTCACTACCAGGCTCTGCTGCCTTAATAACAGAGAGGGAAGCTGCTGGCAAGACAACCCTGAGAAGGGGTCAGACTAATTAGAGGCCAAACTAATTAACTTTCCTGGGAGAGCAAATCTCTTGGATTATTGGGAGTAGCTGCATCGAACGTTGCTGAGCTTGGGTATTTGGTGAGAAGGTTATGGGAGACATAACTGGACCATTTCCAGAGTGCTTCTGTCTCACAGGGGGCAGTTGTCTTGGAAACATTTTAGCTTGGAATCTGTCCCCTGTCTGCTGCAATGGGAAGGCAGGGTTGGGTGCTGCCTGGCATTTCTTACAGGCAATTCACACGTTTCAAGTGTCAGCTTCAGTCAGGAAGGAATTTCTTGGCACTTAATTTGCTTGTTGTGTGTGTTTGTGTGTTGGCAGATAACGCCGTGTTTTCAAGGCTGGTTTATTGGGGAATTTCACTGGTGCCCAAAGGGGTGAGGAACTGGGGCTGGGAACAGCCTGGAGGTGACATAAAAGCCTGAACTGCCACCGAGCTCCCAGCGATACTTTCTCTTTACTGTCTCTGCATGGCGACACATGCTACAGGGGTAAACGGGTGTTTTCATAGCACAGCATCTCAGCAAGATGTATTTCAGGCTACCTTGTAGGTTCTGAAAACATCTACCATGTTTGTTGCATTGACTTCCCTGCAACAAATATCCCAGATGACAACTTACAGTTATTGTCAGCATTTTCACTGGCTAATAAGTATTAGTATTTTCTAGAGATGTTTCTACTAGTTTTCTATCAAAATTTACATGACAAAAACTGGTCCAGCTTCTCCCAGAATGACAAGCTTTTTTACCCCTTAGGTAGATGTGTAATCAATATCCATCCTTTTCCAATCCATCCTTTTAGGTTTTCTTTGATGTAGTTATGTTGCTTTTTTAATTGAATCCCATTGAAATATCTTTTTTCTCTTTCTGATGATATCAGATTAGCAACCTCTAACATTTACCTGAAATAATTTATTATTTGAAGTATGCAAAAGAAAATATAGTAGCAGCATAAAATGGTGACAGTCATATATGCACCTCTGTGTTTTTGTATTTTCAGATACTGGTTTTACTATGGTTGCTTGATTTGCATTTCCTTACATGTTCCAGAGAAGCTGATGCTGTCCTGAAATACCTGAGGGAGCAGTGTGGTGCAAAGAGATTAGGGGTCATTGGTTTTTGAATGGGTGGTGCTGATGTGGGTCACCTGATGATCACACACTTGGAATTAAAGGCCGGTGCATCTCTCTGTGGTAGAGATCCAAGAATGTCCTACAAGCAGGTACACATGCATAAGCGTGTTGTGTAGCCTAAACACTTGATGCAGCATCATTTTTTCAAATGAGGCTATCACCTGATGAAGAGAGATATTTTTAGCAGAGTTGGAAGGATACTATGCAAAGAAGAGGGTGGTGAGGATATTTATTCCTAGTTTTGGAAGGGGTCATAGCAGACATGTCCTTAATTTGGATCTGGACAGACATACATGTTGTCCTTGGGTCACTTTCCCAATTTAGCTTCCTTTTTCCTGTTTACTACTGCTCTGCATACTGCAGAGCCACAACTTCACCCAGGAGCAGAGAGTGTTATTTTTGTTGTAGCTGCTCTGTAAAGTTAGATTGCAGCTATTTTAACACCAGCTTTCCTTTATTTTAACAACAGCTTTCCTTTTGTGCTCTGTTCAAGAAGCTGGGATAGCTGAGCTGCCCTTTCCTGATGTTCTCAGAATGTTCATTTTGGACTGCTTACTAAAACATTGTTTCTCCCAGTCAGTTTGAAAGAACTCGAGCTTGTATGCACAGAAAATATCTTTGAAGTCTTAATTCAGATATTCTGTCTATACTAAGAAACTGGCTTAAATAGAGTTTTATTCTAGAAATGTATCTCTTGAGGAGCCATGATACCAGTAGCTTCAAAATAAAGCTTGTATGTATGGCTACATATTGTGTGAGATATGAAAATTTCTCACTGCAGAAGCAGAATGCTCTATTTGAGTCTGGATTTCCCCTAAAATGTCAATTGAAGAGTTTATTTTCATGTTTTCTAGGACTAATCTAAGATTTTGATGATATATTCAATCTCATGAAGCCTAAATCTTTCATTTTTGATGAAAAAGATGACAATTCCCCTTCATCAAATATGCTAATAGCTTCCATCATCTTTGATTTCTGCATGTTTTAATTTCCATCCTAAATTGTAAGTTAAAACTCAGTCTCCTAATAGTGCTTGAAGATCAAAAAAAAAAAAAAAAACAAGCAGAAAAATAGAACGAGACATAGAAGGGCTAATGTAACCTAGGCAAAGAATAAAATCTATCTATCTATCTATCTATCTATCTATCTATCTATCTATCTATAGATATATATTTAAGTCTCTTTCTTTTGTAAAAATATGGTTACTAACCCAAGTAGAAAAGTTTCATCAGAATTCCACTGCTGATTAGGAGTACTCTACTCAGGGACCTATCCTTTGCTGTATGACACTTTCCTTTGGTCCTAGGAACCCACAAACCATGTAGGATGTGGTAAATTGCACCCAAACGTGTCTGTTAGAGGCTTTTTGTTCAGTTATGGTGTATGTGGCTCTGCCATATATTTCACATTGGAAATACCTTTGTTATGTCCATGTCTTTGCAATTGGGAGCCCTCCTTTTAACAAATTTTCTAGAGTCTCAATGCAAAAGTAGATGCCATGCTTTAACATGCTTTGCAATACTCTCCAGTTCCTTGAGATCCATATTAACATTTGAAGTTAGACTAAAGGTAAATTAATCTGTGTATTATGGCCCTTGTTCCAAATAAATCACAAGCTCAAAATTTAGGAACACAAACACATTGCTTGGTGAAGCTCATTTAGAGAGGTGAAGCTTTTTTGACTTATAGCCTGGAGGCAGATGTGTGTTTAGCAGGTGATGTAAGGGAGCACACATCTTTCAAAATCTGTGGCTAAGGTTATTCAGGGGGGGTTCTACTTTCTTGGATTCCCTGTGGCTCAGTGAAACACTATAGATTTCTAAACTGACCAGTTTAGGAGGTGAAGTGTGCATTGCAATGTGCAGATGGGACATTTTAATGTGAGGCTTACAACCATGGCTGCTACCTGAAGAAGAAATCTCACATTTCAAAAACAGTCCATGTTTTTGCACGATGTATCTTGTTCCTTAGTTTTTCTGTCAGTGATATGACACAATTCTCCATGTCTCATCAGCTCAATACTGCATCCACCTCAGCACCCATTCTCCATTTGTGGCCAGCAGTAAGGAATTTCCCCCCTTGTTAAACATCCTGGCAACCTGTGCTTCAGAGGATTTCTGAGCTAAAAATTTCTTATGCCAGTCCTGCAACTGTGTCAAATGGCCACTGGTGGACCAAGAGTCTGTAGATTTGCCAGACCCTTTTTGGAACTTGCTTGAACTGCTGAGCTCTAGCTCACCTTGTGACTGTGACTTCCATGGTTTAATTATGCCCCATAATTAAAGAGGGAGAAAGGCTCGTGATCATTAGTTTGAACCCAGCTGCCTTCATCAGGCACTTCTAAAGCTACTAGAAAACCAAACATGAGTGTATGTCCCTTTTCACCTTTTCAGTGCTACAGATAAAGACTGCATATCATTTAAATGGGGAGAAAAATGTAATTTAGGGAAGTCTTAATTTTACTAATGACAGTCTCTCAAATTAAATATACCATCAGAGAAATATTTATTGTGGTGTCTCTCATGTAAAGATAGTCAACAGTACTAATGACCTGTATTTCTCCTAATGGGATTGTTAAGGTGTTCCTACTTTATATGCTGCTAATGGCCCTCCATCTTTCTCATGGGGAGGTCCTCAGAGAATCCTGACCTGAAACTGCTGATTAACTGCTGATTTCTGTGTGACACCACCTATATGTAACGTGTAAATGCAGCTGTTTCCTGGGTGATACAGCTGTCATAACACATATTTTCCAGGAGAAGAATGCAGAAGTCTGGAAGTGTATTGTGCCGTAATTTTTCCGTGTCAAACACGGATAACTCTACATTAATGGTGTTCCATTAGCGTTAGAAGGTTTGTTAATGTGGGAGAGGACGATCAGGACGTCTATTTAGAGAACAGCAGTCATTCATAAATCCTGGAACGGCATGTGAACTGCAACACTAACACTGTGACTAAGCAAAAAGAAAAAAAAACAAACTGACATGCAGTATTTTCGTGAAATGAAAGGGTAGGCAGCTACTGAACCATATTATCAGAGTTATGCTATAAATGTGTATTTTATATATGTGTATTTTTATATATGCATAATATATATAACATATAATATTATGGTTCCTACAAGTAAAGCCAAATATTCATGATAAAACTGTAAGTCTCTGAGTAGGAGCTGGAAAGTGAGATCTGAAAGAGGCACGTGTTTACATTGTGAAGTGCAGCCAAATGCATGTACTGAGATTGTGGATGCATTGAATTAAGTTATGACTTCTAAGTGAAAAATCAGCATGGATTACCTATCAAGGAACATGAAACAACAGGAAATCAAAAGCAGTTTAGTTTCCAAAGTTGAACCTTAATAATAAGGTAAAGTGGAATAGTTTTACATACAAAGAATTATTTCCACATGATTAAGAAAGGTGGAAATGCGGTTAAACAGCTCAAGTGGAGAGAAGGTTCTGCAAGCATTGCTGCCATTTTTGTTTTCTGTGAATGTTGAAAACTCACATTGTTCTCTCATTTATTTGACTGCTGTTCTCTAAAGTTGATACAGAGGACCTAATGTCCTTGTGTCCTGTAATTTGTCGCACACAAGTGGGAAGAGCCAAAAAACATAAAACAAAAGGGCTGGATTTTGAGCCTTATGACTTTGCTTTGGAACTCTTGGATAGGCTTTTTTTCATTTGTTTAACTTTATTTTAGGGATTGCAAACAAAGAGCACTAATGAAGTAACTTAAAATATGAGCAAACACCTTATATATGAGGACTAAACTGTAAGGCAAAAGTGTGTTACACTAGCACACATTTTAGTCTACCTCAGAGATGCACCTCTGAGGAAACAGGGAATTTTGGATCGCTAATACATTTAGCTGAAGGTCTTTACAAAATAATCCTAACAAACCCATAAAAAGAAATTTGGGAGAATGGGAAGGATACAAGGGTCAGCCAGAAACTATAAATGAAAAAGAAAATAAATGCATAAAGTATCCTGTGGTAGGATAAAAATGTCTCCATTTTAAACACTTATTGAATGGCACGGAGGTACAGCAATCTAGAAAGTTATTACTTTCTTACATGCTACTTATTTTCATTCTGAAGAGAAAATATTTTTCCTGTAGTGCACAACCTTTGTCTAATATAGAGCTTTGAAATGACATTTCTACTTCACTACCTCACCCTGCTGATGACTTTAAATATGCCTTTTACCCATGGAGAAATAGTCTCAGGAATTAATTGCGTCAATGTAGTGTTCAAAAGTGGATCGACCCCAAACTTTAAAAACAAAGGAACACCCTTTAAAAAAAAAAAAAATCTAGCTGGATTGTTCAGCTAAATCAACATATTTTAGAAACATTAAAGAAAAAGCCCTCCGGGGGTGAGTACCATTTCATGCAAGTTCAAAAGACGGCTTGGTGCTCAGCCATGGCAGGACACCCCACCCACGGTAGCAGTGAAATGAACAGCTTTAAAAAGAGCGCCCTTCGTCACTGGGCGAGGCACAAAGATAAAGGCAGGGGCTTATGTAACTCTCTTTTAAAGGAACGCGGTCCTTGCGCTCTCCCCTTCCGTTTGGGGAGTTAGCGCTTCGTTTGGGATCCAGCTCAGGCGCGCTGAGCTCCTGCATCCTGCTTCTAGAGTCTCGCACAGCTACAGGTATGTGTGGGTTGGTTTGGGTTTTTATAAGTCATGGCTTTTTTTCCCCTCAGAAACGTAAACAAGTGCTTGCGAGGTGTGACTCAGCATGTTCGGGAAGCTTTCATTTTGTTTGCAGGCAGAGTGCAAGCTCATTTAATTGCAATTGGGGGTTACTTTCTTCTCTTCCCCCCCCCCCCCTTTTTTTTTTTTTTTGAGATGATGGTTCAGAAACCTGTTATTTTCCCTCCAGAGGTGGGGAAGACCTCTGAGGGGGAAGACTCAGGAGAGTGTGTTTAAACTGATGGTACCACACAGCGAAATCTTTACATTTTTACTAGCTGTCAAGTATCTGAAAATCAATTCTTGTTCGGTCTTCCAATAAATTCTCAAGTGCTTGCAGGTGGAAGTGGTGGTACACCAAGGCTGTGGGTTTTCAGATCCTCCTAAAATAATAGCTTTGATAAATGTAAGAGGGGGAAATTAATTTTTAAGCAATGTTTCAATAGCATCTTAGGAATGGGAAGAGTTGCTGTTTGTATGTAGTACAGCAGGTGCAGAAACACTGAAGTGTCTTGCCTATGCTACAGAGCTTGCAAGTGTATGTGGTTTATAAACCATACAAGCCAATGCTATCCCTCACAGTCTTGCATCTGGAGATGTTTTCATCAGTGAATATATCTACATCTTTAAATAGTTCATATTCTGTATGTTGCTTTACATTTTATCAGATAGTATGCAATGTGTTCACTTAAAGCTTTTGAGGATATACGGGTAAGGGCGTTCGTTGTATTTCTTTCTGGAGTTCTGAAGTATATGTGTCTTCAATATTTAATCCATGATTTTCTTTTATTTTCTGATTTAGTCTAATCAAAAGGAAGCAGTTTGTAAATGGAAAATTAGTTATGAACTTCTTCCTATTATATATTTGCACTATGTTTTGCCTTATATGATCATTTATTAATTAATTTTTTCCTGGTTAACATATTTTAAATTAGAAGTCCTATATGTGAGACCACAACTGGTAGAGAAAAAAGTACATTTATGGATGTGGCTTCTTTAAAAAAGAAAAGGTAGAATACTTGTATAGATGTGTGCCCAGAGATAATACAGCTTTCAAATACACACAACTGATCTGATCTGCAAAAATGAAATCTGCTGGTATCTGCAGTCTAGCCCTGGTGAGACTGCTTGGGAGATTCTAAATGTTAAAGTCTGCAAATCCAGTATATATTGGCCTCTAGAATTCTGTCCAAATTTTCTGGCTGCTAGGTTGTTTGTTGGCTTTCCTAAAACTGTTTCTTTACTGCCACAAATCTTTAAGTCCCGCTTGTCCAGGAACAGTTCAGTAATCTGCTGTTTACTGTTTCTCTCTGTCTTTTTGACACAGTCAAGTTTGAAGATCCTTGTTTCCTTACTAGCAAAGTTTCTATGGCAATACACATGATTTATCTGTAGACAGCTTGGGTAAAGCTTTATCTAAATTCTTTCCATGTTCTTGAATCATTTGTAGATGCTCTGTGAATATTCAAAGGAATTATTCAGGTCTGTTCACTCAGTTGGTTAACCTAAGCTTGATGGCAGAAAATCATTAACTTGAGTCCAAGGAGCTGCCTACAGATGTGTTAGATTCTGCGGGTACTTTTTGACCTTTGTGAATTACTTGTTTATTTTCATTTAAGCAATAGTTTGAAAAAAATTAACCATACCCTACCCTTACCTTCCTGATAAAAGATTTGGCTCAACTTTAGGAATTTGGTTTTTTATGTTCAGTGCTGGTAAATTTTTTTCTTTGCATCTTTCCTAAGTATCCTTCTTCATAAGTCTGCAACACCTGAGGCTAAAGCTGTTTAGGAAAAGGATTTATTGACACTGAAAATTTCAGCTATGTAATATTTAAAGTCCCTGGATGAAAATATAATGCTTAATCTATGTGTAGTTATATCTTTCTACATAGTAGCTGTCGGTTTTTTCTTTCAAAATGCTGAGACTTGTATTAAGCCTTTTCTGTCTACTAAAGAAAGCTATGCATTCCTGACAGGAAATACACATGATGAAGAGTGGAAGGACTGGCTTCATCGCTATGTAAATAGTTTGTGATGGTTGCCTTGCTGCTTGCTCATGACTTTATTTTTATTGTACTACTCACTGTAGGGCATGGAAATCCTAGCATGTACCAGGTCCCTGCTGAAGACTTCATAACATAAGAAACTCTAACAAGAAACATATAAGTCAAATAATCCAATGGGTTTATTGACTAATGCTTCATTTTAGATCAAACAGTAATGGGCATGTTAATCCTATTATTGTAATGATTAAAAAATTCAATAGCCAATACTACTACTGTCTTCTGATGTTTTTCAGTGTGGCATGCTGCAGTATTCGCTACTGAATGGTTTTTTTTTTTCCCTTAGTATCACACATGGCCAACGAATCGAGGCCCTGCCCATGTGATATTGGAGACAGGTTTGACTATGGAGGCCGTGGGCAGGAGGTACAAGTTGGGCACATCAAGGCGTACGTCTGCAAACCTTCTGCCAGCACCGACAAAGCTGTCATTGTGATCCATGACATATTTGGGTGGCAACTCCCAAACACCAGATACATAGCTGATATGCTAGCAACTAATGGATACATGTAAGAAATATTACTGTTTTCAAAGTGTCTTTTTAATAAGAAAGTTTGTTGAACCAACTGTTCCCTTTTTTCATATAAACCATACAAATACAAATAATTTCACAGTCTTTCTTTACCCCTTTCTCCAAGGAGCTTCCTGGTAAAACAGTGAAAGAAATCTAAAATAATTGAGTAGTCTTACCATAACAAGTTAGTAGGTAAGCACAGAAGAAAAGGGGAGAAACAGAAAATTTTCTTGTTCTGCATCCTTCATCCTCATGAGTCTCTAGCAGCCTGCTTCCTCCCTTCCTCTGTGCAACTTGGCTGTTATGGTAAAAATTCCAAAGATGCCGAAGCTCTTTCTAGGAAGGGAAACTATACTAGCTTGTGCCAAATAGAGAAACAAATTCTCAAATATGTGAAAAGCATATTGAGTATCCTCTTTCCTGTATTACTAGGTTAGTGTTCCTTCCAGGCTAAACATATGTACCATGTAAATTGTACTTTCTTTAGTTTGGTTTTGAATTTCTTTTTTAAGTTTGGTAGGAAACCACCAAGGATTTTCATTTACAGTTAACTATTTATCAGGTTAAGTAATGAATTTTAACAGGGTAAAATGTAACTGGAAATTATACTAAGTCTCCTTATTAGATGTAGAAAATTATTGAGGGTTGCTGGTATACTGCTTTGGTGTGGGTTATGTGTTCAGCAAAAGAATTTGTTGTGTAGTACATATGGCCTTACCTTTAATCCCTTTCCAGTATTATTTCATGGACATAAAATATTCTCATTTTTCTTGCAGAGCCATCTGCCCAGATTTTTTTGTGGGACAAGAAGCTTGGAAACCTTCTAATGACTGGGCATCTTTCAATGACTGGGTGAAAACACGAGATGCCGGCAAAACAGACAAGTACAGCCATTGTTCCTCGTCCACCAAGGGGACATCCGTATTTCATAGGAATGTTTGCCTCAGTAAAAATGTAAAATTAGATCCTAAATTATTAGTGGGTCAAATATAGCTGAATGTCCACAAATAGAAAGTTCATGCAGCTCATGGGACAAGCTCATGGTTATGTGAGTGGTGCTTTACAGATAAAAGTAGATATTTGAAGCATAAAAGTTCCCAGTGTTTGTCTGTACAGAAAGTAGAAGCAAAATGAATGAACGAAAAGGAAAGAGACAGCAAAGGCTAGAAAATGCACCTCACTCCATCCACTTGAATCCCTCAGGAAGGCACAGATTCCATGGATTTTAGATAGGGTGCAAATGCAAACACTATGTAACAAGGGATCATTTCTTCTGCTCCCCATCAGATCACAGCTAGTTCAAAGCATACTGCTTTCCCACTTTTCTGTATTTTTCCCATTTTTATCTGCCACATAGGATGACTGCATAAAGTAACTGCTGATTTAGAAAAACAATTGGAAATTTGCTTCCACAATTTTATAAAGTATTTGTCATCCTTGTGAGAGATGTTTTGCATGTAAGTCACATTTGTGATAACAGGATGCTCTTGACTGGCTGTGGGTCTCAAACTTTTATTTGTGTTCCACTACATGATAACTACTGATATTTGTGGAATTAATTGGACTGCTGTTCATAAAATCACGTCATGTCCTAGTAACAATGATCTAAGAAGACTGGTTTTCTCCTTTGTCTTCTCCCCTGGAGTTTGTCTGTATTTTAGAAATGAATAATAGTAAAGTAGTGGTGTGGTTTGACCCCATCCAGCAGCCAACAACCTGGACTCAGTTGCTCCCACGGGAGAGAATAAGGGAAACAAAGTAAGAAAACTCATGGGTTAAGATAAAGACAATTTGATGAGTAAGGGAAAGAGAAAAACCAGGAGTGATGCCAAGAAAGTCACTTTGTCCCAGAAGCAGACTGATGCCCACCCAGACTTTGAGCAGCAGCCACCAAAGAGGCAGAGAAAAAGGCTAGAGCCTTAACTCACTTTCATTTGCATGTCTCAGAGAAGTTGATGTCGTCCTCAAGTATCTAAAGGACCAATGTGGTGCGAAGAAGATTGGTGTCATTGGGTTTTGCTGGGGTGGAGCGGCAGTGCAACATCTGATGCTGAAAAATCCCCATTTAAAGACTGGAGTGTCCCTCTATGGTGAGCTTGAAATACCTGCTGCATTCTGAGCAGAATACCAGTGCGGGAAGCAATTCTTTAGGGCTATTGCTGTAACAAAATTCAGTGTGACTTCTAGTGGAACAAAGTGATTTTATTATAAATAATTTATAAGTGATTTGATTTTGCACACTCACATTTTTGCACTTAAGTGTAACCCAGCAAGATCTGTGTATTTAAGGAGTGGCATGACGAGGATCACATCTGTGAACGTAGTGCCAAATGCCATGGCCTCACTCATTTTGTGGCAATGACAAAAGGGCTTCTAGGCACATCTTCTGCATCTTTTAGACAGTGGTCCCTCGTTACTAATAGGACCCATTTTTAGCTCTCTGTTTTAACCCTGTAGTCTCACACATTACTCAATGCATTTATGCTGCCTTTGATATTTTTCTTATTAACCTCTGTACTTCTACAAGAACCCAGACCAACTTATATTAATTAGAGGTGAAAGCAAATTGAAGATATTACTCCAGAAGGATTATTTGGATTGTTTTGCTGCACTGATTTGCTGATCAGTTGAGTCAATTCAACAGTGTTGCTGTTACAACAGTGTTAATATTTTACTTTTCTGTTGTAATAATCTCAGGAATGAAAAGAGTAGCCAGGTTAGCCTGGGTGGCAGCTGGTTAGTTCTACTGTAACTTTTATTCAAACACATTTGAATGGTCAAAATTACAGTGTCAATTTGTTATGAAATCATATCAATATAAATATATGTACATTGAAATTATAGCCATGTATGTGGAATGTTGAATAGTAACAATTATCTTAAAAATGGTCTTCCCAAGCCAGAGGTGAGCAGTTCCAAAGTGTCCATCTCTCACAGAACCGTGTCTCTGACAGTGGTCAGAAGCAGTTGCTTAAAACAACCCACAAAAATGGGGCAAGTGTAACAATTCTTTCTTGATTTTTTCCCACAGAAGTGGTCTCTGGCCTTTTTTCACACAACTGATGTCATTTCTAATGACATTGCAAACATTCCACGACAAAAGGGACTTTTAAGCAGAGTATGTTTAAATTCCACTGCAAAGTGATCATCTGTAACTGATGAAAATGTCTTGAAGTTTCACTGTATGGATTTTGTGGTGTTTTAGCTACTTTAGGTAGCATAACTTCTTGTATGTATGTTTTCTTCTTCCTTAGGAGTGATCAGCCGTTTTGAGGACAAACACAGTTTGCTGCATCCTACCTTCTTCATTTTTGGTGAGAAGGATAACATTATTCCATTGGAGCAGGTGGGTTTCCCATCACAGGTATTTGTCTTTTTAATGCTTTTCGTGCTTGTTTTGTAATTTGGTTTCAATCAACACAAAGTAGAAAAATAATTTGTACTTTTTTTTCTCTTTCACTAACTCTTACAATACTTCTACACAAATTTTTATTGTTTGTCCGCAAATCAAAAAGTTTTACCATGACGCTAAAAGCATTTTCTGTTCCTGTTTGAAAATTTGGGTGATTTTTCAGTTCCTAGGAAAAAGGCAAGAATCCAAAGAAAGCCTTCTGACAAGTTTAAGATAGGAGACCATTTTTAGTGATACCAATGGTCCATAAAATATGCCTGTTCCAATGGAATCACTTGTTGTAGGAGAATTAAAAGGAGCTATCCTTTTCCTTTTTCTCCTGTCCTGCAGAGATTCTCCTTTCTGTCACTCTGCCAACAGCCTTTCTCTGGAGCCTGAGTGGAGAGTGGTTGGAGAAAGATGATTATCTGCCCAGGGGATCAAAGGGAAACACATTTTTATTGAGTGATGTTGGCTTTAACTTTGCTAGCAAAAATTCCAGTCACTGCTGATTTGAACTGCTGATTTTTCTCTCTGCCACTCCTCCCTCAACTTCTAATTCAAACTCTTGCCCCATTTTTTTTAATGTGTGGTCTATCAGCAGCAACTCATACAGTGTTCACTACATGAAAACCTCCTCATGATGCTGAGCAGTAGGTTTTTTACCTTTACAGGTGTTAATAGTAATCCATGTAATATTTTTTTTACCTTTTATTCAGTTGCATGCTGGTGTTTTACTGGGGAAAAAAAAAGCCTAGTTAAATAAAGTGCAGTAACAGAAATGCATTTAGGTATAAAATTAGTAGAAGAGAAAAGAGTGGCAAGGATAAATTAAGTCTGTCTTTCAGAAAAGTAAAAAATGAGGACAGTTTTGGGACTGTAAATATAGAATGTGTTAACTTTGTACTCAGCCAACATAGAATGTTCTGTGTTTCAGGTCACCTTGCTGGAGCAGAAGCTTAAACAAAACTGTAAAGTTGATTATGAAGTTAAAATTTACCCTGGACAGACACATGGGTTTGTGCATCGCAAAAGAGAAGATATCAATCCTCAAGATAAACCTTATATTGAGGAAGGAAGAAAGGATATGATCAACTGGCTGAATAAATATATTTAGGTTAAAATAATGCCAATAAACAAAATCAATTGTTGTAGGAAATCAGAAAATAATACAGACTGTATTGCTTAAAATGTTCTTACAACCATAAAAATATTTTGTAAAACTCTTCTGCAATAGCTCTACTTATTTGCACTTACCTTTAAGTAGGGTCTTAAAATGGCTTTTGAAATGCTGAAAGCTATAATGTTACCTCTCACCTCCACAAATTGTTCTTTTATCAGAGGTTTCTCTCTGCTGTGATTTAATTGGGTGTTGTTATTGGTAAGGTACAGCCCATTCCTAGTGACTGGGGGAACATTACCCTGTTTCAGCTCCTTTGGACCCTCACAGTGTAATTCCCAAAAACCACTTGGTGAGGTCTTGCCTGTATTTGTGGTGCTGAGGGAATAGATGTGGCTAAAATATTGTACTGAACATTGCTCATTTCCCCTCAGGGGAAAATAAATATGTGAGAGCCTGGGGACCTTTCAAGGAATATTGCCTTTCTAGTTGCAGCCCCTCCATGGTTTCCATTGCCCCACAACATTTTTTCTCTTCGAGTTTGCTGCTGCCAGCCATGCCTGAGAGCTTCTTCAGGAAGTCACATTCCCTCTGGCTCTTTCCTAGCTGGAGGCCTAAGTAGGCTGTGGTGGAGTTGTAGCTGCATGTGTTTCTGAACTCCACCATGTCTCTTCGGAGTTTCCCACCAGGTGGGTCCCTCCTCAGGTCCCAGATTCCCAGCAGTGCTTCAGCCACCCCTCCATTTCTACCCCATTCTTCACATCACTCCTTCCTTCCTGCAATGCACTCAGTATGTCCCATGAGAAAGTAGTTCTCTCTGCAGCACACTGGTTGATATTAAAGAAAATCCCCTATCTTTTAAAAATATTTTGTGCCGACCTCTGAGGCAAAAATGCAAACTCTTCCTTTTCTCCTTGGTTCATGCCTTTGGTCAGTGATTATTGCTTTGTGGTTTGGACACTACACATTGTGTTTCCATCTCCTTGCTCAGTGATTTTCAGAGAGATGAGCCTTCAGTTCTTACTGGGTCCAGCCAGTGCAGGGAAAACCTCTTCAGGTCTTCAGGGCATTGTTGCCATCAGCCATGCTGGAAGAAACAGTCCCTCCACACTGGAGAAGTTCCATGATGCCTCCCCTGATCCTGCCCTTGTGCTCAATCTGTGCAGACTCCCAGTGATTTATAGACAGAGGGAAGGGCCAGACAGTGACTTCTGAGCTTCCTGCCAGTCCTGGCGTGGTTCTGTTCTCAGCAGGGAGAAGAGGAACAATTTCCCAGGAGAGAACTGCAGACACCTCCATGCCCTGGCACGGGCACACCTGAGGTGTGTGCCTGCCCAGCTCTAGTGAATGGGAACATAACAATGCACAAACCTGCCTGGAAGGAAGCAATGTAGGCTTGTGGTTCAGGTAATCTGTAAAGTGTAAATTCAATTCCCAGCTCTGGATTCATGCCCAGTTTATCAGGGTTGCTATGAGAACAGAGAGAGATGATGAAACTGAACTCTCCACAACGATTTTCTCATGCGGATTTTAAATAAAAGAGCCTTGGTTTCTCTGAAGGTAATGTCTTGGTTGGCAAACCTGTCCAGCTTGGTTTTTTATGTGAATGAACAGAAGTCTTAGAAAATAGGGCTAAATGTTGCCAAATTTTCCCTGAGATGGGGAAAGACTGTAGAACTGAAGAATATTTGGCAAAAATTCATTTTCCTTGGAGAATTCAAAGTCTCTTGCTATAGGACAGGTGTTACATTTTATTATATATTTGTTTTTATAGGAATAAAACAGAAACAAGTGCATTTGAAAAGGTCATTGCCAGCAGATCAAGGGAGGTTATGCTGCTCTTCTATTCAGTTCTGGTGAGGCCACATCTGGAATGCTGTGTCCAGTTCTGGACTCCTGTGTACAAGAGAGACATGAAGCTCCCTGAGCAGGTCCAGCGGAGGGCAACAAAGTTGAAGAGGGGACTGGAACATCTCTCTTACAAGGAGAGGCTGGGACAGGTGGGCCTGTTCAGCCTCAAGAAGAGATGACAGAGAGGGGACCTCATCAATGTCTGTAAGTATCTACAGGGAAGGAGTCAAGAGGACAGACTCAGACTTTTCTTGGTGGTGCCAAGCAATAGGAGAAGAGGCAATGGGCAGAAAGTGATGTACGGGAAGTTCCACCTGAATATGGGGAAGAACTTCCTTAGTGTGCCGGCAACCATGGACTGGAGCAGATTGCCCAGAGTGGCTGCGGAGTCTCCCTCACTGAAGGTATTCCAGGACTGCCTGGATGCAATCCTGTGCATCCAGGATGACTCTGCTTGAGCAAGGAGGTTGGACCAGATGACCCACTGTGGTCTCTTCCAACCTTAGCAGTGATTTTGTGGTTCTGTAAAATACGCTGTCTAAGATGAAAGACTCAGAAAACTCAATACTGGCCCAAGCATTTTGGTAGCATCTGTTATCTTTAATCAGTTTAATATTACACTGGCTTAACTTCTACTCCAATTTGCTTACTTAGATGCTGAATGGGAGCTTTTTTATGGGTTTCAGTTAAATATTTATGACAACAGTTTTTAATCCACAAAATGCCTCTTCAACTCTGTTCCTTTTTCTGCATTGCTCTTTGTCAAGCTCACATTTGTTTTGTGTTTTTTTTTTTTTGTTGGGTTTTTTTTTTTTTTTTTTTACTGTGGTGCCTAAACCAGATAGCCACTGTTTCATCTTGTTAATTTTTCTCAGCTTCTTTGACTCCTAAATTGGAATGTGCTTTTAGTGTGGAGGCCATATTCAGCAAAGACAAAGGAAAGCACTCCTGCTCCCCTCAACCCACCCCCTTCCCTCCTCCCCTGGACATACATACATAGCAGTGCCAATATTCCCATAAAATAATGTGCACTCAGTCAGTATAAAAAAATGCCCTCCACCTTCTGGCCTGCAGGCAGGAGGGCATCTATGATTTATGGTACATTACAAGAGACTGTGCACTTGCTTTAAATATGTGTCTCTCTGTACAGCACCAACTGCACGAATGTGGGGAGCAGTTTTTCCTCAGCTGCAAACTCTGACTCCAAGGAACTCTGCTGCTGGGTCTTGAAAGGGCTTTTTTGTCTTATTTTTTCTTCCAAGCAGGCCCTAGGGAAGGAGCTGAATGATTGCTATGCTGGATTAGTGAGGCTTCAGGGCTAGAAGCCTGACCAGAATTTGAACTTGACGGAATTTGGAGAATTGATGGAAGATGTGATAGGGATGACTACACCAATAGATTCAGGTCCAGTCCATCTCAATGCCTTGTTGTAACTCATTTTGGCCACATTCTCAGGCATACTAAGTTTGCTGTTTAGGACTGGTTGTGATCAAACTGGACTCCCTGCCTCTAACTAATGAGATTTCAATGTGTTTTGCCACAGACCAGGAGTGGCAGCTTAGGCTCTGGAAAGGTGCACTGAAGACACAATTTTTTGAGGTAGGTTGTTTTGTCACAGGGACACAAAACAATCTAGTTTCATTTTATTTGAGGTAAAAAAAATAAAGGTAGACCCACTTAAAGCACTTTAGTCAGAGCTCCCATTGGAAGAGCAACGGGAATTTGGTACCTATTTCCTCTTTATACCTTCAGAAACCTCCAGCGTACTTCACTTATTTTCTGGTTTCTAATGTTTGGCACTGAAGTTTATCAAAGCCCAGTGAATAACAGAATGCTAAATTTTAGAAAGTGATGAGTGGAATGGGCTAATGAAGATCCAAAACAAAGTTCCCCTTTCAGACCATCAGTGGAGCAGATGGTGACACCTGTGGCAATTATTTCCTTTCCTTCCTTTCTTGCCACTGCTGTATTAAGAGCTTGTGAAGAAATTTCACATCTGGGCTGGTAGTTTGCCCAGAACTTCAGCAAAGCTATGCTAATGTTATTTGTTAGGGGGATTGCAAGTTATTCCAACTGCACTAATAAACTGTTCAGTTTTACTTCCAGGTGTTGAGCTTATAGATTGTTGATGATTTCTTTAAAGTTCTTTTTTTTTCCCTCAGAATCCTTAGAAAATTAAGGAAATTGCTAAGAAACTTTAGATGGGTGGCTAAGCCAAAGTAAAAAACCTATGTCCTTCAGTAAAGCAAAAACTTATCTTTTTCCTCTGACTCCTTTGAGCAAAAAACAGAAAGTAATTTTTAGGCATGGGTGTTTGCAAGAAGAAAGAGATTCAGGGGAAAGGGATAAGCTTGCCTGTTGTATATATTTGCAAGAACTGTAGTTTGCAGTGCTCTGTGATGCTGCTTTGGAGAGTGGTGAGCTGAGAAAGCTCTCCCTGTCAGTAGGACAGCAGTGGGGTAGGTAGCAGCTCAGGGTAGGTTAGCAGTGCAAGGTAAGTTGATCCTGTTGGATGGCTTGAATAGACAGAGAGCTTGTTATTGTCCTGCCTTTCCCCTGTTTTCCTCACCCAGCTGGTTTAGCTCCAAAATCACTCAGAATTTTTCTTTCTGAGACAGATATACCCTGGGTGAAAATTAAAGGGACAGACTCACTCATGTGTGTTATCTAATACAGGTGGAACCAACTTCTGGCTCCACAGGCAAGGTAAAATTAGAGGTGGCCTCCTGCTCAGGGGTGCTCCTGATGTGTACAGGCTGTATATCACACCTGTGCTTTCAGATGTGATAACCAGAAGAAATGTTCTCTCTTTATAGTAGCATATAACAAATTGTGTTAGGAAAACTAAATAAATAAAATGGTGGAACTTTCTTTGCCGATATAACTGTGAAATCACATCATTAAAATCCCTCTGAGCTGCAAAAATGGGAGTAACAATGTCCTGTAGCAACATTATTTGTTGCTGCTCCTTTCCAGCCCACCCTTTGCTGATGTCTCTTTGCTATGTAACACCAAGGCAGAGGGTAGCACTGCTGTGCCTGGCTGCCTCAAGGCTGTTGCAAAAAACCATGAACTTGTTCTGCTCACAGCCCGAGCTGGGCTAAAGCTGCATAGCCTCATCAGATGGCTGCTTTGCTTAAACAATCTTAGCAGATTATATCAGCTTGGAATCATTATTCGTAGCAAAGTGAGACTGGGCTTGTACTGCAGTGACTGGCAGCAGGGCTAGAGGGCACGAAGTTCTGTCTTTTTTGCCTCTGCAAAACACTGCTGAGGCACAGGCCTAACCATCTGTCTGCATAACATCTCACTCTCACACATTTGTCACTTTTTGCAGATTAAATATTGTGAGCAGCTACCTACGGCTACCTAAGTGACTTCAGTGACTCCTTGTGGAGCAGCAGAGATCACAGAACAAAAAGAGTTTTAGGATCTTTCCAGCAGGCCTGGGAAGAAGGAAGCAGGAGGAGTCTGACCAAGCTGGAACAGACAAAAAATGAAGAGTTATCTGGTGGGTAGAGGAGGGAGAGCATGGTTGGCTGTGAAAAGGAAAAGTGTGGGAGGTAGGCACTGAAGAGAGCAGAGAGTGGTGTTGGCTGTTTAAAATTAGAGTTGTGGCAAAAGTAGAGTGTTCCAGAACTTCAGCTCAAAGCAAAAGTGACACTGAGTAAAGAGGAGAAAAGGAGACCTGAGACTGACCCTTGAAGATCGCTAGTCCGTGTTCATCCTACCTGTGTTGGTTTTCTTTACTAAGAATCTGTTGAATAAGTCTCTGTGAGGACAGCCAGATGGAAATTAGTCAAATAAAAGGTGGTACAGAAAAGAAAATAAAAAAGAAAAAAGGGAGAGGTTAGGTAGGAAATGCAGATGTGGTGTGCTCAGGTGGGGAAAATCACTGGCAGTGATGGTGTCTCCTGAAAGTCATAGGTATCGCATGCCTCTGCTCCACTTTCCTGACTTAATGAACCAGGAATCAGCCTTGACTGAACACTATATAATGTTAGCAGAGATGTCTCCATTAAAGAGGAGCAAAAATTCAGCAGTACTAGGTAGAGGTAGAGTCTCCCTTTGGAGAGAGATAAAGGGAGATCTGCTTCAAAGGAGAGGCAGTGAGTCAGCACTGGAGAGGCAAAGCAGGGCACATTTCTATTGCTGGGTGCCCAAGAGATTTGAGGAGATAAACACTTCTTGCTGTCACTAAGCCCTTCCCCATCACACTGTGAGCAATGGCACTGTAGGAGACAGGTGGCCCTCTGTTGCTTCATGGCTGTTGCTGGGTGATTTGTAGAACGTATGCCAAAGTTCAAAGTTAAATTCCCAGGAATTGCTCAACCCAAGATAATGCCAGAAAGCAAAATTTTGAGATGATGGAAGTTACTCCTCAGTAAGACAAAATCTTCTTGGGGAAAAATTGCCACCTGGGATTCTTCTCACCCACCCCTTTCCCTTGCTGAGCCCTAGTTTCATTGACTCTCCAAATGTACTTTTGCTGCTGGGCTGATGCCAGGTGGTACATGCAAAGGGGGCTGAAGAGAAACGTGTCAGGATATTTTGGTAGAAAGTCTAGGTAAGCAATTCAAAGCAAGAGGTAAATCAGAAATTAATAAGGAGGAATGATTAATTATTTCTTTCCCCCATGTAAATTAGGGAATGGTGAGTCTGAAATCAGGAAAAGAGCTGGAAGAGAAAGGAAAAGAAAGATGTCTCTATTGGTTTATGTTATACCAGTAAGAGGGTGGTGGGGAGGGCTTGGCAGTTCCCTGCAGGCTGATGGGGTGGAGAAGGTACCATTCCAAGCCTTATTGCTTTCCAGCTGGCTCAGATTGATGGTGTTTGCTATTCCCATGATATCTCTGATAGCATCTGTCTGATATACTAATGACAAGATGCTTCATTCACCACTCAAAAGAGGGATTAGGGCTCAAATTGCCATTCCAGCTTGTCACTCACCAAGGAATTAAAATCTTCTTTGAATGTGGAATTTACTGACCCCGTGGGAGAGCCTAAGACTAAGGAAATGATGCTTTAAACATGAGATCACTGAAATAAAATAACTCATTAGCTGGTGAGTGTTCATCTTTCCAAGCTGTGGTGGAGAGCCACTGGACAACATTACACAGGCAGCACTCTCATGGAACAGCCAGATCATCACAAATGCCCCAGACATTTCCTCCTCTGAAGAAATAGCAGAGTATAGTGCAGGAACACCAAAAGATGGCTTTTAAGCGGTTTATGTGGTTGTTATAGAAGAGGCTTTGATCTGTGTCTTTCCTAATGAAGCAAATTATCTACTTCTTGTCTTGTCTTGTCACTGGCAGCTGGCCATGGTCACAAATCTAAATAAGGGGCTGTGCAGAAAATCACTTTGAATTTCATCTGAACAGAAGACTGATGCTGATAGTGATGCCTTAAATGAATTTATATAGATGTGCCCACATGGGAAGACAAGTGTCCTGTAGTACAAGCCTGAGATCTCTGCTAGCTCAGCTGTGCTATGAATCTTTACAGTAGAAGTGAGCTGGTACTGAACTGAATGTGCGCAGTGGTGCAGCAGCATCTCAGGAAACTGCATGGTTGGGCAATGATACACGGTCACTCTAGGTACTCTGGGCTCCTCCAGGAATTACTGACATCTGTGGTTTTAGAAAGTCTGAGGACGCTGCCCTCCTGCTCCCCTCCCTGCTCTCCCACCACCCCTGGACCTCCCCCCAGTTTTTGAAAACATGTCTTTAGAATTGTCCAGGAAATAAGAACCTTTGAGAAATTAACAGTGAATTCCAGGTCTTACTAATTTGCTTTGGTTGTGGGGTTTTTTTGGTTGGTTAATTTTGTTTGATTTTGTTTTTATGGGTTGTGGTTTTTTTGCTATGCTAGGTCTAGCTTATCTTCATACTACACATAATTTTATTGGAATGATTCTGAACTTTTCTGCTTTGGAATATAAGTACAATTTGAGCCAAAATACGCTGCAAGTTGAAGCAAGTGTGTTCTAGTTGGTGGAGTTATTATGGATTAATGGACAACATATGACTCAAGGTACCAAAAGCACTTTTGTTTTTTTGGGCTCCTTTCATCTCTGGAACAATCCCTGCTAACATGTCCACACCAATGGCTCTCTCTAGCTCTCTGATGATGGAAGGCTCTCAGCCTCCCTTGAGAGAAGCCTGTTTCCATGTGATCAGTGAGGCTGATGAAATCTCTTTGGAAGACCTAAACTCTCTCTTTGGAAGACTTAAACTGTATCTGAGCTCCCCTAGGAATGAAGCTCAGCTGGGTAACCTAGCATGTGTCATGTCCACAGATCATCTCTCAGAAGGCAGTTCCCTGGATGGGCTATACAACCCGAAAAATCTCCAGAGCCCACAGCAACTGACAGATCCTACAGCTCCTAGAGGGTAGGATAATAAGAAGGCAAGCCCAAGATAGCAGAGGTCACAGTCATCCTCAAGTCAGCCACAGCTGTCCTGCCTCCTTGTTTCTGTGGAGAAGAATTGTGGTTGCAGGGATGTTGAACTTGAAATCCCTACCCCTGCCATGTGTCTTCATCCAGGTTAAGGAGATTTTTCTGCCTCTTTAGATTCTGCCTGTGATGCCTTAGATTTTAGCTTTTATATTTTTCAGATTCTGTACTACTTTAGTGTGTAGTTCTGAGCTTCATATTAAGGGATGGTAAGCTCTCTTCACAGAATAGCTAGACAAAACAATTCCTTTTCTAGCTTGGCAGCTGCTGCTCGCGCACGCCGGGGTTGGGGCAGGAACAGGCAAGAGGCAGGATCGTAGCAAAGGCGAAGAAGAACTTTATTCAAAAGAACTGCGTGGTTTTTATAGAGAGGTACGATAGATTCTATTCCATTGGCTAACAAACAGAAACATCTTTCTCATGCACTGTCTTTGAGAGGAACGGAAAAACAAGATGGAAAAACAAGGTAGAAAAACAGCACCTGCAAGTTGTTTATAGTCAACAGGTTATCACATCTTTCCAACTCCCTAAAATCTCTCACAAGCCACTGTAAGAAACGCTTGCCATTTCTCTCTCCCTGTCCCATGGCATCCACAGGCACCAAGGACAACTGATCCAAATTTCAGGCCCAAGAGCATAAACAATGGTGGACTGAAGAGAGAAAAGGCGGCCTTCAAAACCTAAAGCTATAATTGGACAATTAACTCTAATATGCTAATGGACAAGAACTTATAAAAGTGAGAAACCTCATAACTGGTTGCCCATTTTGTGACCCTTTTGGGTTCATTTTGGGGGTAGCCCTGGCTGGGCTCTTGTGCTGCCCAAGGTGGATCCACTGAGGCCTTCTAATAAATACCTGCTTTATTCTTTAGCTCTGTCTAGCCTCTGTTCTAGGTCAGCCTTCACAAAGCATCACCTGTATGTCTGTCTGTATGTCTGCCTGGTTGTCCCAGGTCCTCAGCTATTCATATACCTAGGTATTCACTTAGTGTTAACTTACACCAGAGATTGATCATTGGTCCACAGTGAAAAGGGAAGCTGAGGCTCAGACTCTAGAAGGTCCCCGGTTCAGAAGAATGAAGTCTTGAAGTTCTTGAATGTAGCAGGTCACTTCTATGGAACGGATTTCAAAGTGGCTAAATGAATCTGTTCAATTAATGTGCTTTTCTTTAGTTTAATATCACCCCCTAGTGCCATTTGGGTCCAGTTTTCACTGTTATATTTTTCCAAACCAGTCTTGATTTTTTACCTCTTCCCCCCAGTAACCTTGCAGATGTAGCAAGAGACATGCCAGCAGCCCTGGTCCTGGGAAAGTGACAAAGATGTATTTACCTCAAGATGTGAATTTGTCAAGATGTCAGACTTTAAATGTTTATCCCAAGGAGTTGAGGAATTTTTAAAGCTTTCTTTTGCGTCTGTCTGGAAGTCAGACGTACTGCTACATACAGTGATACAGTTGTAGAAGAAGGTAGATACAGAATCCACCTTCCAGCAGTGGAGTGCAAAGTTTGGTAGGGACAATTTCACTCCCGATGCCATATTTGTAGTAGATTGGTCAGAGGGAGCAACTCAGTTGGAAGTAAGACCAGACAGATACTTTGAATGTTAATAAGTCACTTGGACTGCATGACATTTGCCTGAAAGTCCTGAAGGAATTCAAACGTGAAACTGCGAACTGCTGGCAGACCTGCATACCCTGTCTGTCATTAGTATCGCTGTGACTGAGCACTGATGGATTGCTGGTGTAACCCATTTGCTATGAAAAATTACTGGTGAGTCTGACTTCCATCCATAGTAAGAGACAGGTGTCTATTATAAAGGGTAAGACTGAAGAATGGTCTCGGTGATAGTCTTGTGAGAGAGATCCAGTGTGGCTCCTCTAGAGGGAAATCCCACATCACTGCCGTGCCGGTTTCTGTGAGGGTCTCAGTAAGCACAGGAAGTAACTAAAGGTTTGGAGAAAAGTCCTTTCATGAAATGAAAGCTGAGTAAAGGACAATAAGCAAAAAGAGAGTATGGCACACTTCTCAGGGTGGAGAAGAAGATGAAGAGAAGAGAAGAGAAGAGAAGAGAAGAGAAGAGAAGAGAAGAGAAGAGAAGAGAAGAGAAGAGAAGAGAAGAGAAGACAAGACAAGACAAGACAAGACAAGACAAGACAAGACAAGACAAGACAAGACAAGACAAGACAAGACAAGACAAGACAAGACAAGACAAGACAAGACAAGACAGAAGGATTATCCAGTCCAACTGCCTGACCACTTAAAGGTCAAAGTTAAAGCATGTTATTAAGGGCATCGTCCAAATACCTCTTAAACACTGACAGGCTTGGTGGCAGTGGCCACTTCTCTAGGAACCTGTTCCAGTGGTTTACCATCCTCTTGGTAAAGAAAATCTTCTTCATGCCCAGTTTGAACATACACTGGCACAGCTTTGAACTGTCCTGTCACTGGAACCTAGGAAGAAGAGATCAGGCCCTCCCCCTTCACTTCCCCTCCACAGAAACCTCAAGAGAGCAGTCAGTTTTTCCTCTAAGCATAGCTCATGTATTACTCTTAGGAGTGGTTTCATTCAGCAGCTTCGTGGATGACCTAGGGGAGTGACTGAACTCCCTGCCTCCCTTCCTTGCAATTTTTTGGACAGCCCCAGAGGAGACAAGTGCAATGCCCTGACATTAGACAGATAGCAACACTGGGAACAGTGTCCCAGCAGCAGTGGTCCCTAGGAGCTGATTGGTGGAAGATGTTTTGCAGGGTGCTGGCCTTCTTCTCTGTGCAGATGAAGATGTAGAAATGAGGTAGGGTCAGCCTTCCTCAGGGAATGGGAGCCTTTGCCTTTCAGACCATTGCTAGAGGCAGGCAAGAAGCTGCCAAAGAATTGAGAGGTAGGCAGGAACCATCATTTTGCCTTGCTTCAAGGGTACTGATAAGTTTTGATGGCCCTGACCAGCCTCTCCTGGATCTGCCACCGCAACATCTTCCCATGGGACCAGGAAACCCATTTCACCTCAGCCCTGGGCTTTTCGTCCCTGCCTGAGCTGTAATGTGTTCTATCTTTCCCAGCTATGCATGACCATATTCAGTGTTCATCTGACCCTGGCAATTGAACAGACTTCCTGGCTTGACCTCATACCTGCCCAGCAATCACTTGACTGGCACTGACTGCCACCACCAGGAGTGATACTGACCTACAAATCAACTTCTCACCTGGACCTTGGACCTGCTTGCCTGGTGATCTGGACTCTCATTTGCACACAAGTCCCTGGGCCTGCCTGCTCTCCCCTTGTAGGAAACTGGGACAAGACTTGGCTGGAGAGACCTTGTCCTGCCAGCCTCTTCTTCCTTGCCTCCTGGATCCCAGATGCTTAGGAGCAGTTGTCTCATCTTTCTGCCCTGACAGAAGAAAACTTTCCCAGTAAAACATGTTGTTTCACATGCCCCACCACCCAAGTCCACTCTTCTTCTGTAAGTCTATCCTTTTTTTCCTGCAAGACCTCAATACAACTCTTCCCTTCCCAATTTCTGTCATTAAACCATCTGGACCCCTAGCCAACTCAGTCTCCTGCAGTGGCACCACCTTACCCGGCCAGGGTGGGAGCTGCAAGCTGAGTTGCCTCCTGAACCGTTCTTACCTGTACCTGTGGTGACAAATAAGCCATTAAGTTTCAGGGACAAGGTTGATGTACACCATGGTTACAGAATATTTTATATTTTAAGCAGTGGAGGACAGGCTGGGAGAGATGGAAAAGGTTAAAAATACAGCTATTGTGGATCCCTGTCCCTGTGCTGGGCTGGAAGGGCACTGCCCCAGCATTGCTCTGAGGCACTGGGAGCAGTGCTCATGGATTCCATTGGATTAGCACTGCCTCTTGCAATCATTCTGCACCCAATGCACCTACCAGCAACGTGAAGGGAGTAGGTTGGAGTGGGACCAAGCAGAGTGCTTTGATGCAGGTGTGGTGTTCAGTGGGTGACCAGAGGTTTCAGGTGTGAGGGGCTTTGACAAAGATGGGGAACATAGCTGGGAAGCACTTTTGGGGAGCAGGGCTCAGGCTCAGTGTGACTGTTGTGTTAGCTGGGAAGCGAGGTGGGACATTGTACTGCATTGTCAGGAAGGCGGCCAGCAGATTCCTCAGTGATGGGGTAGCACTGAATGACCTCAGAGCACAAATGGTCTGTGCAGCTGGTGGACTCCTCTGAGCACCCTGCCTGTGCCAGGGAGAGGGCAGGGCCCCAACTCTCCTGGGAGGCAGCCCACACCTTGTAGTACCCTGCAGACTGGCCTGCCTGCTGAGGCTGGGGGGAGGAAAGTGTTGGCAGCTCACAGAATTATTAACAGAAGAAGCAGAAGGGCAATAGGGAAAGTCAAAGAGTGGCTCCCCAGCATCAGGCACAGAACTGGATCTGAAAAAGCTGAGCAAAATTTAGCACTGGAAATGAAGGGATCGTGACTGCTCTGAAAAGCTGCTGTCACAGATGTTCTGAGTAAATGCTTGTGGTGTTTGAAAATACAGAGACAAACTGAACATTGCCATAGACTACAATATTAAATGAGCAGTGCCATTTTAGGCCCTTTAAGTAAAGGAGCCTGACATTCATATTTCAGCAACTTTCTCTCACACATACCCCTGCTGATAAGCCTCCACACCTTCAAAGAGTGCTCTGTTGGGTCCAAATGGCATCAAATCTTCCTCCCCCTAAATGGTTTTGGAGCCTCTGATAATATAGAATGGGAAGTAAAGAAGACCTGTGTGGGGCTGGGTAACCCTGAAGCGGGAGTACAGACCTCACTCAGCTGCTGTGGAAATCATCAGAGTCATTAGTCAGGGACATTGTGAAAAAGGGTTCACACTAAAGTCAGCACTTGAGAAACTGAATGTCCTGCTGAAAGTGTGTTGAGAGAGCTAGTTCCCTCCATGGTTCTTAGAGCACTTGTTGGAAGATGGTGGATTTCTCTTTGGAGGGGCAGTATTTGCAACCATACATCTGGCATCATCTGACAACAGAGCACTCTCTGTTAGGAGATCAGACCTGATCCTTTAGGGCTGTGTATGCCTGTACTTGAAGAGCTGCTGCAGTTTTGATGCGAGCGAAACAGCGTGCTGTGTGTATGCTGAGGATGAGCAATAAGGGGAGAGAAAGAAGAATGAAAAGGAGAGCCCTTCTTGACTATGTCCCTTTCCTGTAGTTGCTTTAGTCCAGCTGCTCCTCAGGAAGTTGCCGCTGCTATGACTTTGTGACACTGGCTGCCATGTCTGGCTGTTGGAAATTTTCATGCTCTACTATTTTTCTATGTATTGCCTATTCTGAGCCAAACATGCAGGAGACAGGATATTTATCATGCTGAACCAACTCTAATTTAGAGGAGAAAAAGGACACATTTTCAAACAGTATTTGTTACATATCATAGGCCATCACCAATGCTTGTGTGTGTCACTGTAGTGGGTTGACCCTGGATGTCAGACACCCACCAAAACTCCTCTATCATTCCTCCTCCACTGCTGGACAGAGAAGAGAAAATATAATGAAGGGTATAATGAAGGGTTCATGGGTTGAAATAAGGACCAGGAGAGATCACTCACCAATACTGTCACAGGCAAAACATGCTTAAATGAGAGATATTCATTAAATTTATTGCTAACAAAACCAGAGCAGGATCACGAGAAGTAAAATAAGACCTCAAAAAACACCTTCCGCACAACCCCCTATCCTTCCTAGCTCTACCTTCTCCACAGCCTGGGACCAAACTTTCCAAGACACTAAGGCAGTATTGCTTACATCATGTTTCCATATTCTCTCAGTGTTGACTTTGACCAGCATCTTGTTTGCCAGCTGAACAAAATGTGTGCAGTGTGGGTGAGAGAGGTGTAGGTGTTAAATTACGGAGGTCCTGAAATGCACTAGTGTGGACTTCATTGGTAGTACAGTAGCTCTGGGGCCTCCAACAGCTGTCCCGTGCCCAGTGCTCAGGGAGTGGAGGTCAGGGATTCTCAAACATGCATGTGATACACAGTACGTGACATATTCCCTGGTAATGAGGAATGCAGGACAAGCCCTGCAGTTGAATGGCAGATCAGGAGCAAGCCCTCAGTGAAATTGCTACTTGTCACTCCAGGTGAGGCTGTGGAAGAGGTCTCTCCCCTAAACCAAACCCCTCAGCAGGTGCCCATCTCACTAGGAATGGATAATGTAGGGATTCTGTCTCTCAAAAAATTAACTGGAAAATAAGGAAGACTACTGTATTTTGTTCCTATATCTGGAAGCATATTTAAGATAGTGACTGGAGAGAAGGAGAGAGGGACTGGGGGAGTCAGGGAACCTGGGCTGCTCTCCCAGCACTGCGTTGTTACTGTAAATTATAGTAAGTCCCTGGGGACATTTTTCAGTTCTGACTTGTCTCTTAAGTAGAGGCAACAGTCTCACACTTTCCACCAGAAGACTGGATTATACAGGGTCCCTGTTCCTGGAGAGCAGTGGTTACACTACACTGTTTATCCCCAGTTCTTGGATATTGATATTGGATAGGTTTCTTTGGTACACTCCCATCACCCCTAGCTGTAATGTTCCTGCCTGTAGGGACTTTGCACATTGAAGGCTGTTCCCAATCACACCTTTCAGAAAGCATGTGAAGGCACAGGACCTTTAGATCTTGAATGGCACAAGACCTTTAGTCATCAGCAATACAATCTCACTCCCCACCTCTTATCCAGAAGCACAGGGACAGCTGGGAGCCTGACTGTGCTACTCCTCTTGCCCTCTGATTTGCACCACCCCTGAGTGGTAGCAGACTGGCTATTCACAGGCCTGTGCCAGCAGTCCAGTGCATCTCACCTTTTTGCCCCTCTGTGAGGGCAGAGCACTAAGTGACAAGCCCTTGGCATAATTATTCTCCCTTCTGAGATCAGTCCTGTGCTGGAGACCCAGAGTATTTATGTTTTTGGGGGCTGCTCTTTTCTCTTAGGCTGTCTTTCACCTCTCCCAGCCTTCCTCCCAGTTCTCTGACCCCAGGGAGTGCCAAGGCTCATCACTACAAGTGCCCATCTTGGCTCTGGCTCTAGGGAGCAGGGGACCCAGTGCTGTGACACACCAATGTCACCGCTGCTGACAGATACACAAACTGATGCACTTCCTTGAGGAAAAAAAAAATCAGTGTTCAAGAGCTAAGATGCAGGGCCTGCATGGTGTCCATGCACCCAGGAGCTGTTTTCATCTCCATGCTCAAGTGGAAGAAGGAAGACCTTGGCACAGGAGTATGCTCTGGGGGCAGGTACTGGGAATAGGTAAAATGTTCACAAGTCATCACAGTAATCATTAATAATTTCAGCTTCACCACCATGCTTTGCAGTATTGGTGTGTGTGAGGACCCTGACCCACTGGGCCACAAGAGGGGTTTTGAGCCAGCCATGGTTTGTGCCTGGTCTCTGATGCTCACTGGCATGGGCACCTTTGGTAGCCAAGTAGAAGCACTGGCAGCCCATGGTCGTTCTGATCCCTGCCATCAGGAACGCACTCCTACTTGGCACAGCCCTGGAGCAAGGACCTTTTTCCAGACCAGGGAGCTGCTTTGCTCCTTCAGCTGTAATGAGAGCCCAAGCGGGAGCAAAGGGCTGAACAAGGTGGGTCTGCCAGTGGCTCCCTGGGGGTTTATAATGCAATGGCTAGAGCAGAAAAAATCCCACCCCGACTCCTGAAACACATCCCCCTCCATTAGGAGGGTAGTGGGATAGTCCTTTCCTTCTCCCTTTCCCCCTCTTTTCTTCCCTCCCGGAGGTCACCTTCAGCAGGGAGGCAGTATGCCCCCAGGCCCAGAGCCATGGGGACGGGGCGGAGCGTCACGCTTAGCCCCGTAGCTCCTGGCAGCCCCCTCCGGCTGCTGGCGCAGGCTGAGCCCGGCGGCTGCGGCGAGGGGAGCGAGGCAGTCGCGGCTGGCTGCCTGTCCTGCGCTGCTGGAGAAGGTGAGAGGCTTAGTATAGGCGGAAGGGAGAGTGGGAAGGGAAGTTACAGCAGTGGCAGGATGAAAGACCCTGGATAGGCATGTAGAAGGAGCACCCACCCCTCTCAAACAGGTTTTGGAGACTCGAGCGTGGTGTGGCGGTACAATGCGGTGCGCACCCACTTCCCCCAGAGGGCTGATGGAGAGCTCCTTGGTGGCTTTGCCCTGGAAGGTCGCTTTGTGTCCACTTGTGTTCGGTAGGGCGGTCCTGGCGGGTTGGTTGGGAGAAAGGTGTGATGTGGCTTGGTCCCAGTGAGATTGCTGCCGGTTTCTGTCCGAGGAGGCTGCTGTGCGGAAGCTGTGGTGTGCTGCGTGCTGCGGAGAGGCTTGCGGGGCTCTCCGGGGAGACTGCTGGGTGTCTCTGCCCAGAACAGCAGTACGCAGCTCTGCTACCGGCACAGTCATACCGTTCTCTGCAGCGAGATTAAGCACTAGCCTGCTCACCAGTTTTAGAAAGAAGCTCATAAATCTACCAGCAATAAGGCCACAAGCAAACGTTGCGATAATCTGTTCTTATCCCTTGTTGTATTAAACATGGTTTGCACCAGAGTGGACCCTTTAGGGAAAAAAAAAAAGATGCCATTCTTGAACCAAAAGTTACGGAGATGGAAGGATATTCTTCCATAATGTTTGATGAGATTTTTAGGGGCAAATATCCTTCTTCACAGAATGTGCACCGCAGCGGAGGTCTGAAATGGCCTCACATCAGCTTCATCTATTGGTTTTATTATAATGCTTTTGCCTAACTGGGAGAGCCCTTTTTAGTGAAAGTCCAGTACTCAGAAAAGTGTATACAGATCATAGAGTAACTTCTTCACTCTCTATTTGATAAGTTATAAAGACAGCACTCCTGGAAATTTCCCCTGTAATTTTCAGCCCTCTTTCCATTGTCATGACTTTCTCTTGTCCTTTTTCTGTCAAACTGGGGCCACCAGAGGTAGCTTGCTGAACTGTGGGCTCACTAATACCATTAAAAAGGTAAAAAACATCCAGTAACTGGTTCTGTTGATCTATCAGCCTCCAGAAGAGTTCAGGAAATTTACCCAGGCTTTCTTCATATCCATATATTTTTAACATTTCAAGAAGCATCATAAAAAATTGCTAAAACAGAATACAAAGCAGAGCAAACAGAAAAATAATTTTATTATGAAAATACAAATTCCACTTGTGTGTGATATTCTCAATTGTGTAGAAGCTGTTAACAGGTGGCCAGCTCTTCAGAAATACAGCTTCCCTAACTCAGCTGATTTTTGGAGATTAAATTTCAGACTGTCTCATTGCATCTGTATGTAGGAACCTCTGCAGAAACTGGAGTTCACTGTAAGAGGCACATTGCCTCAGAACAGATCTCTTCTTTTGTTACAATCATCTCAGCCTACGTGAAACTGAACAGCTGTCTCTACTTTTTCTTTTCTTGTTTGTTTTGTTTCGTTTACAGTGAAGCTTACTTTCTTAATTTAGCCTCTGGAAAATGTTAGTTTGCTTCTCACTGCTGATGTTTCCCACATCTGAATCTTTTCAGGCATTCTCTTTAGCAGAGTGAATGCAAAAGTGGAATCTGTAACATCAGTAACCCTTGATCTGTTATGCTCGTAGACTTGTACCTGTAACATAAAGATGTGTATCTATATCACTGTAGATTATTTCCACTGCAGTTCTGTATCATCCAATGTCTTAAGGCCTGCAAAGGTAGTGAGGCTATTCCAAATCTACATTTCTGGATTTACATAGTGCCCATTAAGCAGCATGAAAAACCTAGATACCTAGATGTGTCTGATTAATATGACTTTTTTTCCTTATTTTTTTTTCTTTTCCCTGTCACCCATCCAATGCCAGACTAAAATCCTGACTTCTTTGGTAGTTTGGAATGCTTTTGTATGTGTATGTGTATGCACTAGTTTTACCAAGCAACACATTGTCTACTCAAACTCTTTTTTGTGCCATTTGCAAATATTTTCTGGATGATTTCAGTGTTTTCTTCTAGGTCATTGACAAAAGTAAAAGTATTATAACAGAGTTAGGACTGAAAAAAATCAGTTGTGTAGGGTGAGAACAGCAGTAAAATATGGCATTTTCCACTATATACTGGGCTTTAAAATAATTAATTAAAAATGTGTGGTTTCTTGGTTTAGACCAATGCCGGGATGAACTTGTACAGAAAAGTTTCAGGAAATGACCAGTGAATGGGACATTTCTGGCAGCTGCTATGTGAACCAATACCGGGATGAGAACTGTTTCAAACCAACAATTTAGAGGTTGGTGGGAGGTGCCTGCAGGTGGGGTCCTTACACAGCCCTGAAGCAGAAGTGTGAAAACAATGGGTGAAGTGACCTGAATTACTTGGTACACTGAATCCATTTGAGCAAAATGTGCTTTACTAAACACAGTTCAAAAATATTCATGTAGAAACCAGGTAGGCAGCACTCATAAAGGGACATGAAGAGGAAGTTATTTTTTTTTCCCAACATTCCCCAGTAATTTGGAAAAACTCTGGAGTCATAATGGATGTATAAGGTAGTACAGCCTGTGTGTCATTCCTGCAAAAAGAGATCTTGAGGCCACAGCATGAGGCAGGGGGGAATTCTGGCTGAATGTGTGGCAGGAGGCATTCCCCCCAAGACAGTTGGGGTTTTAATGTGGGGGATGGGAGGACAAAAATGATGAGGCTTTAGAAAAGAGCCATGAAAAGATCTGAGAGCTGAACAAGTGGGCTGGACAATCTGAGAGCTTGGTCTGGCAAGTAGACAGAAAGTTATTGGAAGGCATTGAACCAATAAGAAAACTGAGAGTTGTCTTGATCAGAGAGCACAGAGATGCCTATTCTCAATTCAAAATGTGACCACATTTTGTGGCAGCATCACATCTGTTGTTCAACTAACAGCAAGCATTACAGAATCACAGCGTGACAGATGCTTTGTGAAGCCTAAGTAAAGCGTCAGTTAAATGCATAGCCTGAGCTTCAGTCTGATAGTTTTACACAACCTAATTAATTGAAAATATGTTCTCATAGCCTGTGGTCATACCTCTGACCACAGTGCGTATAAACCCTGCAAGAGTCTGAAGAAATTTAACAGGTATTAGAAACCTCTTTTCTCAATTTGAGAAACTTCAGCAGCAGGTTAGGTAAATTCAAATTAGGTTACTATATGAATACCTAACAGCAGGAATGCTCACACCAGCATTTATAATTGACCAACTGTCTTTGGATCAAGCCTGAATGACTTTTTGAAAGAGATGCCCCAGGTGTTATTTGTCATTTGGTTTGTGTTAAGGCCCTGTAGAAGGTCAGACAATAAAGTGGATCTCACATGTCATATGCTCAAGGCCATTTTTAATAGAGTGTCTTTGATAGGAGAAGAGGCTGAAACAGCTGGAACTCTTCAGCTTTGAAAAGAGAAGGCTCAGAGGAGATCTTATTGGTGTATATAAATATCTGATGAGAGGTAATGAAGAAAAGGGAGCCAGACTCCTCTAAGGAGTGATCATTGATGGGAGTCTCCATCTATGGAGATATTGAAGACCTGTCTGAGCACCTTCCTAGACAATCTGCTTCAGTTGTTGCAGCTTGAGCAGGTGACTTGGATTAGATGATCTCAAGATGTCCTTTCCAACCTAAACACCTCTGTGATTCTGTTATCATAGCACTGTCTCTGTTATACAGGGATCACACTGTCTTTGGCTTTTGACATGTATGAAGTGCTTTTCTGCACTAGAGTATATTAATCGTTTTGGTTGAAGAACCAGAATAACATTACCTGGACTAAGACATTGTATCTATATAGGCTGGATCCCCCTCACCTTCTCAGATGATTCAGAAGTATCTCGTGATGGTGTAAAGGATGTGAGCTTTTTGCTGCTGTAATTAGAGATTCTTTTGAGGAATTACAGTTTCTCACAGTCAGCAGTCTGGAAACAAGAGCTCTAGCAGGGATGAAGCACAGAAAGGATAGTGGAGGAAAGAACAAGTTTGAATAGGACCCTGCCTGCTGCCTTCAGTACAGCACAGCCAAATGGTGAATGCATCTTGACCAGGGCCCTGGTGACCTCCTCTTCAGTGCTTGTCAATCTGCAAAGGGAAAATGACACTTTAGAAAGTACCACAAGTAGGTGCAGAGCACCCAGGCACACTCTACTCAGCAGTGACCCAAATTTGATCCCCACTTACCTTCCTAGCTAATCGCAGTGGCATCTCAAAGAAAGACCTGACAATGTCAGCTATTTTCTCAAGTATGGACTTTCTCTTGTAGTTAATGACTCTAAGGGCAGCAAGGGCCAAAGTCAGCAAACTGTTCTGGAGTGACTGCAGCTGGGCCTCAAGAAACCCTACCCATATCCTCTGGATGATCTGCTCTTCCAAGATGGCTCATTCGCTTTATTGCTCTACTCTTGCAAAAAAGTAGGGCCAATTACTTGGCACTTCTGAATTGGATAAGATTTAGAAAGGCAGTCTAGGAGGGAGGGAAGGGAAGAGAAGAGGAACTTTCCCACAGATAGTCCCTGGCTCCTGTAGAAATCCAGCCTTGTTGTAGATTTCCCAGGTTAAAATAATTCTTTTTTTTCCCCAAATTTCTTTATTTTGAAGAATGACTGGATTTAGCAGCAGTGGAGTTCCTTTGCAGAAGAGAGATGTGGGCATGCTGGAACAAATCCAGACTGTGAAGACATTTAAGATATGGGAGTATCTCTCATAGGAGGAGAGGCTAACAGAGCTGGGACTTCATCAGCCTCAAGAACAGCAGGCTTGAGGAGATCATCTGATCGATGCATATGAATACCTGCAAAAATACACAACCAGGTCTATCACAGTATCAGATGATACTGAGTGACAGAACTAGTCACTCAGACACCAGGCATGGCATTGGGCCTGAGACAGAATTTCTATGTAAGCATAGGTTAAAATCTTTTTTACCACAAAGGTGATTGAACACTAAAACAGGTTACCCACAGCAGCTGTGGAGTCCCCTTCCTTGTAGATATTTAAAACTGGGCTGGGCACCAGACAACCTGGTCTAGCTAACCCTCCTCTGAGTAGGATGTTGCAGTAAAAGGTCTCCAGAAGCAACTTCTGGCATTTTCAATCCTGTGACTCTGGTTCTGTGACCTTGCTCCAAGGCCAGGAGTAACTCCCAGGCCCAAAGTGCCTTGTTCAGAGCACAGGGAGGTAGACAGGGAGAGAGTGCTGCCACAGAGCCCTTAAAATTCTGCCTTGTAGCTGGCTGGGAAAAGTGAAAAAAGCACTTCTCTGAAATGGGTCTGAAGCAGCTGGCTAGAGCTCAAAATGCCATTGATGTTCTAGGTTACTTCCTGTATAAGTTACTTGGCTGCACAGAGGCATGACTTTTGGTCAGAAATGTCATCAGGCATGTGAGGTACTGAGCTCCCTTTGGCTTCCTCGGGGCACTCTGCCTTTTGTCACGTGCCTGTGCCTAAGGGACAGGTCTGTCTCATCTGCTGCCTCAAGGACTTTCTCCAGTAAGCAGAAGAGGTGGAATTCTGAGTAGAGAGATGAGGTCTTGCTGCAGTAGGCTAAGTAGAGCAAGGAGATGACTGGGTCACACTTGAAAATCTGTGACTATGGTATGTTTTTCCTGTTGTCTAATATTAGGCAAAAGGATTAGGGGGCTGGAGGAGGTTCCTTTCAATACAGAGACCTTTTCTATGATGAGGGGCTTTGCCCAGAGATATGCTTTTTAAAAGTGCAAATTCAATTTTAGCAGAGAGTGCTCAGGCTCCAAGTGGCAGAAATATGCCCTGCCATGGCATGGTTTGTGTTGCATGTTTGATCTGACTTTCTCTGTGCGTGCTGTGATGTTCCTGACTCTGGCTGTGGTGTTCCTGCAGCATTCAGCAATGGCCGAGAGCTCAGCTGTGACTGCAGCAGTGCCAGAGAGAGCAGCACCAACCAAGCTGGAGGAGCTCCTGGAGATCACCGCTCAGAGCCTGGTGCGCGCCGAGGTGGCTGAGCACTATGAGGTTGTTCGGGAGCTGGGCAGGGGCAAGTATGGCCATGTGATGCTAGTGACCCACAGGCAGAGAGGTAAGGAACTGACTGTGCCCTGTGAACTACTGTGCCTTGTCCCCTCTCCACTCAGCAGGGCACGGGGCATGGGGTGGGCTGGTGGCACATCAGGGACAGACACCAGGCATGGCACGGAAGATCCCCAGAGAGACCAGCAGAATGGGGACCTCCCCACCTAGGGACCATCCCGTGACATCCAGCCAGGGACCAGGTGATACCAGGGCACAGCCCAGAACATCCGGCAAGATTCTAGTGATAAGAAAGGTCCAAGGTCAAGCTGGGAAGTTAATCCACAAGCCAGGATCAAGAGAGTTCACAGATATGCACCAACATGCATGTGTTATAGATGGAAACAGCAGTCCCACCACAGGGCTCAGTCAAGAAGCCCCAAGCCTGATCTGAAGTGGTGCCCTAAGGCCCATGGACAGAGGGTGTGAATGAACATCCTGGGTTGGCCATATGAGTGCCCTGACACTGCTCTTCCCCTGTAGTCCCAGCTCAGACTGATGGGCCCATTTATCCTGAATGTCCCTACTCTGCCCATGGCTCAAAACTCACACCTGCAGCAGTTCCTGTTCCCAGACCTGGTGTCCACAGGGTATACCCACATAAGCTTTGGAATAGAGACCTCCCTGTGGCTGTGACTGCCTAGATCTGTGGCTGCTCTGTCTTGCCTTGGTGTGACTTCCAGAGGAGTCAAACTCACTCTTCCCATCCCCAGGGACTCCTATGGCTCTCAAGCTGCTACCCAAAGCCAGTACCAAGCTGCACACCTTCCTGTATGAGTATTGTGTTGCACTGTCCCTAGCCACTCACCCTGCCATCATCGGCATGTTTGGAATTGCCATTGAGTCCAGCCAGTACTATGGCTTCCTCTATGAACCAGCGCTGCACAAAGACCTCATCTCTATCATCAAACCCCGTGTGAGTGTTGCCACAAGGCCATGGGGACTGGGCTGTAGCATTTGGTCCCTCTGGAGGCTGGCTGGGTCAGAGGGAGGGACATAAAGGCAATGGCTGTGGATCTATCTGGGGTCTGGAGCACTGAAGCAGCCTTGGGCTGGGAAGGTGAGAAATACAAAGGTCTTTCCTAGCACAGAGCACTGAGGTGAGAGCCCATCTGGCAGGGCTGCTGAGGTGCTCCGTGTGTGCCATCCCACCTGTCTCTCTCCCTGCCCAGGATGGGATCCCTGAGCCAGCCGCAAAGCAGTGTGCCAAGCAGCTCGTGAGCGCGCTGGAGTTCATCCACAGCCGGGGGCTGGTGTACCGCGACATCAAGCCCGAGAACGTGCTGCTTTTTGATCCCGACTGCCGGCTCGTCAAACTCACTGACTTCGGCCTCACGAGGCCCAAGGGTACCAAGCTCAAGCTGGTGGCCGGGGTAATCCCCTACACCGCCCCTGAGCTGAGCAACACTGCTGATGCCCAGGGGGTGCCCATTGACACCAGCATGGATGCCTGGGCCTTCGGGGTGCTGCTTTTCTGCCTGCTGACTGGCTACTTCCCCTGGGAGCAGAGCCTGCCAGAGGACCCTTTCTTTGAGGACTTCATGCAGTGGCAGGAGACAGGCCTAGAAAAGGACGTGCCCCGGCACTGGAAGCGCCTGACGGCCGAGGCGGCCGGCATGCTGCGGAGCCTGCTGGCTCTGGATCCCGCCAAGCGTGGCCCTGTCAGCGGGGTGCTGCGCTACGTCGGCTGCCCTTGGCGGCTGGAGGGGGAGCGCGGTGAGGAGGCCGCCGTGAAGTCCTAGGGCAGTCCTAGGGCCTGCTCCCCACGGCAGGAGGGAAGGAGGGTCGCAGCCTGCAAGGGGCTTCAGGGTTTGGGCGCCATGGTGGCCTGGGCGTGAGAGGCCGTGGTGGCCCAGAGAGCAACTTCTCTGCAGCACTGTCCCTGCTGCCGCAGAGCCAAGCTCCTTCCCCAGCGGATGGCCCTCACCGCAGGACTCAGTGCTGCCCAGCGCCGCCTCCTTGTGGCTTGAAGACGTCTTTCTCTTGGAAATGACTGTGTGAAGCATCCGCTTGTTTCCTAGCCACTGGAACTCCAGGGAGTTATTTAGGCTGCAGCACCTTCGTGCCTCAAAATAGAGCAAAATATATACTTTAGTGTTTCTGTATGTGGCTCGTTTTCCCTCATAATAAATGCCTGTTGGGACCCACTTGCTGTTGGAAAGCAGGGAGCATATGTCAGAACTTGCAGCTGTCTCAGATCAAGCTGTCCAAGGCAGAGGCCATCTCTGAACGCTGCCTGTGCCTGCACCAGGACCCCCGGAGGGTGGCTTCAGGCTGGTGGGGTGGAGGGGCTGGGGAGATCCCAGCACGTGGCCATGGATGATGGCTGGGGAACGTTCACAGTGTTGAGGTTATCTCATGCCCTCCCTTATACTGCCTTCAGGTCCTAAGACAATGTCCTTCATGCTCCTTTAGATGCCTGGCTACTCCTCTACAAGACCTTTCTTTTCCCCTTTCCTATCACTTCTTTAACTCTTCCCTAGACACACACCTCTCCTAATGCCCTGATAACCTCCTAGGTGCTCATTTTAATCCTGAAAAGGAGTAGCAAAGAGGGAGTTAGGGGTTAGTAGCCATTTTTACTTTTCTACCTCTTTTCAATCCCCAGGATTTTGCTGTTGGTAATAATCCCTTCCTGCACTTAACCTGTTTTTTTGCTGGAAACCTTCACAGCTTGTTTTTCACTCAGGGGCTTCATAACTTCTAAAAATGCAGTGTCCCAGCCCTATACTTTCTAGCGTTTCAGCTTTTTTATCATGTCAGACCCTTTCCTACATGCACTCTTTCTTCTTTGCTTCCCCAACCTGCAGCTTTTTTTTCCAGCTTCTTCTCACCCACTGACATTTTAGCATTACTTAACTTCTCTACTAACACTGCCCATCACCTGGTAAACAGGTGGGCAGCTAAGTTTCGCTCATTCCTCTCTTAGCAACACCACCTCTGTACTACTATTTTGTGCTGTTCCTGCTCCCTCCATCACTTATGTCTTGAGTCTTCCAACTCCCCAGCCTACCTTACCAAACATCATTATGCTCACACTGTCCAAGATACAGTTTTCTTCTGCTTACTTCCATCTCTGAGAATTTTTCATTACTTGAAATCATAATAAATGCTGCTCAACTCCAGCCTGCTGAGATTTGGCTTTAATTACTCTTTAATTACTATAGGAATAGCAGAGAAATGTTAAGGTGCCATCATGGTTCCTGCATTTAAAGTGGAGAAGCCTTAAGAGCAATGGATCTAAAGGCCAGGTAGCTGGCAAGTATTCAGTGAAAAATGATGGAAAAAGCATTTGTTACAGATGTTAGCTCATGGAGAATTACGGAATAGGAATGTGGTTTTTTGGAATGAGACATTCAATTTTATAATAAAGTTTTGTTTGATATAGTAAATCCATAGTGTTATAGTATAGAGTTTTTGTAAGGCATGACCTATTGATAAAAAGGAAATTATGGTATGTTGTATTGATTCAGAAGATGCAAAGTCCATAAAATATAGATTAAGTTGATTGAGAACTCTCAATAGGCAGAAGAGATAATTGTCTGTTTGGAATGCTCTATTTTTTTTGGTTTCTGCAGGGATCAGTTGTTAAATGAAAACTGGTTAACATTTCCCACCATGATTTTAAGGAAAGTACAGAGGAGGTAAGACCCCACAGATGACACAAGCATGAATAGGGTGGTCGCAAGAGGAACCAGGCTACTCAAAGAGATCTAGATAACTTGATAAGTTAAGTATATTCAAAGAAAATACATTTTCTTACAGGCAGGAGAAACATAATTAGGTAGGAATGTAGGGGGATACAATATAAGAAATTAAAGGTAGTATAGAAAGAAATCTTACCCCTAAGGAGTTGCAGCTGAGCCAATTATTAGAGATTAGGAACAGGCCTGACTTTAACAGGCCACAGCTGTAGCCAATAAGAAGAAGAGTGTTATAAAAGAGTGGGGTGGCTGGTTGAGGGGAACTGGAGTCAGTTGGCTCCTGTGAGAAGAGTCAGTGCTTAGAGGAGCTGCCTATGAAAAACCTCAAGGAGGTACGAAACTCTGGCAGTATGGAACCTTTGCAATATAATAATAGAACCATTGTGATATAATAACAACATAGGAACACATAAAAATAAAGGCCATCCTTACAAAAGGACCCCTAAAAACTTGCCGAGTCACAGAGGATACACAAGATTACATGAGTTCTTACTGTGTTGTCCTGTTGAAAAAGGCAAATGCACTCCTTGCATGGCTAAGGAGGGGTAGAGAGTAAGGATGGTCAAATCATCACAAAAACAGCTAACAAGATTCCTGGTGGCCTAAATATGAGTGTGGGAAGTAGGAGTGAGTAATCAGTCTTTTATACCTCATGAGGAAATCCTGGGTATGATGCCACAAATACACAGGCAAGCTGGAAAACTGGAGATAGTTGAGAAAAAAACCATGGTGGGACTGTGGTTTAAGGCTGTAAGAAAGCCTTAAAGAAACTGAGAAGTGAAACTGTCTAGAATAGGAAGACTAGATGGTGAATTGATTATGGTATAGAATATTGAGAAGAAAATACCACCCTCTAATGACCTATTTTAATTTGAGAATGATTCAAAGAGGTTGAAGAGACATTGAGAGGTTGAAGCCAAACACTCCAGTAGTGAGGTTCTTGCCTACTGAAATAAACCATCATATGAGCTGAGAACGTTCAGCCTGGAGAGGAGAAGAGTCAGGGGAGATCTTATATCTCTTTATACTTCCAGGTACAAGTATCAACTGAGAGAGGGGAGGCATTTTAACTAAAGAAAAATGGCTTTATGGTGATGGTGGCCAAACTTTGTAACATTGGTTGTGTGTCTATGGCTTTGGAGATGTTCAAAAGATGATTGGATTAGCCTTTGGTAAACTTTCTCCAGCTGTCTCTCTTTTGAGAATGAGCTTGGTGTAAGCAATCTTCATATGTCCTGTGTCATATCAACCATGCTGTGATTCCACAACATTTTTTATTTTGAAGACACTCTGTGTGGCAGCTAAGGATGTTTAGGCTCTGAAATGTCTTCTCCTTTGGAATTGCTCAGCATGGTATCAGCAAAGCTGTGTGCCAAATGCAAAAAAGGCTTGACAAGAAAGAGTTAGCAAGATTTTAGGATTTATTCCAAATTAAAGTAAACCTGAACCGATGGAAAATTGACATCTTTGGGGAAACAGATCAAGCTGCCCCATGCCTTCAAGACCCAGGCTGGTTCTTTTTGCAGGAGCCAATTATGCCAATGAGCATCCAGGATTCTGTGCTGTCTGACAAAGGCAATGTGACAGGCAATGAGAAGTGGCAATGACCAGGATTGTTTCTCTGTCTCCTTTGTCACAGAGCCTTGAGACTTTGGTAGAAGGGATTTCTGCTGCCAGAAAGTTGTGTGATGTATAGTGAAGTGATGAAATCAGCACTGTGACTGCATCATGCATGGTAGTAGGGACAGGGCTGCAATGAAGCAAGCACAGGTTTGAGCACAGTGGCAAAGAGCCCTGCCCTGAGCTATGTCCCCAACTCAGGCTTCATTTCTCAGTAGCTTGTTCATAATTGCAGCTGGATTTCTTAAATCAATGAATAAACAGACTTGGCAAAGACTATCCTCCGGGGGTCTGGAAAAGGATCTTGTTGCCCCCATCACCTCCAGAGCAGTTGTTGGGAGAGGCTGAATGGAAAAGAGCTGTGTGCAAGCACGCTGGCCCTTTGCATGCCCAGCCTCTGGCTGCAGAAGGGCTGGCCAGGTGCCCAGCGCTGTAAAGGGCAACACTTCAACTAATGCAGGCACGAGGGATGGGGTGGATCCAGTGTCATCCCCAAAGGGGCATCAGGTGGCTCTGAAGAGCAGGGAAAAACGTGGTACTTTGCTCCTCTCTGGGATGGAATGAAGAGATAAATTGGTTATTACAGAGCTCACCACACTCTGTGAGTTCTGGCTGCAGGTCGGTCCGAGAAGTGGGAATCCAGGCCCTGGTGCCCTGATGCCTGCAGTACACTGTGTGGTATTTTCTGGGCCCCCCTTCGTAGGGAAGAAATGATGAATCTGACTCCACATTCTTAGAAGGCTAATTAATTATTTTTTGATCTATATTATATTAAAGAATACTATACTAAACTATGCTAAAGAATACAGAAGGGATACAGACAGAAGGCTAAAAGAGACTAATGAAAAGCTCGTGACTCTCTCCTCAGAGTCTGACACAGCTTGACAGCGATTGGTCATTAAGTTAAAACAGTTCACATGAAACCAATGAAACAATGACCAGTTGGTAAACAATGTCCAAACTACATTCCAAAGCAGCAAAACACATGAGAAGCGAATCAGATAATTATTTTCATTTTTCTCTGAGGCTTCTCAGCTTCCCAGGAGAAGAAATCCTGGCAAAGGGATTTTTCAGAAAATATGATGGTGACAGCACTGCATGCACAGGCTGGGAGCATGGATCCCATGGCTTTTGGTGGGATGTATGCTCTATATTTCTGGATCCCCTTGTGCACCTCACTGTGGATTCTGTTTCCACTTCTGCACTGTACAGTCCACATGGCTACTCAGTAGTTACACTCAGCAGCAACTTAGGGAATGTGGTGCAAATCAGAGACTGCAGGGTGAAGGGAAGGTATGGGCCAGCACTGCAGGCAGAAGGGTGATGGGTTGAGCCTGGATCTGTTAACTGAACAGATAGTTTGATTGTAACTCTTCTCCCAGTTAGAAGTGCTGTTAGGAAGAAGTGAGAGTGAAGACTGCTTGAAAGTGATGACCAAAGTCGTGAAAATGTGCCCCACGTGACACATCTGAGAATTAAAATACTGAATGTTAAAAAGAGCCTTTAGGCAAATTATTTGGGCTAACCACAGGTCAGCAGTGTCCCCAGCACAGAGACTGTTTTGTTACACTGGCTGGACTCAAGACATAAAAGGCAGGGTAGGACCAAATTGTGTAGTGGGGTCAATGTCATCTCCTCTTTCTACAGGAAGAATAATAAAAGTCACTGTATTGGAAGCTAGAGCAGTGACTAAAGGCAGGATAGAGGCCCAGCCTTCAGGGATTTAGCAGTTAGGACTCTGGAGTAATTTCTAGAAGCTTGCATATAAGTTTCCTTCTGTCTTGTCAACTCCAACACTATGTTACTTCCATCTCTTTCCACTTAAACCCTTTTAAGTATGATTACTGTGACTGAATCAGTTTCTTAGGAAGGGTAGTATTCTCCAGCATTCCCTGAACAAGACCACAATGCTGACCACCCTGTGTGACCACCTTTCCCACTCTGCATGCAAATGTCAGGGCTTGAGACTGCAAAAGGACTGAGCACCAGTTACCAAAAATGAGTGGGGGAAAGCATCTCAGGCCAGGGAATACGATAGGGCAGCTGCAGGACTGCATGATGTGTGAGCCTAGCTCTTCCCACACCATGTGTTCTCAAGTTTTGACTTTCATTTCAAAGACGAAGCAGGCCAGAGCTTTGTTAAAAGCCATAAAATATGGCCCTGTTCTGAGCAACTCTTCTTCTGAGCACCAAAATGGGAAGAAAAAGTATCTGAGGAATGAAAATGGTGGAATTTTTTACCTTCCATTCTTACTCATGCAAGGGCATGCTGGTGACATCTACAACCCAGATGTCTTCTAGAGCTGCTTGTAGCTGAGGAGACATGAAAAATCTTAAAATGCCATTGTCATGCCAAAGAGTTGCAGGATTGAAAGTGGCTGGAACTCAAGATACCTAGTCCCTGACATAGAGTTTCAGCTTTTAGCCTCTTTTTTGCTTCTATCCTGCATCTTTGGGTGGAGATGCAGAAACCATAGGGGGATACCTCAGATGGGAAGATCAAAGAACTGCCTCAGTGTTTTTCACATCTTGTAGCTTGCACAGTACCTTGCAACCCATACTTTAGTTTTAGTTCTCCTTGTGCTGTGATGCTGCTGACCACAAGAAGAGAAGTGACCACTATTAAATCTCCTAATGGCCAGTATCAGCCAGCATGCAAGACTTCCCTACTCAGGGTGCACCGAGGTCTGCAGCCAGGCACACCAGCCAATAATCTGGCCTTGCCCATATACAGGTCTGCCTGTTGCTGTGGTGCATTTGTTTTCTTTCCCCTGGGCTGATAGGCAGCTGGGCATGTTTATAAGCCCTGTGCCTTGGCTCAGCTTTGTGCAAGAGAGGGCGGAAAGGGGATTTGGCCTGGCCCAGGGTGGTGACAGAAGGCAGTCACGGCTGTCACACAGACTAATTGCACTTCTAACCCTCTTTGCTCTTTACAAGCTGCCCCCCACCAAGGACTCGTGTCTCTGGCTGGCACTGGTGTCTCAGGGTAGACTCACACAAGGCTCCAGCTTCCCTGGTAGCCACCTTCTGTGTGCTAACTCAGAGTGCAACTTCCACCTGTGCTTTGCTGATATATTTCTTAGGGGATAGCAGGAAAAATGACTCATGATGAAACAGATTTATTTAAGTGAGGTGCTCAGGAGAAAATTTATCTTAAGGGGTAAAAGACTAGTTTTTTTAAGTGTGTATCTGACATCTAGGTGTACAGAGCTGGCTTCAAGCAAAGCAGTCATGATATCATGATTAGAGGTGGTGCAGATGTCTTCAAACTGATGCTTGAACAGTCCTGTGTCCTTGACCCCAGTGTTGCCCAGTGCCTGACACAGCTGGTTGTCTTCCCTTCCATTGGCAGAGTAGGTGATGGAAGCAGAGCAAGGACTGAGACCTCCAGGCATTGGTTGACATCTGCTGAATCTGCCCTTTCCAAATCCACGTAGAGAAAAAGTGGCAGCTTTCACATCCCCTAGTTCTGTCACTAACAGTTGTTGCAGTTGACATTTGCTTTGAGATATTATTTTATCTTCCTCTTCAGGACAGTAAATCTCTCAGAGATTGCCAAATGCAGAGCTAACTCACAATTGCTTCCCCCTGGGCATCCTGGTCAAGCTTAACTCCTGACAATTTCATTCAGCAGAGCCTCTCTCTGCTTTACCCTGCAGCCCTTTCTGCAGTTGCTTCATGACTTTTGGCTGCTGAGCCCTCTTGGAAGAAACCAAAACACGTTTAATTGTTCATACCTTTATGATTGATAAGCCCTTTGTTGCCTACAGGTCAGTTCCCTGAGGTGTGTATTTGTTTATCTGTCCAAAGCCCTGGAAGTCAGCAAGATGAGCAAAAGCTAGACTTCCATGCCTTTGAACTGAACAAAACAGATTAAATGCAAGAATTTCACAATGCACCACATTTACATGATGGATCAAACTACAGACAGACAAATGCCTGTCCTAGTCCAGGACTCAACATTGTTGTTGAGGACTCAACATGCATCATGGAGGCATGAGAGGAATATCTGTGCTATCCTCAGAGGTACAGATTATCTCAGGGGAGTGGTGAGAGCTGCTCCATGGATATGAGGCTTTGGTAAAATTACAGTGCTTGTGCTGCTGTGGACTAACATCTCTTACACTGAAAGAAAGGAATTTTCCAGGGACTCTTTTCCTCTGTCAGCTCTGAGGAACTTTCAGGGATTTTCCTTCTGTGGTGCAGTTCATTTCCTCTCCCTTTCTTACAGTTTTTTTCAATCTTTCTCACTTTTTCAGCTCTGTTTCTGCATCACTTGCCCATCCACATTTCCCCCTTGCTGGGGTCATCCTCGTGCAAAAGAAATATCACTTTATGCCAAAACCTGGAAGACTTTATATTCTCAAGAAGCAGCACAGGGCTCTCACTGTACAACTCAGCGGCTCCTTTCACTGATTTGGGAGAGGTACCACTCATTTGGATCAGTTCACCTCCTTGCCTCACTGATATGGGGACTGTAGCAAGTAGCAGCAGCACTCGTGTCCTCAGGGTCCCCTCTCTCACATCCATACTGCTCATAGTGCTTCAAAGAAGGCTGCAGTGCCTTTATTCCATCAGGACTGTTTATCCCTCAACTGGAAACGTAAGAGGACACTTGCACAAAGAGCAGCTGCTGTTTGGGTACTGCTGGTAGTGGGGTAGGAGGGGACTTTAGCAGGCGAGTTGGGTGGCTTCTATTCCCAGCACCGGAGGAGGTGGGTGTGGAGGGAAGCTGGACCTCCTGGTGATTCTCTGCATGTCTTTGAGGGCATCCATTGCCAATCTCTGTTTGAGTTTACTGTTGCTGGGCTGCCCCAGGAGCTGCTGAACTGATTGGTCTTTTCTGTACTGCTCCATAATGGAAATCTGGGGATGAAGTGGGAGCCATGATAGGCAGCTATTCTGCCCTACCCCTGCGCAGCCTGCTACCCTCCCACTGGTTCCTGGCTACACAAGGGCATGTCCGGAATTGGATCAGGCTGGCAGAGATCTGGCTGTAACAAGATGCCCCTGTCCTTTCCTTTCTTTCTGTGACAGGAGAGAGATGAGTTTATGGCATGTGGTGTGTGGGGGCTGCCAAGTGGCACTGGTGGAAGAAATGGTGGCACCTCAGGGGGGTAGCTTGCCACCACCACCAGAGATCTGTTTGGTTCAATGAGTGGAAACCTCACTGGTAAGTAGTTGGGATAAAAAGCAAGGTCCTGAGCTGCAACGTGGGTCACCCAGCAGGCTGGAAACAATATTTTAGTAATCCTGACTTCAGGTCTCATTAATCATTAGACATATCACTGTTCTTCCAGAATTAGGCAGAGGATTGCAAGTCCTGACCCTGACTGCTCATTTTCCTTTCCACTCATTCCCTTCCTACCTTGTGTTAGGGAAAGTAAGGGCAATAATGTCTGTATAAACCCAGGTCCTGTTTCCTTTCCTGGGTTTCCAGTTTTTGGCATGGCTACTCATTTTCCCAAGCTCTGATACAGATTTTGTTGTTGTTCTTTAGTGTCTCTTGGGACTGTTTTCATCTTGCTAGCAAGGAGAGGATGGCTGGGTATCATCCTCATGTTAGAATTATGCAGCAGAGAGTAACAGGTCAGACCAATGTTTAGGTTGGATTTCACATCCCTGCTTCTAAATTTTCAGCTTCTTCTGAAAGTTTGAGGAAAATGGCATGGGGAAACTGCTATTTTCTCATAGGTAATCCTAATTAGATGCTAAAGAATGAGAAAGAGAAATTAGAAACACTTTGCTAGAGGAGAGGAACCATTCCTTACCAGAGCATTTGCAAAGCTGGCTCACTTGAAGTTGGATACTGTTCTGCTCTTTTTTCCAGCTCTTCCCTTTATTCTGGTGTCTCCTGGGATTCTGGAAGAAATCTCCATGCTGTCCACAAAGCTGTTGTTTTGTAAATATCCCTCATTAGCCTTAGCTTCATTGTCTTTGTGATTTGAACATATATTTACTTCAGAGATAAATATGGTCACCATTTCATTGACAGATCATTTTCTTGCAATTAGGAGGCGAGGGCTACTACCTGGCAGGCTGCAGACAAGAGAAGAGCTTATGTAGACACATATTGCTTAGATTAGAGAAGCAAATCTCACCCTTCTCTACAGCTTGTCAGGCAAGCACCAGCACACCTGTCATATCTGGGCAGTCACTAAAGCACACAATTTCTTGCCTGTCATGGGGCTGAAAAGAAGCATTTAAAAACAGAAAAGCAGGCAATACATATATTGAGACAGACTTCACAGCCTCAGAGAAGAAGAATTTATTGGATTTTCTTCACGCTCACACATTTTCGTTCCTTATAGTCCTGTCACTAGGCTAGTGATAAGGGGATAACTGAGAATAGTTGCTGAGAAAGGAGTTTACAGCCTTCTCAAACCTTCTCAATTTTCAGGCCTACAGTTTTGTCCCAAATTTAGTTATGTTAGTATGCAGAGAGGAAAAATGTACATGTTTACTATAGGTGAGTAAATTGAACACTAGATAAATTCAGCATTAGATTAGGAGCTGGTAAACTATGGTAGCATGTAAACTGGGATATGTGTAAATGACTGCCTGCACACCCCTTCTGTATGCCTCCTCCCTGATGGAGCACAGCCTGGGTATACACTGTTACTGGTCAGTCAGGTCCTGACTTCCACAGAAATCCTGGCACACAGAGCAGAAGCCAACAGGATCAGGCCTCTGATGTGGACAGTCAGGACACCATGTCCACTGAATTACCCTTCCTGTGCTCAACAAGACCTCTGCTATCTCATCTGTGGCACTACTTAAACCCTCATAGGAGCTGGCCTGACTTCCTTTAATGACCTGGAGCAGAGACTACAGCTCAGACCTGGAAGAAAGGATTACACTCCCACAGCAGCTACCGGTGGTGTGTGGTCCTGTCCCCATTCTGCCTTATCTGCAGAGTAATTTCTTGGAGCAAGGTATGATCTGCTCTTTGCATTACCTTAAAGGGACTGCTTCACTACAGGAATTCTCACAGCCACATCTCAATCCCTTGGATGCTCACACTGCTGCATTGCAGTAGCTGAAGCTTCCAGTGCTGGGAGGGTGCCAAGGATTCAAACACTCATACCCACTATAACTCCTGCCTCAGGAATCCAGATTTGCCTGGGACTTAGTAACATGACCTGTTTTCCACCAGCTCTAAAGTGCTCCCTCCAGAACTGAGTTTCATCTTCTCTCATACTTAGTTTCAGCCAAGGAATGAAATCACTGTGACAGCCTCTGAAATTTGTCGTCCCTATTAACTTCTGCACTTCTACTCAAAAGCATTAATATTCACTGCTCAGTTTTGGAATAGGTACATCTTCTGTCCTCTGCTCTTCCTAAACAATCAGGAGCTAGAGGTTACATACTTTCTATATCAGCAAAAGACAAGAAATTGTGCAAACTTTCTTTGTCAAGGAAAAGAAGGCAAGACTATGATGATCTGTCCATCTCCTGGGCACTCACATGCCCAGAAGATGGACAGATCCCTGCACGATCTGCAGGTTTTCCCCCTGCAGGAAGTAGCCAGAGAGAGAGCTTGACCCAGATCCTGAGGAGTCAGAAATAGAGCTCCCATGGGATTTGTAGCAGTAGCTTTCCTTAGGAGTGAGTCAATGTAGCTGAAAAGCAAGGCAGCATAGCAAGTGTTAAGAGGCTGTAACCATTGCAACCTTGTATTGAAGTTACTCAGCTAAGAATGCTTTCTAATTGCATGTTCAGTCATTTCAGTCACTCCTCCTTCCCCACTGCTTGCTGTACATCACCTTCTGTCCCTCTGTGCTCACTCCCAGTCACTAGCACTTGCACTCACTTAACCTGAACTTTTAGTGCTGCCCTTAAATCAAAGGCAGTGCTGGACACTTGCCTTTCCCAGCCTTTGGCCTTCTTCCAATTACAGCGGACGCGTTAATGAGAAGACCTCATATCTAACTGTCTAGTCAAGGCACTTGCAAAATGCCAGCCAGCACAGTAGCTGGATGTGGAAAACAGAAACCAGCTAATGTCAGCTCAGAGCAAGACTCAAATTCAGAGCAGCAGAGAGCGGGGAGAATCCATGACCACTGGCGGCAAGCACATCAGGACATGGTTCAAAGGTCCTTGGAGAAGCATTATTTTCATCGGAAAAGCCAGCTGAAGGGGGGGACCATCAATTCCTGCTGGTGGGTTTTGGGTACGCACACCTGGCAGCAGGCAGCTGGGGTATTAGTGGTCCACACGTGGGGGAATGGTCTGGAGATTGCAGAGGACTTCTCACTTGTGAGCTGGGTGATGAGAACAGTCAGTGAGTGACGAGTACGAACAGCTGGTAGAGACTTTCACCATGAGACAGTCCAGTTTAGAGAGTGGGAACTCAGCAATTTTAATGTTGGGCAGTTTTTTAATGATACTCTGAGAACTAGGTGCCATAAGGTGCATAAATCAAATCTGGAAACTGAGACAGTGTGAGACCCTGATGCCCTGAGATCAGAGCAGCTGAGGTGACACTAGATAGTCCCCTATGTACTTGGGCTCTGTTTGTGCCAGCAGGGAAACCACTCCCTCATGATCCGGAGTGAAAAAATAAATGACATTTTTTAGGATCAGCTTGGTTACTTGTGAGTTTTAGAGGAACAGACCATTTTCTTCACATGTTATAAAAAGGCACCAGACTGCATCAGAAATCAAAAAATTTTAAATTCAAACCAGATTTTTAAATATTTATGTTTCTTGTTATTTTAAAACCAAATAATTTCAAATTAAATGTGAATTCAAGGAAATCTTTTCAAGATTGTTAATTTAATATTCAACTAATCAAACTATTTAAAGACCGAAAGCAACACTGCTTCAGTACTGCTTCAGTGGCATTTCTGTAAATTTTAATGTGTTTAGGTTTTTTTGTTATTGAACTTGTACAAGATTGACCCAAATATAAAAATTAAATTTTTTTCTCACAGAAATTAGGCTATGGGCAGGATGCACTCTTCCTGTAACTTTGGACTGTGCTCCAGGAAAAGAGGTCCATCTAAAAGTCATAAATGTACCTCTTTAAAAGTCTTAGCTTCATAGTTCTGACATTTGCCTTGTGAGAATCAGAAACAATCTGCCAGATCACCAGTGTTAGCCAGTTACTTCTTGCTCTTTACATCAGCTAGTTTTATGTACAGCACAAAGTTTGAAGAGCTTGTCTCAACAGTCATACTTTCACATTAAACCAATGGTTTAACCTAATGCAATATCCTCTCTCTTAAAAAAATAGTTATGAGAACAGGGCAAGCATATAGTCACAATTCCTCCAAGACATTTCTCAGCTTTCAGCAGATTTTGACTTAGGAGGAATCTGTAGATAGGTGGAGAGTTTAAGTGTAGCAGTCCTTAATATTTTTCCTCCCCATGGATTTGAGAATGACACTACATATTGCAGTCCAGGGAAGGGAATATATCATCCTTAGCAGCACAGCTGGTTCATGCAGAGGAGGAACTTCCTCACTGCTGCTTTGTCTTTAGCCACGGTATTGGAATACTTTGAAGATGATACTAAAGAAGTCATTATCTTGTTTGTCAAAACCACTGTATCCCATTACAGGCCCTACCTCAAACAGAAAAAGAGAATACAAACTGAGTGTTTAAAATCTTGTGTTACTCAGCTGCTTGACTTTTCTGGGAGGGAGAGAGCGCTTCTGCTAACACCCCATCCCTCAGAGCTGTTGTCTTTAGCAGTCCATGATAGCATTACTCATACTGACATTTTCCTCATTCTAATATATTTCTTTTCATCCTTACTAAAGTTCCAAGTGTCTACCATTCCCTGTGATCAAGTTGTCAGATTGTGCTGATTTCCTTAAGGTTTTCCATCTTTGCTCGCTCTACTTTTGCTTGAATGGACCTTCTTGCTTGTGCACTGCAGGAGAGCCACTCATGCCAAAGAGTATCAACTCCTTCAATGGCTGTCTGAAATTCTCTTTCCAGACTTCTGGCCACGGTTCTCTTCCAGAGCTCCTTGTACCCAAACAAAGAAAAGCAGAGCAGGTTCAGTCACAGTGACCAGGGTCAGTGAAAAGTCAAGGTCACCAGCCAAGTCCAACTTGATAAGGCAGGACTGAGGACAAGCCAGAAAGTCAAACCAGCATCAGTATCATCAAGGCTAAGGCATAGCTGAGACATAGTTCAGGCAAGGAGCAAGGGCATGGCCTGAGCTTAAATGCAGCTTTGGAGCAGAAGAGGGAGAGCTTCTCTCCAGCTCTCTCTTACTCCCTGCATTTTCCCATGTTCAGTGAGCACCCAGACACCAGAGAGCTGGCAGAGACCTGTTTCTCTCAGTGCCTGTGCTGCTGTGAGCCAAGAGCCTCAGCCCAACACAACTACTGGTCCCAAATAGCTCAGGGAGGAATTTCACAAGGAGCACATATTCTAGTGCATGTACGCCAGACAGGAATCACAGTGCCCATGTCTTACACAGAATGTACTAAAGCTTTACTCCATAGTCATTGGAGTTTAGGTAAGTGTCTCTCTTGTGTCAGAGAGGAGCTGCTTATAAAGCAAACACTGTCAGCCCACTTAATTAGCTCTTTAACATGGTGAGAAATGTTCCCTGGCAGAGAGCTCCTGGGCAACCCTCCAAGACGTGACATGGAGAGGTACTTCTGTGCAGGGAGGACCAACAAAGCCAGACCCAAACCTCACAACTGAATCATTGCTCCTCCAATGATGATGAGACCAGAGGGTGTAATAACCATCCCCACGGCCTAGGCAACTTCAATTTCTAATACTGTGAGGGACAGTCCTGCCATCCTACCACAGAGCAGAGCAGCTACCATGATGTCTCCCCTCGTCTGTGCAGACTTACCATAAGGACATACAAGCCCAGGTAGGTTCTGGAGCCATTCCAATTAATTAGGTAAGTAGGTATCCTAATATCCAAATGTGTTGATATTAAAGGGAAAGCTAACAGACCTGCAGATTAGCAAGACCTGCTTGATGTGCTCCCTTGCTCCACTTAAGATACTATCCCTAAACTGGTCACATTGGATGATTGGGACCGGAACTGTTCACATTATGAGGCATGTTTCCCCACTCAGTATGCAGAAATGATCAAAGAGTTTTTCTCTCAACAGAGAAAGAATGCATTTGTATTAAAAAGTGTCTGTAGAGAAATGAGAAAATTGCTTTACAGCTCTGCTTAACTCTATTCCTGAAAAAAATCCACTCAGACTGTGGTGCATCTGAAGTCAAAACTCAGTCATGAATACACGACCACCCTCAGCTGCTGCAGTGTAAGGGAGTGAGAGGAGCCTGTGTGCTGAGCTCTGTGCTCCTGGCAGCCTTGCCTTGTGCCCCTACAAAGACAAGTGTGTCAGCACAGAGGTGTGAGATCAGGAGGAAAGGAGCCCAGGCTTGGAAATGCAGCAGGAGAGACCAATAGACCAGGCTGGGAAAAGGCAGTTGGTAACAGGGGACCTAGAAGTAGCAGGACACACAGGCAGGGCCAGGTTAAGGGTCCTAGGAAGATGTGAAAACTTAGATTGAAAAGGACACATGGAACTTAGTCACAAAATTAGCTGAAGTAACTGAGCCCTTGAGGGGAAGCTGTAAAGATTCATGTCTTATTGATGACATCTGTGTGCTGTGTCAGTGATGTTGGGAAAGACCTGCTGTCTGCCTCAGCTCGCTTTTAAAAAATCCAGATGCAGTCTGCTGTGGCAGTGATGGGCGGATGTTGCCCTCCCGTGGTGAACCCTGCATTTTCCCAGGAATCATGGAGCATGAACAGTAGGGCTCATGGACCTCATTTCCAAACACACCAGCAGGCATTTACTTCCCAGAGGTTAGAAATGGACCATGATTAATTCGAACATCAGAGTTTGCCTCACCCACCCTTGTTGTTATTCAGATGTTTCCTGTTTTGACCAGATCCAGACAGCACACAAATTACCAATATGGGTATTGCCACTGTTCTGTCAAAGCACAAATTTAATTACTCCTGCTGTGAAAGTGTACCAGTTTGTGCTACAGTTCTTTCATTAATTTGGTTTAATAGTTCCAGTTGTATGTTGCATGCTGTGATGAAAGCCATTTGTCCTCCAGTTGCCTCTATGCAGCACTGACTGATAGTGCTAATGCCATACATTTGTTATGTTGAAGAAGTACAAGTCCCTGAAAAAAATAGCCACTTCTATTTCTCACAATTTTATCAAAGTTCCACTATCAAGCTCCAGACTTCCCCTACTAAGATCTAGTTGAATATTAACAAATATTTATATACAGAGCACAAAATGTTTATTTCCTAGAGCCACATCAGTAAAGCCGTAATTTCAACTTTCAAAGTAATTTGTCCTGTGTTCCTAAGGGCTTCTGTATTAAGCAGCTGATTACAGCCAAAGCCTGTAACTGTGTAGGGCTTTGAGAGCAAAGGGGGCTCAACCACATGAAGGGACAGATGAAACACCAGTAAAATTGGAATAGCTGTTTTCTCACTTCCTTTCTATCACACCCACAACTTCATTATGAGGTGAAAGGGGTACATTAGTACAAGTACCCTACTCCCTTTCAAGTTCTAGCTACAGCTGTTTTCCTTTTGTATTAGCAAACAAAGTAAGAGATGGCTCTGCATGAACTCAGGTGTTTATGGGTTTTTACAGTCACACAAACCTGAACAGATTCAGAATGCCAGAGCTCGGCAGCAATAAAACTGATCAACAGTTGTTGTCCATTCAACTGCATCTAAATGAAGCTAATTTGGGAAGAGGCAAAAGAGAAATGATGAAACACCACTAATTTTTGATAAATGACAATAAAGCTTTGCATGATTTATCCTTAAACAGTTCTAGAAATAAAACCAGTCCTGTAATTAGTAAACTTGTTGTTTCTACCCTTCTTCCTCTATCAATACTCACTTGAAGAGGTTTTTTTTTTTTGACTCAAAAGAGGTAGTCACAGCAAAAACCAATCAGAACATGACCTGCTAACAAACACTAGCCAGTGAAGAGCTTCCTCTGCCCTATGTAACACAAGTAATGCTGAGTTGGTATTTTTAACACTTTCCTCACTTTTGCAATCTTTCAAAGAAATTGTACATAAGTTCTGGTCTACCACTTGTTTCTTGCTGATTGTTTCAAAGGCAGGGTACCTTCCTAATCAATGTTACTCTGTCACGCTCAGATCACACTGGGGGACCATTTGACTAAGTGCACTTAACTGTGGTACTAGGCTCTGGGAAAAACTCTCACTTGGCTAAATGTGTATAGCCCTGGGAAAAAATCCTCCTTAACCCTCATAAATCAGGAAGAGGACAAGAAGAAAAAACTGAAGCAACAGGAAGCATGGAACACAGTTCCTTTAAATCTTCAGACTGAAACTTCATACTTAAATATATTAACATATGAGAATTAGTGGAGGCTAAAATAATTGGTTAATATTTAATTAATTAGTTAAAAAAGTGACAGACCTCTTAAAATGAGGATCTGTGGGCTTTCCCCATAAGGAACAATGGAAAATTACCCATTAAATTTTATTGCTGCATTATTTATGTTTTCCCTATACATTCAGGAAGTATTTTCTACGAACATTTACACCTGTCTAAGAAAAGAGGCAACAATACTTCTGAAACAAGTCTTGAAATCACCAGTGCTAAATTGTTTTATTTCCAACAACTAGCCATTACAGTATGTGAAACAAAAAGTGTCCAGAATAAATAGCTGAAGATGAAGCATCAGAATACTACCATCTTTGCTACTGCTGTGGCCCCTTAATGTTTCCTGCTTTTCAACCTTCACTCTTCAGATTCTCCAGGCCTACGGATATCATCAATCTTCAGGATCATTCTAACAACCTGAGTCGCCAGAGAAATCTGCTGCTTCTTACCAATCAAGGTTTCTATAACATGCTGCTGCTTCATATCTGCCAAAAGGAAGCACAAGAATTAGACACTCTCATGAAATCTAGATACAACACTTAACCTGTAAGTCTTAGTAATTAGTAACTGCAAATTCCACATCATTTCAAAGAACATTCTGAAATTACTACTCTTGGGTACTGTGGTTTACAAACATAATTTGTACAAACTGGAGTTTTACTTCTGGGTTCTTACCAAAGATCCTAGGACATTAAGATACAACTCTTTTCCCAACTAGGTTGTGTTTTTCAAAAAGTAATGCAGAATGGTGAAAAGCTAGATTTCCATACCCATATATTAAAACACCCTAAAGGCTGAGCAAATGCTAAAGAAGTGAAAGGTTAAATGCCATCAAACAGGAACACCTAATCAAAGAAGGTTTATGAATGCACAAATTACAGTTTACCACATTCTTTTCTCAAAAAAAAAAACCAGAATAAGTAAGAAGGTGAAAAGTGTAGATCCAGTTGAAAATAAGGTTTTATACACTGGCTTCTTAGTCTTCATGTATTTGCTCCAGGATTATATATGCAGACATATTGGTGTGAACATCATTTTCTACATATATTCCCAGCCTTTTGTTTACTTCTTCACAAGCTGTTTGTCAAAACAACTGTTTTAGGACTGCAGTGTAACCTGGATCACTAAGACTGCAGTATTTAAAGCACACCCTGCTTGCCTCATCGTAAGAGCAGGCTTCTTTCCTGTACTACAAGATCAGTCAACATCTTCAATTAATCTTGCCACAAAACAGAGGTTTTGAGACAATTATATTTTCCTCCTGGTAGATATAAATATGCTCTCCAAGCACATTCTCATTTATTATGGCAAGGCACAAGAGTTAGAATAAACCAAGTGATGCACAGGTTTAAAAAAAAAACAGTGAGCATTTTGAGCTTTTAAGAAAGAAAAGCTTTTATGCTCCTCCTTCTGCATGCTGCAGTTCTTACCATTTGTTCCTTTCTGCAAACAGTCAATGCCCAGGGCAGGATTATTTTCTTTCACCTGCCTCGCCCGCACTTCGGTCATTGTCTGTATTGGATTCATACCACTGTTCTCTGAGAGGGCCATGGGAATTACCTCCAGGGCATCTGCAAAAGCTCTCACAGCATACTGTTCCAAAGATGGGCACTAAAGGAAAAGAAATTAAAATTCATTAGCTAATAAACTCCAATGTTAGTAAAAGCAGATTTTCATACTAGATATAAAATACATACACAAAATAAGCAGATTTTATTTGGAATATAGTAACTAAACAAATACCTCTGAATGATAACTACTTGAAAATTAAAAAAAAATTAAACTGCTCCTAGCACAGAAGGAAAAAAAGTAGTGGTAATGACTTTTTATAGAGACAGGAAAGATAACTTCTAACACTGGTTATCAGGGAATGTCAGAAAGCACATGTTACAGAACCTTCTGAAAAATCTTTGAAGCTCTTCTGGAATCTCTTAAGGCAGGCCCAATCCTTCATACACTAAAGAAAATGTTACCTGTTCCTTTCTTACCTTATCCGCTGCCTCACTGACTGCCAAGGCACAAGATATTTCAGCTGCGCCACCACCGTACACAATCCGATTGTCACGAACGAGATTCCGGATTACGCACAAGGCATCGTGAAGAGAGCGCTTGGCTTCTTCGATGATCTGCAATTACACAACAGCGTGTGCTTGACAATACACACATCTGATGGCTGTGAAGATGTAGTTCCTAATACAGATGTGGAAACTGCAGATAAACTCTTAAGATTTTTTTATGGCTCCAATGCAGCTCTACTATTGCTATGTTATACTACTTAAAAATAGAGAATGTTAGACATCCAGTGGTAAAGAATAAAAATATACACAAAAACACACTGTCATTTGTTAAACCTGTAATTTGAAATAATAAAAACTTACATTAAATGGTTCTCAATCTTGCATATTTACAAGACACAAAACATGGAACTTTAAATGCCAACATTATTGTCAGACTGCAGTTTCTGTCCACTTCTCATTTGAACAGATGTAGGAGATTTAACAAAAACGCTAACTTTTAAAGCAGTATTTCTGCTTTCTTACAAGAAAATTTCAGACTACAAGATGCTCTTTTTTTCCAAGGATTTTTCATTTAAAGTAGGACTTGACCTATAGTAAATATAATTTAACACTAATAGTGCAACCAAAATCCAATTTAAGTACATAGGCATTTAAAGTGGTCTTAATTCGAGGGGAGTGGGGGATATAGGGTGTGGGGATATACAGTTTGCAGTAGTTTGGGGTTTTTATTTGAAATTATCTTAATTGGACTAAATCAGAAGTGATACAACTAGGTCTACAATAAAACCAAATCTGTCGAAGATGGTAATATATCTTTACTCATAAAAGTGACCCTCTCATGAGAAAAAAATATTAAGAGCATCTACAGGTAAAAACATTTCTGGATTTATGAACTATACGGTCTAACAGAGAGAAAAGTAAAGTTCTAGTTTAAACCACAGGATGCAAATCTAACAAGTTACTTCTGACACACAGTCCTGACTGCCTACAAGCCTTATCCCTTTCCTATTTGCCCACGCTGCAAAGAAAATGGAGACAAAGTTAAGAATAGTGTACTAATAAGCTTTACAACGAATTGACACATTCTGCAACTATGTATCAAAGCAAGCATCTCACCATTTTATTTCCTCCCCTAATGAAAATGGTCACAGCTCTGGAGTTCTGACACTGCTCGATGAGGAGCATTCTGTCCTTGGTTGTTCCAAAGGAGATCTCTCTGACGATGCCCGCAAAGCCAAGTTTCTCTGCCGTGAGCTCGCAGAACCGCGGCACGATGCGCCCTCCCGTCGCAATGGCGATTAACTGAAGTTAAACAGCCACGAGTTACTTAAACAGGATTTTTCCAGGTTTTTCAGAATGTAAAACTAGTGGAAAAACTTATGTCAAATGCCTACTCCAAAAGGTTATCTTCCTATCACTTCAAAGTACTTCAGCCAATGTTTTGTTCCAGCCAACGGCAGGACTAAAGCAGAAACTTTCCTAGACACCTAGGACTTTTATTAAGTAATACACGCATGCTTCAGTTCTAAACCATAATCCCCTCCATGGTAGGCTTTTCTCCCATATCCCCAGTGATTTTTCTCCAATACCCACCCATATACACAATTATGCAGTGATATCCAGAAAGACTGAACTTTTAGCTGGTACAGCCTATTACTTCATAAATGTTTTAACAACTGGTACAGAGCCCAGTTTTACTTACTTCTATTTCAGGTCCACCAACCCAACGAACAGCAGGCAGCTCATTCTGGAGCAGCAAGTGATTTGCCTCATCATCAAAACCCCACTGGCAAATGGCAAGGTTTGCACCAGTGTCTTTTATCTAAAAGCAACACAAATCATCAACTTTTTGATCAGAACTAACAAAGGAATGAAAAACACTCTTCGTGGTTCTAATTCTCCAAATTTTCTCAAAATACAATTCTCAAGAAGAACCCTCTGGAACACACAGAGATCAAAATATATTTTAATCCAAGCTGGTGTCTCTTTCTTACATTACCTTTGATTCACAGCATTACAACTGCTTTTATGTTGCTTCCCATGAGGATTAGCAGCTTATTTACAGGAACAAATCAATGCACTATGCTGTTTTTTTCCTAAAGGCTATGAAAGACAAAGAAAACAGAAATAATCCTAAAGGCTACCTGCTTCACCATCTCTTCAAACTTCTCTTTTTCGTATTTCTGCAGTGCCTTGTAATCATCCACAGATGTGACATCAAGCTTATGTTTGGTTTTAGGCTTAGGTGGTTCAAATGGACAAGTAAGGATGGCAATTTTAGCATCTTTTAGCTCCTGGGCAATTAAAAAAAAAAAAAAATTATTTATGACCTCATTAACATCTCTTTCTTGTATCTGCAAAACATACAGATGTATCTTTATAAACACAAATACATGAGCAAATATGAAGATAATTTGACTTATTCTAAAGCTAACTCAGTAAAACTAAGTAATTCTGTCAATTCTCAACAAATCACTTAGAACAAATTCCATAGCTCCCAGACACTGTTTAAGCCCTTAACAATCTTTACCAGTCATGCCTTTTTATAGTTTAATGCTTAAAAAACAAAAGAAAAATTCAATTAAACCATCCCTAATCCATTGTGACCACTGAGAACACTACTCATCTTTGTAACAACTTTTCAACTATTACATGACCATTATTTTCCACTAGTCCTCCTTTCTACAGGGTAAACATGGGTACCTGCTAGATGAATATTTTAGAGAAGCAGAAGCTTTCTTGAAGTACACTGCCCAAAGATTTGGAGACCTTGCCTACACCAAACATAAAACAAGGACAGCTTCTGGGGCGTTCCAAACAGGACAAAATAGCAATTCATAAAGGTTAAGAATCTTGACACAGCATTGAACTAGGCATGGTCACACACCAGGGTAATTATTTTTATATAAAACAGAATTCTGCACCTGTCCTCACTCAGCAGTACAGTAATTCCTCCCTTCCACCACAATTTCTCAATATTGTTGTAAATTCTAACTTGATCTCTTCCAATATAAAAAATGTCATGCTCCTTGCCCCTTCCTCTGTTGATATATTATTGGTGAAAAGCCAAGCTAAAGCACAAGACTATGTAAATACTTAAAAAATGCTAGGGTGGCACTTGAGGTAGGCTAGAAACTCTTATTTAAGCCGTTACACACAAGAGACACACACAAGGACATCACTTACTTTAGGCATCTGTGGATGACTGAAATCTTTATCCACAATCACTCCTTTAACCAACTGCGTATCTTCCAGTCTACCACCCACTTTGCCTTGCACTTTGATCAGCTCAAAATCAACATCTTTACGTTCCATGTCTGCTACTGTCAGTACAGCATTCACAGCAATCTCTGCCATTTGCCGGTGACAGCGGTTCACTCTAGGTTTGAAAAAAATACAATCAAGTGGTACTCCATTTCCACCATTGATTCTATCAATTGCTCAAACAGCAACAAGTACCACTACAGCAATCTATTTTTGCACACTGTATTAAAAGAGGTGGTCCTGCTTGTTTGTTCACAGAAGTAGAAGGTGCTGGCTATGGCAGAAAACTGAACACACAGTACGGTTGGTGTGAGGAACCTCTGTCAATGGAGTCTCAGCACAGATTTGGAACAAGTCAGGAGAACTAAGCTACTAAAGAACATTCAAGAAACAGAAACCACGTGTAAGACAATTCTGCAAGGGAAGCCCTTCCAATGTCTGAATTTATACATTTACACACAGAACCCAAACAGGAAAAAGAACTTCTGGAACCATCCTAAGTTAAAATTTTTTCAGCGGCAAAAAAACCAAAAGATGACACATTATTATTTTTAACAGATTTACATTACTTTTGGAACCTGCTATGATGCAGAAACTGGAACTACAGGTTAGAATGAAACTGATTCTGCAGTCGTTTAACTTCATGGAATTGACTCTTTGGAGACAAGGGATTCACAATTTCTTACCCTGAGACAGGAGTCCATGGAGGAATTAGCCACAACAAAACACAGAAGAGCCTTCAACAGCACTCCAGTAAGACAAACAAAACACCAGGATTTCTCCTTTCCACGCAGAGGGTTTTCAATGGAAGGGTATATATTCACTCAATACTCAGTTTTTATCACTTACACTTTAGAGCCCAGAGTTGTCTTCGCTGTCTGGATCAGAGGCTCAATGTTCTGTGGATCAACTGGGAAGCTGTCACTGATTTTGTCTAGATGCTCAATAGCAATGCGTGCTGCCTGCTCATAACCATCTGCTATTCGGATGGGGTGAATGCCTCGGTCCAGCAGCTGCTCAGCCTGTTCCAGCAATGCCCCAGCCAGGACTATTAAAAAAAAAAAAAAAGTTTTATTCTTGATGGGAGCGTAATTATAAGTACATTAACAACAGATTAAAAAGCATATTTTCTGATTTTTCTGAAATATTTTAAGACTTTGAGGTTTCCTAAAAAACAAAAAACCATGAAAACCCCTACTTGCTTTGCTTAGCAAGAAAACCCCATTATGTTAAGACCAAAATGATGTACAGGCATCAAAGCAGGACAAGGAGACTACAGAAGAAAATGATGCAAAAAAATTTTTGAAAGTATCAAAGGGGCTCTCAGCACTATCTTAAAATGTAACCAAAATTCAAAAAGGCACAAAAGACATCTTCCTGATTAGAAGACTTCTCACACAAGAATAGGAATACTGCAACAATAAATACTCCAAAGAAGTGCTACAGAAAAGTTACTGTTATTTCTCACAATTTTTTTTAATAGCTGAAGAAGCTTGATTTTAAACTTGAAAAAGGAAGCTAAATTTCAAACACTTTCTTACCAACGACTCCAGTAGTTCCATCCCCAATCTCATCATCTTGAGATTTAGCCAGCTCCACCATAAGTTTGGCTATCTGGTGATCCACATCCATCATATTCAGGATGGTAGCACCATCATTTGTCACAGTCACCTCACCATCCTTGTCCACCATCATTTTATCCAAGCCTAAAAAACATATGTTCAAAGGATGAAGGAAAATTCTGAAAATTCCCCCACAACAAGTACTAAGAGAGAACCACTAAAAGTTTTTCATTGTTACCATTGGGCCCAAGGGATGTTCTCAGAGTACTTGCTACAGCCTTTGCTGCCATTATGTGAGACTGTAAAACAAAGGATAACAAAGCCAGAAGTTAAATCATTATCATGCATTCCGAAATCACAATACTAAGGTAGCGAAAACACAGTGAGTAAAATCTTGCGATTTAACTGACAACAACTATGAAAAAGAATCAGTATGTGTGTATTGATCTTATGACAGAAACTTTTAGTATGCCTTTTCTTGTATTGCTTGTACTGCCTCTGCTAAAGCATTCAAAAGCAGAGCAGCCAAATGCAGCCCTAAGGCTCAAAGCAGGGAGCAACAGAAGGCAGCAACGCTAAGAAGAGAAGGCAGTGCAATTTTACCATCACAGAATGGCGTGGCTGGGAAAGGACCTTTAAGATCATCCAGGTCCCACCGCCTGTCAGAGGCAGAACACCTTCCACTAGACCAGGTTGCTCAGTGCCCCATACAGCCTTCCTCTGAACACTGCCAGGAATGGGGCATCCACAAGCCTTCTGTTCCAGTGTCCGCTCCCTTCTTCCGTCGGAATTTGTACCACCCGCACTCAGCTCCGGCCTTCCATCGGCGGCCGAGCTTCAGGCTGGGGTCTAAGGGAGGGGGCACTGGGGAGCTGGGCAGGAGCCACGGGGAGAGGCGCGCTGCGCCCACGGGGGTGACGGCCCCAAAGCCCCGCAGCCCGGGGACGGATCCACGCCGTGCCGCGGATTCCCAGCCCCGGGGCGATGCCTTCTCTCTTCCTCCATCTCTCTCCCGCTTACGGGCCTAGTACGGGCTCCATCCGCCCTGTGTCTCGGGCGGGGCTGGCACTGAGAGCGGCAGCGCCTCGACCCAGGGGCTCCATCCTCCCGCCGCTCTCGGCGGCATGGTGCGGTACAGCACAGCACAGCGCAGCATGGCGCGGCGTGGCCCAGCCAGCGCGGGCCCGCGGGCGGCCCCGGCGGCCGCCCCGCTCGCTCACCTTGAGCGCCTCCAGCCCCATGAGACGCGTCTTGCGCTCCTGGTCCTTAAGGATGAGGAAGGGCCGCCCATACTCGTCAAACGCCAGAGTCCCCATGGCCGACATGGCTGCAAAGCCTGCTCCGACCGCCGCCGCCCGCGCACGCCTCCCGGAAGCCGCCGCGCCCGCCGCGACACCGCGACACCGCGCACCGCCCCGCGCCTGCGCAGCCGCTGCCCCCGCGCCCTATTTCGCGGGCGGGAGCTTTGTGGCGCCCCCAGAGGAGCCTTCTGGAAGCCGCCCGGCGCCGGGGGAGGAGCGCGGCGCTCGCGGCCGCACGCCCCGGCTCACGGGGCGGGGAGGAAAGAAAGGATAGGAGGATGTACGCGGGGCGGGCTCCGGGCGATGCGGCTGCGGGCTGCGCCGGGTGACGTGAGGGCGGAGAAGGGAAGACAGACACACTGTGGAAAAGTGTGCGCGGCGCTTCTCTCCGGAGCGCTTTTGGAAAGGTTTCGGTCTCCCACCCCTTCTTAGTGAAGTGATACCGCCCTTCCCTATGACTGTTGCAGGCCGAGCATAAGTCTGGGTTGGTCATTGGCGAGTTGGGGGGGTGTCTGTGGTGGGTGTCGCTGTGTCGCAGGGAAAAGTTCCTGCGCAAAGGAGGAGCAGTAACTCCGGGACGCGTTCCCGAGGCGGGGAGGTCTCTGCCTGCGCCGCCCTTGAGCTGTTCGGGGCGCGCTGTTGCCCGCCCGCGAGTGCGGGGCGGGGGCTTTAAATGGGAACCGCATTCCTGCCCGCGCGTGCCTCAGCTTTCCGGCCGCTGTAGTGTTTCCTTGGGATCGGCTGAAGTGTAGGGTGGGTTTTTTTTCATCTCTTACATCGTAGCTCTTTGCTACAAGATACTGAATTGTCTCGAGTGAAAACACTGTCCGTCTGTCCCCAGGCGCGATGTCCCAGGCGCTGGCGAAGGAGGTCCCGCAGGAGGAGGGCAAAGGCGGCTCCCGGAGGAGCGGCTGGGGCCTGCTGGTCACGGCCGGTGTGGGAGGCACCTTGGTGGCCCTCTATGCTGTGGCCACCCCCTTCGTGACCCCGGCCCTGAGGAAGGTGTGCCTGCCCTTCGTTCCTGCCACGGCCGCTCAGATCCAGAATGTGCTGAAAATGCTGGAAAACAGAAGTGGCTCCCTAGTTGACATTGGTAGCGGGGATGGCCGCATTGTACGTTGTGGATGTTGTCTTCTTTTTAGATCACCTCTTAAAAAGTTGCCAAAGTGCTGTGCCTGAATTTTCTCACACTTAAACATTTCTTGTCTTTGGCATCTGGTGGTTGTGTCTGAGTCTTATGGAAAGGATCAAAGCTGAGAAAGGTTTATATTCAGTTTTCCTGGGTAATAAATAGTTTTTGCTGCAGTCTTACCTGTAGCTTCACTAAGGTAGTGGACAAAATGTCATTGTGGTGACTGACTGGAGGGAATCACAGTGCATTCCCTTGAAAAGTTGCGATCCGAGCCTTGGAACTGATTGACAAAGAGCTGTGATTCCACAAAAGGTGTGTAGCTACAGCAAGTGTGGCTGTGAGATGTTTAATGTATAAAGGTGATAGAAGTGCAAAAAGAAACAGGCAGTGAGTGATGGATTTTAAAAGTAAAAATCCTAGTGTGGTTAGAACTGCAGTCTTCAAACTTTTGTGCGCTGCTGGCTTCCCCACTTCCAAATCCATGTGGTGAAACTAGAATAAACACCAAGAGAAATGGTGAGAATCATGAAAGAAAAAGTGATATCTTTCCAGGGTATTGCTCGAGCCCCAGTTTGTGAAATGTGGTGAGGATATAGTAGAAAATTGTGTGGTTTGGTTTTCCTTTTGTTGCTGTGATGTTTTGTGTGCTTTATCATAACTATCTGCTTCAAGTCAAAGTTAGAAACAGGGTGGTGGTTTTTGGTGGAAGCACACAAGTTCTTGAAGTTCTTGCTACCTTTGTCCATGTTTTTTGTGAATGAGCCAACTGTTTGTCCATGTAAAAAAAATTGATTTGGAACCCCAAATCTGTGAAGAATGCTTGAATTGTGCCTGGGTAGGAAAAACACCAAAAAACTTAGGCATGAGATAACTGTAGTTTTTTATGCCCTCTCTGAGGCATTGTGGCTGCTGACTCTCATCAGAGGTATTTAATTTCAATAGGTACTGTGTCATTAATTCTGATATATTATATAGGTGCTTAAATGGAGACTGAAGACTATTTGGAAAGCCAGGTGGCTAAAAATGAATGCTTGGTGCTTCCTTGATGCATCTGACCTGAAGAAAGTCTATTCAGATGCTTTTAATTATTTATCACTTACTCAGGTGTAATCAGTGGATAAATATGAAGATATTTACCGCATTTCCAAGTGTGGTAAAAATGTCAGGTTCTTTTGGTGAATTTACAAGTGCTCTGTGTGATGGAAGATGCATTATTTTAACAGTGTGAAATATATAGTCCAGGTAAAGTTCTGTTAAGAAATGTGTACTTTCTGATTTCACCTTGCTTGTTTTGTAATTGATAGTTCATCAGGCCATTGCTGATTAGAAGTTTGCAATAGCCTTTTCAATTTTGTCTTAAACCTTTATTCTAAAAATCAGTGCATTTTTTTTTTCAATGTAGATCAAGATTGCTTTCACACTCTTTCTATTTGTGTGCCATTTTGGCTCTGATTTGGGGGCTGCTCAAGTGCCTGTCCCTCACTGCTTTTCAAATAAGTGGTCTAATTTTGAGCATTCTTGCTTGTGAGTTTCCGTGATCAATGTTGGTTCCTTTAATTCCAAGACACTGTAATGAACGTGTTAAATTAAACTTCTATGTGGATCATAGATGTACTGCAAGCTCACAGCTTTGCCCTGTGAATGTTTGTTTTCATTTTGTTTGCCTGACTATATTTCAGTTGGACTAGTAATAATAGTAATATGTACTTTTGAGTTTTTTGTTCACTATATAGCTGATCTGTTGGGCATTAAACCCAGGGTGACTTAGGAAAGTGCTTTCCTTTGATTTATATTTTAAATAAAACTGTGTGCTTCTCTTTAGGTGAACAGACTTCTATGTTTCAAAGTGAAGATTTATTTTCTTCTTTGTAGGTGATAGCAGCTGCAAAAAGGGGATTCCAGGCTGTAGGTTATGAATTGAATCCCTGGCTAGTCTGGTACTCCAGATATCGTGCCTGGAGAGATGGAGTACATCAGAACACCAAATTTTATATTTCAGACTTATGGAAGGTGGGTAATGAATTATGTAAGAATGGATCTGGGATGATTGAGAGATTTTATAAGTTTGGAAATACTTTCCTGAAAAAGCTGAAATGCTGTCTGACCACCAGGTGCTGTACTGGGCTTTGTGCAAAGTATTTGTGCTGGGAATCTGGTTTCTTTGGGCTCAGTATGCTGTTCTGCTGCTTTGGGCTTGATTCAAGTGCTTCCTGTATCAGCAGAGGCTTCTTGAGCAAGCCTGGGCCTGATGAATTATGTGGGAGGGTTTTTTTTGGCTGTAGGGGTGTTTGTGTTCAGAGGGGAACAGAGGAGAACTGCGTGGCACTGAGTGGAAGAGCTCAGTCATTAGAATGCCTAGGAAGTTTTTATAGCTAGCTAACATTTAACAAAAGACGAGACGAACTTAAAGCATGCGTGATTTGATCATATACAGGAGTTGTGAAAATAACTCTTCAGTTATTAGTAAAGTCATGTAGTTGTTTTCTAGATTAATGCTTTCTGTGCTTCTAGAATTGCTATTCCATATTCTTGGCCAGATAGTAGAAGTTTTTTGCTGTTCAGCAGTAGAAAGTTTTCTTTATGTGGAAATTTTTGTGATGAAAAGTTGGTAAGGGATCTCCTTACATATTTTTGGTCTAAATCTCCGTTGAAAGAAGTGCAGCTAGAGGGATTAGGAGAAGAGAATGGTGAGAATTTCTCTAACTATAAATGCCATTTTCAATAAGATTTGTTCTCAAATTTTATTTTAGGTTTCTTTTTCTCATTATAGAAATGTTGTTGTTTTTGGAGTACCTCAAATGGTAAGCTTACTATTTATATTTTATTTTTACTATATAATTGTATTTTATTTATTATACTGTTTAATTATTTGTTACAATGTTTAATTATTTTAATGCCAAGGCATTCAATGTTAATATGTTAATCTGCAAAATGAATCAACCTGCAGATGGTCAAAGGTAGTCAGTAATAATCATAGAATCCTAGAATATTAAGGGTTGGAGGAGACCTGAAACATCATCAAGTCTCAACCCCCTGTGTGTGCATGGGATACCTCCCACTAGATCAGGTTGCTCAAGGCCTTATCCAGCCTGGCTTTGAACACTGCCAGGGTTGGGGCATCCAGAAACTCCCTGGGCAACCCGTTCCAGTGTCTCACCACCCTCACAGTAAAGAATTTCTTCCTGGTGTCTAACTGAACATTTCCCTTTTAGTTTTTTTCCATTCTCCATTGTCCTATCTCTGCAGTTCCTGATGAAGTGACCCTCTCCAGCTTCATCAGGAGATTCCTCCCTGTAGGCTCCCTTCTGATATTGGAAGGTTGCTATGAGGTCTGCATGCAACCTTCTCTTCTCTAGTTCCAGCCCCCCTGCCATGAGCAGGGACGCTTTTGACTAGACTGGGTTCCTGAGAACTCCATCCAACCTGGTTTGAACAATTCCATGGCTGGGACATCCACAACTTCTCTGAGCAACCTGTTCCATTGCCTCACCACGCTCATGTGAAGAATTCCTTCCTAATACCAGCCAAAACCTACTCTCTTTCAGTTTGATGCCCTTCCCCCTTTTCCTGTCACTACCTGTGCCTGTGGAAGGTCCCTCTCCATCTTGTGGGCTCCCTTCAGGTACTGGGGGCTGCAGTTAGGTTCCCCTGAAGCCGTCTCTTTTCCAGGCTGAACAAACCCAATTCTGTCATCCCGTGCTTCTGTATTGCTTGTTCCTTCGCTAAGGCAGGCGTGAGATGAAGTGGGTGAAGAGCTTTAAGTGATGCCATACCGTACAGCATACACTGAAAACGTTTCTGCAGCAGTAACAGGAAGCGTAATAAACCTTCCTGTTTAGTGGTTTTTTGTTTGCTTGTTTGTTTTTTTCAACAGCACCAGAGGTAAACCTCTACTTCAGATTCCAATTGTAACCCCTATTGGAAACAGAGGTGGGTAAGGGTGGGATATTAGTGAGTTCCTCATGCTGCCAGCCCTGGGTGTTACGTGCTCCCTTGCTGAGTTCCGGCAGGGGGCACTGGAAACGTTCGGAATTGCCATCAGGAATTCTGCCGTTGCACCGAGGGGAAAAGTCTGGTGAGGAAAGCTGGCTCAGTAAACTAGGAATAAACAAATGCCCTGGGAAAATGTGAGTAAACCCAGCAGAAATACTGAATTAACTTTTAAATGTAATAAAGTGGGATGCATTAGTAACAGCTGTGATAGAAAGGGTAGCTATAGGGCTCAGAATAACTTTTGTAGATCCAGTAAATACTAGGTTTAATTCTTTCAGTGAAAGTACTGTCATAAATGCAACAGATGCAAACATATGAGCCTCTGTGTTTCCTGTGCATTTGTTTGCTTATGATTCCCTTTGAATTTACTTTGGAAATTGTTAATGCTCAGCCTCCTGAATGACTAAATTAATCTTCTAGAGACCTTAATGCATTTCTTCTTTTTTACTGAGAAGCAAGAGATCTTTTTAGCTTTCTTAATAATGGTGGCCTGATTTGATGCTTTCACACAGTGCTTTTATTTCGTATCCGAGATTAGTTTTAAAAACCTGAATTTATTAATCTTCAGGGAAGACTAAGACCTCTCTTGTTCTTGCAAGCATCTGGGAGGAAGGTGTGTTTGTTTCTGAGTTATTGTGGAGGGAGACTTACTTGTTCAGGGTAGGATGATGGAATTCTTTTCAGGTGTTCATGTTTGCAGCTCTTGTGTATTTTAACTGATTACACACTGTACAGAAGGTTTACTAAACTATGTATCTATGTTTACACACCAAAGAATTCCCCCAAACTTTGGCTTCACATAAAATACAGTATGATTGTAACACCTGAAGTAACTGATATATTTAGCTTCAAAACTAGTTTGACTGCTTCAAGGATATAATTCTTTTTGGCTGAACTTAGCTTAACTATTAATGATGTTTTCTAATTTGTGCTAATATGGATATGCAGTGTCACTAATTTTCATAATTGCTCCTAAAAAATTAGTATATGTCTAGATTTATATTTTCTGTAACAAAAATGTTTTCTGGGATCTCAACTCAGTTTCAGATAACAAAGTGGGCTTATTTTCCTAGTTTGTTGAAGGTGCTAGTAGGCTTATTTTTCTAGTTGTTTAAGGCAGCAAAAATGTTAAAAAGCATTTGCAGTGTGGATGAAATCAGAGCCTTAAAAATATTTGGAGGTAACTCTTTGGTATATTACATCTGTGACTGTAATTTTGCTAAAATATTCCATTGTTAGCTTAAGTGTAGCTATAATAGGATGTTACATCACATGAAAGTATGTGATAGTGAAAGCTCATTGCTACCTTTAGAAAATATCTTTTCTTTAGTCAGTCTTATTTTCTAATAACATTCTTTTGGGTTTTGTTTCTTTCATATTTTTCTGAAATTTTATGGATTTTTGTCTTTGTGACTTAAATTCAGTGAAATTTTTTAATAACTACTGCCCTTTTAATTTTTTTAATATTTAAACATTACATCATGATAATCAAGGTAAATGGTTGTAGAGTTTGTAGAGTAGAAGTGGCCTGTAGAGTTTGCCATTAAAATTAGTCTTTCAGATAGATATGATATGTAAGAGTAAAAGGAACTCCAAATGGATGTGCGCTGCTGGTCTACTTAAACGTACCATCAAGCATTTCCAAAGGACAAAAGTGGCTAAATCTATTTAGTTTCTTCTTTTTTTTTTTTTTTTCCTTAGAACATAATCACTGTCTGGGATGGAAAGCAAATTTCTTTTAAGTCTACATGTGTTAATTTATTTCGCACTTAATCCATGGCAGAATTTGCAAAGCACTTATTAGAAAAAGAGCATTTGGCTGGTCAGGGTGTTGCTCTGTTCTAGAAAAGTAGTAGTGATATTTCCCCTGACTTTAATATCCTCTCAATTTTTGTGAATGGAGGAAAGCTGGACTGTAGGTATTCAGCCAAGGGGTGTTGGTATGTGACATGATTCCCCTCAGCATCCTGCTCTCTACACTGGGGAGGGATGGATTTGGTGGATGGGCTGTTTAGTGGATAAGGAGTTGTCTGGATAGCTGCATTCAGAGGCTAATGGTCAATGTCTCAATGTCCAGATGAAGATCATTACAATTGTTGTCCTTCAGGGATCTGTATTAGATCTGCTTAATGTCCTGCTTAATGTCTTCATCAATAGCATAAAACAGTGGGATTGAGTGCACTCTCAGAAAATTTTGCAGATGCACCAAGCTGAGTGGTGCAGTTGACCTGCCTGGAGGACCGGATGCCATCTAGAGGGACCTGGACAAGAAGTGGGCCCATGGGAATATTGCGAGGTTTAACAAGACCAAGTGCAAGGTGCTGCGCCTGGGTCAGGGTAGCTCTAAGCACGAACACAGGCTGGGGAATGAACAGATCAGAGCAGCCCTGCTGATAAAGACTTGGGGGGTGCTGGTGCATGAGAGGCTGGACTTGACCCAGCCATGGGCACTCACAGCCCAGAAGGTCAAACATGGGCTGAATGCAAAGCAGTGTGGCCAGCAGGGGAGGGAGGGGATTCTGCCCCCCTGCTCTGCTCTGGTGGGACCCCAATTGGAGTGCTGCATCCAGCTCTGGGCACCCCATCACAAGAAGGAGGTGGACCTGTTGGAGTGGGTTCAGAGGAGCTCCTTTCCTGGAGGCAGGCTGAGAGAATTGGGGCTCTTCAGCCTGGAGAAGACTTTTATGGGGGAGACCTTATTGTGTCCTTTTAGTACTTAAAGGGGGCTTGTAAACAAGATGGGAACAGAGTTTTTAGTAGGGCCTGTAGGGACTGGACAAGGGCTAATAGTTTTAAGCTATAAGGGGGCAAATTCATATCAGATATAAGTAAGACAAATTTGACAAATAGAGTGGTGGAACAATGGAACAAGTTGCTCAGAGAGGCAGTAGATGGGGACTGGATGGGGCTCTGAGCAACCTTATCTAGTTTAAGATGTCACAGCCCATGGCAGGGGTGTTCAACTAGACTACCTTTAAAAGTCCCTTACAATTCAAACCATTCCATGATTCTACATTCTCTTTCATGGAATGCTGCTGCAGGCGTTCACATGCCTATGTTAACAGGCTGTGGATTTGACTAAGCTCAATTTCAATATTATTTAATGTAACAGTATTTTATCATAGACTGACAGCAGAATGTTTGCTTTGGGTTGTTGTCTGTGTGATGTTGTGAGTGTCCCAGGATCGGTTTCAAGGTTAGACTGTAAATTTTGAGCCTTTGAGTATCACACAATAGCTCATGAACCTTGGGATGTCATAAATAGCATGAATTCAGGGGGCTGAACTTGCATTGCCTCAGAGAAGAATCCCACTGAAGAGAATCGTGAATTGGAGCATGCAAAGACTTTTGCCTGCAGTTGTGGTGGTGTTTTTTTTTTTTTTTAATTTAAGGGATAGTTTATGGGTTTTGAATTAATTTTTAGATCTTAAAGTTATGATTTCCTTGATCTCACCAATTGGGGCCTTAATAACCATTTTCTGATTTTAGATACTCTTTGTCAAGGTATCAAAGCCAAAATATCGATCACAAATACTTTCCTAAGATTTAAAAGAAAAGAAATTACTCAAATCTTGGATTTCTCTTGAACGCCTGAATTAGATTGTAAAGAGAATGCTCCTGTTTTTTTACTGTTTCTGAGAGGTTTTTCTTGTAACTCAACAGATGCCACAGCTGGAGAAGAAGCTAGAAGAAGAACTTAAATGTAACGCCAGAATCATTGCCTGTCGCTTTCCTTTCCCTTGCTGGATTCCAGATCATACTACTGGAGAGGGAATAGACACTGTGTGGGCCTACGACTTGAAACATTCTAGAGCATGTGAAACAAAAAGCTTGGAAATTACACCAGAGACAGAATCTTAAACATTGAATTTGGTTTCTTACAGAAAATTTTAGCTTTGACTGGACTTGTTGAAGATAAGATTAACGTGGAGAGAGCCCTGGCATATGAAGATGTGTATGCACTATAAGAACTGAAGTACAGTGGCTGTCTGAAAGCACACAAAGGTTACTGAAAGGTGTAGTTAAATGACCTAATATGGTGTCCTGGTTTAACTCCATCTAGCAGTGGAGTACCATGTGGAGATTCTCAGTTCAGTCAAAGAGAATTCTCCCAGGCTTCAGGCCTGGGAAACTTAGAGAGGAAGAATGAAAACAATTATGATCTCTTTCTATTCATGTTGTTTGATATGTACCTTCAGAATGTGCTATTCATAGTTAACCAATAATGTGAAAGTTTTTTGCTTTGAGACCAATCAGATTTCACCTTAGCAATCCTGGTTATAAAAGGACACTACCTCTTAATAAAAGCTCTCTTTTTCGCCTTCTGAACCATGGAGTCATTTAGTCCGTCCCTGACTCAACAGCGTCAGTACCACAGAGATGTTCACTCACCCCAGTCTGCAGACTCCCCCAGTGGGATTGAAAAGAAAGCTGAAAAAATGGTCATACCCATGACCATGGACTGAGATAGGAATAGTTTAATAATTGAAATAAATTTACTAATAATAACAACAACAAGAAGAATAGAGGAGTAAAACCCAAGAAAGATGAGTGATGCACAATATCCTTGCTCACCACCCACTGATGGATGCCCACCCCATCCCAGAGCAGCGACTGCCAGCTCTCCCCAGTTTAAATACTGGACATGATGTTTTATGGTGTAAAATATCCCTTTGGCCAGTTCAGCTCAGCTGTCCTGGCCATGCTTCCTCCTGGCTTCTTGTGTATCTCCTTGTTGGCAGAATGTGAGAAACTAAAAAGTTCTTGGCTTGGAGTAAGTGCAGCTCAGCATAAACTAAAACTGTTAGTGTATTATCAGTATTAGTCTTTTCTAAATCCAAACCACAGGGCTGTACCAGCTAATAAGAAGGAAATCAACTCCCAGCAGAATATGTAGTTAGTCAAAATTATGAAAAAGTTGTTAGAGAAGAGGAAAACTTCAATATGGAAAAGGGGTTTAGAGCACCATTCATTACAGTTGAGGGGAATATATGAATAAGTTCAAATGCTCAAATTTGTGAGCATAATTTATACATTCTTTCTGACCCTACGGAACATTTGGTATTGGTGTTGGAATGATGTGCAAGTGTCTCCTCAAATGAGCTGTATTTCAAAAATGTCTGAATTTTGTATGCCAAGTACATCGTGCCGCATACACAAAACTGGTCCAGATGGAGTATGATGATGACACCAATGTTTCACACCACAGCCTTGAATGTGTACTTCTGAAAGTTGAGTATGACAAAATGGGCAAATAAAATAATTTGTTTGTTCATTAACACAAATGCTGCCTCTGATTATATTAATGTTTTTTTATTTAACTTGTGTTCTGTTTTAGCATCTGCTGGAAAATAAACTCCAACTAAGCCACTCCCCTTCTCCTTTACCTCTTTCAGTAAGGGAGGGGCAAAAGCAGAACTTGTGGGTTGAGGTAGCAATTTACTGAATGCACAAAGCCAGAATAAGACATAGCACAGTAACAACAGCAATATTAATAGTAAGAGGATACAAAAAGAAGGTATTTTAGTGACAAAAATGAGTGTTCACCACTGGGAACAAGAATAATGGTGGATGCTTCCAGTAGATTGTGTTCTCAGGCAAAGGCAGCATGATGGCTGGGCAGGCAAAATGGCCAACTCCTGGTGGAGCACCAAGGTTTTCCTTTGGAAACCATGCCCTCCCCTGATGCATGGTACAGAATAACAACCTGTTACGGTGCTAAGCTCTGACCCCTTTCTGCAACCAGGACAACTTGTTACAGGAACACTAAAGTGCAGGAGGATACTCTTACTGAACTCTTACTGGTGTAGGCTGTTGCAGATGACCATAACTTTTCCTAATCTTTCTGATTTAGGAAGAGTTTCAAAAGTCATTACTTCTCAGTGAAGTGCCACCATTTCTGTCTGTTCAAACTTTAGATAAAGATACAGATGAGACTTGTTCACTTGAATACTTGAAGGCTGTCTCTGATTCCAGGGCTAGTTGTTCTGGCTAGTTTGGTTAAATCTGATTCAACTTAATTTAATTGATAGTGAGATGAGAAGGAAAGTTTTGCCTCAGATTTGTTTTCCTTTCTATTTTTCCATGCATCTGATAAGATCTCAGAAACTCATGGTATCACTGTGTGGCTTTTCCTTGTAAAAGGAAGCAAGTTCTCCCTGTTCTTTTGCAATGGGGTGCTGTCACTGCATTGGTGTTTTCCTGGTTTGCAGTGGGCTACTGTCACTGCATTGGTGTTTTCCTTTCCATAGTTACAACACCTTTCTGTTGTATAATGGTCGGCTTACTCATTCTATTTATCTGGTTCTCAGTAAAGTTTTACTGTTTTCACTCATTAGCAATTAGTTAAAAGTCCTAATCATCCTCCCCTGGCCCCAGTTAGCATACAGCCTGTTAAGCAGTAACTGTAAGTTTGTCAGATCTTTGCATATATGTTACCCGTGGAATGAAGCTAAAACAAGCTGGGCAATTGTCACCTGACTTCAAGGCAGTCATTGCCACAACTAAAATTAGCTCAGTCCAAGAGAAGTGCTGAGACCCTAGAATTTGAGGTAGAAACAAAGTCTGACATCTCATCAGGTGTTTGGAAAGCAAATTTGGCTGGTCTGTAGAATCTGACTTGAAGAGAAGTTGGGTGCTATTTGGGATGTGTAGTCTACAATGATGTCTGTACCCATGCTTTTTGTTTTTGATATGAGGGGATGGGAAGAAGTTAAAATATAAACCTACACTGAGGATTTGAAATGGGGCATGGTTTTGTCCTGAAAATGTACACAAAACAGGAGAAGAAAGGGGCAAATGTGTCTGTAGTGTGCAAAGGAGTGGTGATTTCAGCCTTGCATGGCAAGGCACACCTGTGAACATGGAGACTGTGTACTGAAGAGCACTAGTGTCTGGTAAGCAGTTTGACAGCCTTTCTCTGCAAGAATGCATGAACTATCTTGTAAAATTGTACTAAATGCTTTCTATAATGATTTAAGTGTTACAATCATTACATGGAGATAGAGTGACAGGACAGGGATAGAGTGGCTTATCTAAAATGCTGGAATTTAATATCCCAAGGTCATAAAACTGGGACCTCAGTACATCTGAAAAAATTTCTAATGAAAAGAGACTAACAAAGGGGGAATTAGCTAATTAAGCAAAGTTCTTCCCTGAAAGATCATAAAAGAGAAGAGGAGGCAAAATATTTTGATCCATTGATTTGTGTGTGACTCATTTGCAGTGCAGTGCTTTGACCCAGGTTTCTACAATCTGCTTTCACTAAATTTAGTTTGTAGGAAATGAAGCAGTTATTTACTTTTCTCCTGTGTTTGACTATATATTTTTCTATTGCATTAACCTTTTCCTGTTAAAAGGTGAAACTGAATTTCTCATTTTTGCCTGTGGTAAAGGTTTTGGAATGTGCACTTCCTAGTTACCATCTATTGCTCCAGGAGTACTTTTTGAGGAGGGCACAATAGAATTAATCATAGGATGACCTGAGCTTTAGGAGTACTAACTGCTGTCCTCCAGTCAAGGAGAGATTTATGATTGTTTTAAAGTAAAGCAGAGGGCTGTTCCTTGCTCTGGCTATTTACTTTTGGGGGCCTACACTGAATTAGGCAGTAGTCTGAAGGTTTGGGATTCCTTATGATATAAGGAAATGTTCTGTATTTCCTGTTTCCACAGCTTAAGTGTGAAGTGGAAAGCAAAGTGCTCTAATTTGCACAGGAGGACTGGGAAATCATTTTGCTGACATATTGTCCTTTTCTATCACTTGCTATGTTCATTTGATAGTTTTTGAGATTAAATTCTTAACTGTGACTTTAGTTATCACTGTATGGATTATTATGGTGATAGACTTCCAATTGCTAAGGTAATGTATTGTGATTTTGTTGATATGATGCTTCAGAATGAAAAACTGTTTCTTCTGAAAACCAGGAAAGAGAATTACCATAACCAAATTATAGTGTAGGTCTGAAGCCAAAAGGAGGCAACATTCAGGCTACACATGCTGTTCAATACCAAAGTAATTTAGATACACAGGAAAACCTATAGTTTATCTTTGTTGTATCTTCTAGTTATTTGTATCTTCTAGTAGAATCAATTGTATTTTGGGAGTTGTGTTATTTTTTCCTTGACCTGTCAGATTTTAGCAAAAAAAGGTGTTACATTACTGAATAACTAATGCTTTCCTGAAATACTGTAGCATTTAATTTATTGGTAAATAGTAAATGTCAGGGTCATACTTAAAAATGTTTTCTTTATGTTTTCTTTGTTTTTCCCCCCCACCCCCCCCCTTTTTTTTTTTTTTTTTTTTTTGTAGTGAGACACGTTATGTCCATACAGGTTTTGTGATGCAAGGTGAATTGAACAAATGCAGCATCTTAGTGGTGCAATTCTGTCGCAGTGAGGGAGGCTCGGGTCATCTCAATATGAGAATCGGCAAGCTTCGTTTATTGATTAGAGCATCAGACATTTAAGCACAACACATAAAAAGCTCATGCATATTCTGTAAGCTAAGCAATCTATTAATTATTCTTACTTCCTCATTCTTTACAACTTACATCTCCTTTTTCTCATGCTCTGCTCTCAGCTACACCATCTTTGTTATCATAAAACAGCTATACTCAAGGCCACAGCGTCTTCACAAGTGCGGGGCCTCATATTAGCTGGGTCTGGTACTTTTCCACTTCTCAGCTATCCAGAGCATGTCTATGTGACCTTTGTCATGTAACCAGTCTCCAACACAATTCTAATTTTGTAGTGTTCCTTTTCCCTTTTGCAGAAATTGGCTTGGTAGAGAGAAGGAGACAGGTATGGCTTGTGGCAAGACAGCTATGAGATAAGCAGCTTGCTCAGTAAACTGCACAGTCACTACAGCCACAGAGCAATGTCAGCCAAACTTGACTAGATTTGTTTGGGAAATGTATGCTTATTTTGTGGGTTTTAGGCATTTATGTATTACTGGGCATATTGAAGTTCTTGATTTATCCTCTGGTCTCATTATATGCTGCTACTTAATCTAGTACTGCTCCAAGGAAGTTAATCCTCTGTCTCTGAGCTGCTGTTTGTTTCTGACTCATGAGTTGTAGCCAGGTAAGAAGATACAGAACCCAGTTTCAAATTAAGCACAAGCCAGTTGAGTGAATATGGTCTGTGGAAAAAGAGTTCCAAATCCCAGGCTTTGGGAAAGTCTTCTTTCATGAAGGACACAGCTCACAAAACAGCAAAGATCTCCTGAATTCTGCATAATTTAACAATGACTTCAGCTTTGCTTTTATCACGTGTGTTCTTCAAGAAGTTTGCCCAGTGTAATACCCTTGTAAGATCTGCAGGAGAAGTAAGCAAAGACAGCATTTTGGTTACCATTTATATTTGGAGCTAAGGGAGGAAAGGAGAAGGGGGATCTTTTAGCCCAAGTAGGGCAATTGATTTTGATCTATTTCAAAAGCAGTTTGACAGACTTGCATGATCTGTGTGTACTTCTCACTGCACATGCCATGATTGGGCTGTGATGAGCATTCACTCAGGAGTGGGTTCATGTCTGATGCCACTGCTCTCGGATGAACACTGTGTATCGATAGATGGCCTCATACTTCTACAGTTTTGCTTTCCATGGTTTACAATTACTGAAGCATTTGTTCAAGAAAGGATGTGAGTCCTTCAGATTCATAGTTGAATTTTGGATTGTCCTGTGCAGGGCCAGGAGTTGGACTTCAACGATCCTTGTGGCTCTCTTCCAGCTTAGGATATTCAATGGTTCTGTGGTCGAAGAGGGCAGCCTAACATCAGATTTAATGCCAGTAATTTCTGCTGTGAGTGGATTATTTTTCTTTTACATCTGCCAAGACTGCAGTTCTGTAGTTTTAAAATGTAGCCCCAACTTGCTTTTCAGAAATGATATACATTTCTTCTAGAAGATTTCTTGAATTCTTGGTAAGACAGTGTGGCATCTATGTTTAACCTTAAAACCACTCTTGAGCAAGATTAATGGAAATATTAATTCTGCAGCTTTTTTCTTTGAATGATAATCTTTCTGTTAATCGTTGTATGTTTTACTGAGGGAGACATATGTGGATGACTACCAATTTCCCCCCATTCTTTTCCTGAATTCTCCCTCATATTTAAGTGTTTGCTTTGATTTTTCATATTCTCTTTTTACAATTTCACTGACTTCATAAATTAATCAGTCTTCAAATTTCCTTTACATTTTTTCCCCTGTAAATTAGTTTCCTTTTGTTTTTGGTTGTTTTTTTTTTTCTCTAGCCACTTTGCAGGAAGACTAAATATGTTAAGGAATGTTCTTTTTCTCTCTAACATTTTAACATGTATTGAACTAACCTTGATTTATTTAACAGTCTGTGCTGACATAGCATGACTTTTGTTTCCAGTATATGAAAGAAAAACATATCCACACCAATGGTATTTAGACTGAAAAATAGCCTTGGTCTACAATTCTGGCAATTTAGTAGTTCTAAGTACCTAATTTCACATTGTTATTATATTTCATCACAGAGCAAATGAATACAGACCTTTTATCCCTTTGGTAGTTCTTTGGATTTGGGTTATTTGTTCAGGTGTGACTTTTGCTGATTTCTTTTTCTTAGTATAGTGTTGGTCTTTCTATTAGAGGCTTTGGTTGAAATGTCAGATGGATGTTTTTTCTGCAAGTTGGTGTGTGGAGCTGGAACAATCACTGTGATGTACTCCTATGAACTGCTGGCATTGGTAAAAATTATGTGAAACCTGCTTACCAGTAAATGCACAGGGATATTTTTCAGCTTACTGTGTATGTTGTGGTTTTTAAAAGTAAAGGAAGTTCTTGAAGATCGTATAAAACTTGTGGCACAAAGAGGTCTTTGCAAGGTCAGAAGCAGTAAATTACAGGCTTTCAACCTGAGGTTTGTGGCTACCTTCTGAGGAATCCACAAAAAGTAATTTAAAAAGTAGATCTACTCTCAGCAGATATATTTGCTACCCGTGGTTGTGTGTTCTTCCATTGGAAAATTTTAATGTGTCTGTAATGATCATTTGAGAATCCCTGAACTAAAAATATGGGTTTACGTAAGATACTAGCTAAGTGGAAAGAGCTTATCAAAGTGAGGGAAGTTTTTTTTATTTCTTTCTGTTGTTGCTTGCCTGCATTGTTGAGCTTTGAACCTCTGCAGTGTAAGACCCTCTCTGTCTCTTCTGATGAGCATGTAATTTCCTATTCTGCTACATGGTTTTGCACATCCCCATTCCATTCTAATAATTCTGGCTTTTCAGGTAATTATATTTTTTGGCTTAGGATCTGCTTAAATATTAAAATTACATCTTTAAAACACGTGATGAACTGCCACTGAAGCCTTTCTGAAAAGCCAGCAGAGCCATGAAACCCCTTAATGCTGTAACGTCAGCAGCTGTCCATGCCAAAGCTTTGGTTCAGAGAGGCAGAAATGTGCGTCTCTCTTGCACATAATCTCTTGATTCTTGACATTTTTTTGAAAATGTAGGTGTGAGGAGAAGATACAAATGGCGTTATCAGGAGGAGGATCAGTGTGAGCTCTGTGAGACAAAAATGTGAGTGGTGAATGATACAGCCAAAATCTGAGCCTTCTCTGTCCCTCCAGCCCTTAAGGTTTAATGCTGTCCTTTTTTTTATTTCCCCCGAATTTTGTCTTGCTCTTCTTGAAAGTATACTTCTTTTTCTTTCCTATTCTTTTTTTCAAGTATTTCAGAGTGTACACAAATCAAAGTAATCTGTGTCCAAATGTGCCATTCTCTAAATTGTGCACAGGAACCCTCATCATCTGTGTTCATGTATATTTTATTGCTGTTTCCTTCTTTTCAGTGCACAGAAACCAGACTTATACTCTGCATACCTTTATGTCAATACATAAATAAGCTTTGTGGGTGTGATCAATACCAATTAAGTTTATTTGCAAGCACAGGTCTCACACTGAATCAATTCTAAAAAGAGTTTGAGCAGGAATGGGGCAAATAGTGGTCATCATGGGAAAATACTCGTGTTACTTAGAGACAGTGATGGTAGAGTCTTCTGTCATTGAGGTACTTTTAATTTCAGTGGGCAGTCAGATGTGTCAAGCCAAGTCAGGGAATGAAAGGGTAGTAGCAAAACAGCACTGTGTGGGGTGCTTTAAAAGAAATTTATTTTTAAAGCTGTCTTCAGAGGCTGCCTTCTGCCTTCATCAAAGTTGTTATGTACAGCTGTTGTTCTGATAAAGAGTATATTGGTAGGAGAGTATTATTGGTGGAGCTAATATAGCTAGTAAGCATCTTGAGGTGTTTATTCTGTAAATAAATAGATAAACAATTCAGATAATTTTTTAGCCTTCCCCCCCCCCCCCCACAAATGAAAAAAACCCAAAAAACAGCAGCCCTTTAGAGTGACAACTTTGCCAAATTAAAATGGGAACTACTTCTGCCATCCTTAGAAATTAAATATAAAGAAACAGCTTTCAATATGAAAAAAGTTGTCAGCTTCAGCAGTTGGCTCTTGTTTACAAGGGAGCATTAAATATAATGTAGGTCATATCCAGAATGACTTAACAAATGGTTTAAGTTACTTAGAAAAATTTACTGCTTCTTGTGAGTTTCCTGGACATACATTCTGAATTAGGTTGTTTGCTTATTCTAATAAAAACACTGATCAAATAACACTCTTTTCAGGATTTTTTGTCTACTGCAGGAAAATTACGTAGTCTAAGCACTTTCCATGCGTAGGAAACCTGCATGCTGGATCTGTCGTGAAGTTTTATCTATGATGTTTCTTTATTCTTGTCTGTACTTTGGGAGACTGAACATGAGATGATTGGAGTGGGGATATTTTTCCACTTGGGTCATACCTGCATCATTAGATGTTGAAGCATGCCTTTAATCTCTTTCAGAACATGTGATCAATAGTGATCCATTTTCAAGTATTATTTTAGTCTAAATTATAAAATTTTAATTTCCACAGGCATAAAACCAGATGTTGCTTATCATTCACATTTCTATTCTGTTATATGCTTGAAGAATCTATGTTGGCAATACAAGTATATTTCCATTGTTGTGCAAAATACCCAGGAGATGTTTTATTGTCCTTGAGCACCTCTATTGCTGTGGTGAGACAGTGTTTCCATCCTGGTGTTGCATATCCAGGTCATTCACTGTCTGAGCCTGTAAGTGCCCATGTTGTGAATGCTGCCGCTTCCTTGTTGGAGTGCTCCAAGCAGCGCTGAGCCCAGGATACTGGAGCTCAAGCTCCACAGCAGATAATCCAATAAAAGTATTGTACTTTGGTTTGTATTTATTGTTGTTACATCCTCCCTGATCACTACACCCCATCCCTCCTCCCCTCCCCTAATAAACAGCCCCCACCCCAACCTCATCCATCAGAATGTGTTTATTTGCTGTTCAGCTGCTGGCACAAATTAGCAGATTCCTTTCCATCTTTGTCTAGGCCATGGCCCTACTGAGACCTGCTCAGTTTATTTTTTGATATAGGTAGGCTCAGTTTTAGCTTCAGCTGTCTCAGTTGAGGGTCTGCCTAAGAAATCCTCAAAATCTTTGAAGGAGCTGAAATGAGTGAGATCAGGGTGCTGAAGATTTTCTGGAGCTTGCTGTCTTGGCGTGATGGAATGCAGCACCAATGTAGGCACACAGTTTGTGGTAATTGGAAGTGGGGCTGTGCCTGAGCCTCATCCCCCATGGGCTGCAGCTGTGCAGGGCAGGTGAGCAGCATTGAAGGTAATGGGACATGGAGTGCCCAGGTGCACTGACCAGTCACCAAAGGGTGCAGAGGGCACACAGGTGTAAGGCCTGTAAGATGAAGGGTATAAAAGGTTGGACTGAAAAAAGCAGTGAAGAGTAAATGCTTGAAGCCTTCTGAGGTGGTGTTGCTCTGTATGGATTGATGCTTTCTGCTATTGTACACTGAGTCTCTCTGTTTTATGGCTGTCTTAACTGTGACATGTGCTGTGACACACCAATGATTTTCATAGGCTTTTATACAGACTGCTTTAGTGCTGCTGAATTTTCACTCTCCCCCAGTTTAGGAACTCTGATAAGCAAAGGATAAATTCACTCTACTTTACTCTCTGACTAATAGTGGTAGACTACAGTTCTTTAATTTTACACTGCTGTTAGTCTCTGACATAGTCTATTTATAAACTTTCCTTCACTCCAGGGCAAGACCTTGGAATTCTTCTATTCAGCACAAATTTATGGGCAAGTCTCTTGAACGGAGAGCCTTCCCTTTCTCTTTGGAAAATCTCTCAGCAGTAAAAATATACAATACCAGTAGAGACTGGAAGGCTTTCTCTGTAATTCCTGTTGCTGATACAGATGCTTTTTGTCAGGACCACTATTAGGAACATCTTGATTTTCCACCAAGAATTTGTATAATTACCTATGGCTTAAGGTTAGTCCAAGGGGGTTGATACTGGATCTGTTATGGGGTCTTGGAGTAGCAGAATTTTGCCTATTTGCCTTTTGGGGGAATGTTGAAAACCAAGTTTTGGTCCTTACTATAGCATAATTTCTTTTATATGTCAGTAAAAATATCATAATGTATTGATATAATGAAAATATAAGAATAACCTCTTGATACTAATACTCTGGGAATAGACTAAGCTAAATGCTACTGAATAGAAATTTCTAGGTTTCCCTTCAGTAAGTATTAAGCCTATTAACTTTAGGGAATTTGTTTGCATGTATTTAAAAGAAATAGAAGTACATGTAGAAGATAGCAGTTGGAATGCTAGTTATTTGTTTGCATTCAGCCCTGAAGTAAAATGCAGTGTTTATACAGCAGTATTTATTTTCAAACTGCTGCTGAATAATAAATCTGGAAACACTTTTTTTTAGGATTGGCTCATATTATCTTCATCCTTTACAACTGCAAAAGTTATAGCAAAGAGCTAATTTGTTCTAAACCACAAAAGAAATTGGTGGCAATGCTGTGATTAAAATGATGCCAGCAACTGCATGCCTGTGTCTGCAGCTGGAAAAATGTGTTCTTTAAATTGCTGCTCCTGAGGGTGGCAGTACCTGTGCACTTTCACAACTGAGGGAGTCATGGAAAAGGCAGATGCTCACTTATGCCACATAGTGCTTTCTTACTGTTTACAACTACAGGACAAACCCCCTACAGTGGCTGTCTCTGTCAGATTCATCATTGTGGATTTGTTTCTTTGGTCTTATCTTTTTATTACCTCTTGCAAGATTTGATGTCTCATAGTTATTGCTTTTAACTGCATTTGGATCCTTCTGTCCTTGTTTAGACACGCTACTTCACAGCTAAACTTACTAGTTGTACTGAAGTATACAACTTTGTGTATCATACTACATCCTCGTCTTTTTTTTGTGCAAAACTTTTCCAGATTAGATTTTTTTTTATCTTTTGTGGCAGAAAAGTTCCAGACTTAAATCTGTTGTTAATGGAAGTATTAAACATAAATTGTCTCCAATCCAGCATAGGTGTTGTGACTTTTGTATATTACTGTTTTACTTGTCTTATAATTTTTTTTTAACCTTTGTACATGGGCTGTGTCTTAGTTTTCTGAGGACACTTCACTATACGTAAATGAAACTTGATTTTTATGAGGTCATTAGATGGCCTGTGTTAGTAAGCCTACATGTTCTTACTACTCATTTTTATTTCTATATTTGTTCATGGGTACAAATGAGATGATCTGAGAGAAGAACTATTTTCCTTAGGCCTTTAATAACTTTATCTTTTGTCAAAATGGCATGTGAAATAGAACAAAAAAGTTTTGTGCTGGTGTGACTCATCAACAGTTCTTGCTAATGTAGCTTTCTGTCGTGACAATCCCAAACTCACTCTTACCTGACATAAGCATCAGTTTTAAGTACAGTTACTAGCTTATCTTCTGGTTCAGAGGCCAGTAGCTTAACCATTGCAAAACCAGCACATGAAGAACAGCCTGCTGACATCATGTGTGGAATCTGGCTAGATTATTTGCTTTTTCTGATTTTTCTAAAATAAGAGACAACAATTTGACACAATTTCTAAATATGAACAAACTCAAGACAAAAGATTTCCTTTACCATTCCCATGAAAATGCATAGTGAGCAATGCTTTAACAAATACACTACCTCTACCATGGCAATCAAATACCTGGTCTATTAGTTAAGTAAACATAGTCAAAGTTTGTTAGTGCAGAAACAATGCAGTAAAAAGCATTGCTGATTTCTGCATCTGATCACTGAATCCCAAAAGCAATCACAAAATCAGATCAGTCATGCCAAATAAAAAAGCAGATCAGAATGGGTATATAAAAATTCTGCTTGAGACTGTTTTCTACACAGTAGCATGAATTATTTGGTTGGGGTTTTCTTCCCCCTACTTGAAAGATTTTTGACGATGCTTCCTCAGCCCTGAGACTGAAAGACTCTCCTCTGCATCACCTTATGCAGCATACTACTTTTGTTCAATATGTTCATAAGTTTAATACCACTGGAATTACATTAAACAGGAAAAGCTGCTGGGGAGAAGAGTAGTTACTGACAATTAGGTGGTGTTTTCCAGCCCTTGTAACTCTCGGGTGTTCAGCCTGTACTTCTGTCGTGCCGCATCGGTACAGCCAGAGCCCTAAGATCGAATAAAAATCAATATGCTTTTTCAGCCAGGGCCAAGAGTGGAAAGGGCAAAGCAAAAAGGCCAGCTGAATTGAGAAACATTAAGTCTTCCCCGAAGAGCGAGAACCTTCTATGGTAGCTGCTTTCAAAATGTTTATTGGAAAGTGACAGAGAAGAAATGTGTATCTCTTTGTTAAAAGTGTTTTCCTTATTACAAAGTTGTTACTCCATCTATTATATCTATATGCTTTAGGGAGTATCTTTTCTGAAGACTGCTTTAATAGTAAGTGATTATGCTGATAAAAACTATTTGGAAAAAAAAAAGTCCTACAGTTTGCATTAAAAAAATGCTAAAGCAGCTGAAAGCCTCAGTCCAGTCCATATCCAACAACTGAGGAGAACCCATTTACTCACATAGGGTTTTCACGTGGGCATCTGACTCTTCTGGAAGGATCAAGTTCTTTTAACTGCTGTCTCCTGCTATTTTCTGAAACAAGGTGGATGTGTGTCGGCAAGCCAAATCCAAGTACAAGATGTGGTTACAAATACTACAGTAGATTATGAGAAGACTCAGTGTTCTCTAAAGTCCATGCAGCAGAATTGGCTACCAATGTCTCACAGGGTTCTGAGCCTTTTTCTTGCTTGTGGCAAGACACTTATAGTTGGCAGTGTTGTTGTGACTTATAAAGGAGAATTAGCTTTCTACCTCCTGAAATAAATCTAGGTGGAGGGAGTCAAGGTATTAATTAGCTTTTCCTAATGATAAATCCCCTTGAAGTGTCATTGGTCTGGATTACTACTCATATTTCCTGGCTTTTAGCTGATTGAACAGTTCCTTGTCCTTTGGCCTATTGAAATTGAAGCTGATCTCAATACCAAGGTTGAAGACAGCTGCTGTGTGTAAGGATTTACATGATCACACATGCCAAAACCTACTGAGCTATAGTGAAGTCCTCAAATTACTCTGTCAGGATTCAATGAAACTGTAACAAATTGGGAATCCCACATCTCAGTAAGTGGTACTGAAGGACAGCTTTGGCAGAAAGATCCTAACCAACGATGAAGCAGTTTCTCTGCCACCAGAGGAGTAATTGTCTTTCACCCCTCGTGTCCCCTGTGTTTCCCACATTTTCAGCAGCTCAGGGTTGTCCATGCATTATTGTGGTGTAGAAGGGATATGGAAACTTCTCTATCCTAGAGAGGCTTTGCTCCAACATTTCCCAACTGAGGAACTGCTGTACCTCACTGTCCTCCATCATGTTAAGGAAACTTCCCTGTCTGATCATCCAGGAATCATGCTGTCAGTCACTCTTGCACCATCTGACTGGTATAGAGGCCTCTTCTTCACTACACATCCCAAACCCACACAGGTTTCCTTATCTGCTCAACCCCAGGTTTCCCTCAGCAGAGTCTCAGATGTCCAGATCCTTCAAATAGCTTAATCTGAGGAGGGATGCAGAACACAGAGCTACCTGCACTACACATATTGCTCAAAACTTCATTCCCATGGTGCGTGAGGAATGCTGGAAAAGGTCACTGCCAACATTGGGCATGGTTATTCTTCCTTTGTCCCGGAAAAAAAAGTTTCATGTTTTAATGATGCCAGTGGAGATGAGGACAAACCTCTTCCTGAGCCTATTTACAGGGCTGCACAAGCTGCTTGTTCAGGCTGTGTGAGGTGATTCACAGGATCACAGAACTTCCTGAGCTGGAAGGGACCCACAAGGATCACCAAGTCCAGCTCCCAACTGAATGGTCCATGCAAGCATCAAACCCACAACCATGGCATTATTAGAACCATGCTCTAACCCAACCTGTTCACTTTCTGTCTGTAAACACTTTGGGCAACACTAAGGCTTTGATTTCTGTCATAGTAAATCTTTCATTTTTGATTTAAGTGACAAACAAGAGACTGATAAATGTGTTGCTGTCCAGTAAAGTGTCACTTTGGATCATGCCCTAAATCCATATAGCTGTGACTACCAATTATGTGGTATGTTTAAACTGGAAAAGTTATCTCAATCTTCTGATCTTACAGTATGAATAACATAGTAGATATAAAAACTTAAATATGGAACATTATTAAAAGCTTCTTAATATGCACTCCTTTATGATGTGTTTTATTTTACAGTCTCTTGCAATGCATAACTTAGTAGTGCTTTCATATTGTAGCACAGTATATGTTCATATACTTATTGTAGTCCACTATATTTTAAATATGTGGATTTTTTCTTTCCCTTTTGAAATACTTTATTTTTTTAATGTGCTTTGGGATGACAGAGACTAAAACCTGACCACAATTTAACTACTACAGTGTTACAGTGAAAACTTTGTAATTTGTGGTAATTAACTGAAAAGTCTATGTTGGTTCATCTTCAGACTTATTTGCAATATTATCAAATATCTAACTAGTCTTTGAGGCAAGAGAGTGATGAATTTTGTTTGAATATGCTTGATCAGTAGAAGGAACTAGGGTGCCTGTTTGTTATTTACAGAAATTTACATCTTATATTTGTACCAAAAAGGTGAATGAAGTATTTCATATTTCATGTAATTTACTTGAAAACTTTCAACAGTTAGTCATCAATTCCTTTCCACAAATTGAATTCAAAATCTGTGATTGAACAGCACTCAAAACCATGATGTTGCTTTGTGAAGATGGATGTTATTTGAAAAGTAATAAACCCTGATGCTAAAGAGAAGAGAGTTTGAGGTAAAAGTTGAAAGAATGAGAAGTGTGTTAAGATTTCAAATTGCAGTTATTGTAGCAATGAAGTGACTCTGTGAAGCAAACAGAATTTCAGAGTAAATGTGCAAGTCACATCAATGTAAATAAGAGAACAAAACCAGAATAATACCAAGAAGGTTATAATTTGAAAATAAATCTTGTATCTCAGCTCCTGTGTGCTGTAGTGCTTGCTATTTCTTATGAAGTGTTCCTATGTAAATCCATTTGTAGCATAACTATTTTCACTTAATTTGCTCATCCTGACAAAGACTTTCTTACTGAGCATTTGCACGTCATGAAAAAGCAATGAGGGTTTGTTTACAGTCATTTTTTTTTTTTTGCAATTATTGATAAAAGTCTGCAGTTGCAAGGTTTTCAAGCAGTTATGCTTTTTTGGTTGTTTTTCTTTAAATGGGAAGTCAGAAAGTGTAAATGTATTTCTAAAATAGAAGTATTCATGCAGTTTATCACCTCATGTTTTAGTCTTCTGGTAAACAGCTTTTTCCAAAATGAAATGTTGAGGAAACCTTTGCCTTAAAAGCAATGATCTGAGGTTATGTATACATACACTTGCAAAAAGTTGATTTCAACCATTGCTTGCTCAGATGCATTTTTTGTAGTTTATTTTCCATGAAATTGTGAAAGCACATTGACATCAAACAGTTTACTGCATTCAAATATGGTACATAAGAAAAAGTCTCTGTTTTGATGTTGGTGCAGGGAAACAAAGGATTGTTATTTCTGAAGAGCAATTTCAGCAGAGTGATGTTTCTGTCTAATGTTAAGTTGTCCTTGTAAGCACAACAATTGGAGAGAGCTGTTGATTTTCTCTCTGCAGATAAATCATTGGATACAACTTAAAAAAAGGTGAAGTTTAAATATCTGCTTTCACGTGAGATTCCTTTAAATTTTTCTCAGGTTACTTTTTGTACTTTTATGAAAAGTATGATCAGTTCTAAAAAAGTGAATGGGCAATAACCATCAAAAATAAGGATGACCTTATAATGAGGACAAAAAGAAGAACTTGAAGGCTTTTTCCCTGGAATGATGGAAGCTTATCAAAATATCTTCTAAATAATTCAAATTTTATAACACCAGCTGTTGTTTTCTTAGTATGCTTGAGGATAATCTTTGATATAACCAGAAATCAAAATTTTTAGTTGTACTTTGGAGATATGAGCTTAGCCAGTGAGAGATATCATCTGTTTTTATCATGGACGTCTGTCAGAAAACAGTTGTGCCTGTGTTAATGCTCTACAGTTTCATGCAATCATCAGAAGATTTGAAGCATGTTTAATCTTTGAGTGGAAAAATGCATACAAGTAAGTAAAGAGATAACTCTGTGAGGTTATTGGAAAAGTGAATAGAGATAATCATCTGAACTCAGTAAACTGCTAATAAGGGGTATGAATATTGGGTTTGTGTTTATTTTATTATTTTAATTTATTTTTAAAGATGAAGATAGAGGATTACTTTATGCTACTGCAGGCAGGTGAATGCACTTCAAATAAACCATTAGTAGTACTCAGATGATTACTGAAGTAGTGCTAAGTCTTGCAATTTGTAGTAATTAGTAATTAATTAAATAGAATTATTCATTTGTCTTAAATTTAATTATGTAAGTATGGATAAAATTATGCTGAAGTTCTTCGGTTCACTATATTTTAAAAGCCTAAATTTCAGCTGTGGGCAGATAACTTCAAAAAGCAGAACAGCAAGTACTTAACTACTTGCATATGTTTTTGTCCTTCATTTTTTTTTTTCAAACTTTGACAGAGTTCTATAATAGTCCAATATTTTTCTTATGCACTCATTAATTTATTATACTTGGACCTCTGTTAGGATAGTTGGCAGTCTTTGGAAATTGTGAACTGTAGTGGTACTTGCAGAAAAGAGGGGAGAACACAAAGATTATCGAAGGTTAAGCATCCTCTTCAGGAGCCATTAAAGGAGATTTTACAGTAGCTGTAGACTCTCCATGGTACATTTTGACTGCTGTAAAAAATCTGCATAGGCATATCCAACATGAATTACAGTATTTCTTTGGCAACCATTGGTTTGTGGTGCGAGTTCTGTCAGTCTCCTCTGTGAAAGCCTCTTGCTTTGGTCATTTAACCATCTGCTCTGAAGATTCTGCTGCCCACTCTTTGATACTGTTGTGTTACCATGGGATATATGGAGAGCACACAGCTTGTGACACACAGATTTGAAAACAGGGAAAACTTTAGGACACTGAGGTTAAGTGCAGGACTAAATATTCCTGCAATTATATTTTGACAAGCTTCTTCCCATGCTGATTATGATATATGTTAAATGTTGTTTGGCCTAATTTCACATGCCACCAGGAGCTTTATGTTTTGTCAAGTACTTAGAGAAGTTGGAAGTAATTCTCACCTTTTATTGAGAGCTATGTATGAACCTCTTTGAAGGGATGAGAGTGCCCCAGCTTCCACTGACATCAACTGAAACTGTGAAAAACAATACTCAGTCTTAAATGTAACATATTTCACAAATTTTTCATGCCCAGTGGAACCAGTTTCAGGATTAATTTGAATAGTCAAGGGGAAGCACTGCCTTGCCAAACAAATCTTCAATTAAAACATGGGTATCTGGAAAAAAGTCATTTGGGAAAGCAAAGCTCATTGCCTCAATATAAGATTATTTCTGCAAATGTACAGAAGATAAATTCTGATCTGTTACCAGAAAAATCTAATAATAGACATTATACATAGTTCATGCATGTACAATTTTTTGTCTAATTACTTAGATTTTTTTTTTCATAAGATGAATTTTCTAACACCATTTCACTGATATTTTATTAAATTCCAGATAATAGGAATTTAACTACACACTTTTTGCCCTCCTCTTCTTGAATCATTCTTCATTGTTTTCCTTCTTTACAGAGCTTGCCTTTTACTAAGGAGCCTCCAGCTCTCCCAGTCAGTGACCAAGTGTCTTGTGGCGTTGCTGCACATCTTGAAACAATGGGACAGCTACAGCCAGTCCAGGCTGTGGCCATTTGCCAGGCCTTGAAGTCAGTGGTAAGACTGTGTGCAGGGTCCAGCAATGAATTTGAGTAAGCCAACACCAAAGACTGCCAAATACATTTAAATATATATGTATATGTTTGTTTGTTTGTTTTGTAGATACATTAGTCTGTTGCATGTAGTTTTCTGTTACAAGATACGGTGCAGATTTTAGCAGAAGCTTTAGCCCAGCTCAGCTCTTGCTTCTTCTGAAGATTGTCATGGGAAGGGGAAAGGTTCTTGAAATTCTTTGCAGCTGGAAGTTAGGCTGTTGAAATGTTAAGTGAGATTTTCCTCTTAAACCTAGAATGTTTTAATTGAATTTACCTTTTAAAGGTCTCTAGAAAGATTTACTAGTGGTGGTGAGCATGAGACAGAGCAGATTCACTCTTTGAACCACAGTTAACAGCCTAGGACCAGAGAATGACAGGATCTTGCTGGCATCGACTCCCACAGCATATCTATTTAGTGGTAATTAATACAACACTTTCCATTTAGTTTTCTGTCAGTGCAGTGCTATTGCCTCAGGCTTCATTTGCCTTGCTGCTCAATGTTGGGAGCAGCTGCAGCCCAGCTCGCAGCTTTCTTGCTGCATTTTTCTGATCACTGGTTGTGGGACAGGAATGGGCTTGCAGAAATCTCAGTATTCCTGAGCTCTTGAGAAAGGGTAAATTTATACTTGGAAAGCAAACTCATTTTCCTGATTTAGCTTCCTCATTTCCCCTGTTCTTATTTTGCTTGCAACCAGCATTCAGCTGGAACAAAAGAGTCTTTGTCTATTTATTTGAACTTTGCCTTTCCTACAAACCTTTTTACTCCTGGGTTTTTATAGTATATTTGTGTCCCTGTAATTTTTATTCCTACTGGTTTCTATGTTCTTTGCTCAGATTCTGAATCTTGGTCTTACAAAATGCCTTGGTTTCTCCAAAACATTTACATTTTCATCTAAAAATCTCTCTCGAATACTTTCCAGTGTTCTGCTCTCTCTTACACCCATGAGTCTGTGGAGACCATTAAATGTTTCCCTCAGGTGTTTGTAGAGCTCATTTCTTCCTAATTTTTTGTCTGCTTCAAGTAAGATAATGACACTAGTAGAAATTTGGCTCCTAAGTTCCTCTACATTTGAAAAATCATGTCTGTGACAGCCATGCTTGCAAACCAAACCAGGAGTTGCCATTGTCTGGTACCACAAACTAGTTGCTGAGGAGCACAACATGTTAACATTGATGGTACAAGTGATAATGTTAGGTGAAGAGAATATCTTTTATAACTCCCAAATGTCTAAATTCCACAAAAGGCCATATTTGGTGTAAGATTCATCACATGTGATTTCCAACTGGCATCATATTTCTTTTAAAATTTCCCCAAAATTGGTTCATCTTTCTTTTCTCTAAATAGTTGCAAGAATATGGATTCATGGGAAGAGGTAGAGAAGACTTGCCTCATTTTTTGTGCTCAGGGAATTAAAAAAACTCAATCTTTTGGAAAGATTAAAAGGTTTGTGTTTTGAGTAGAAGATTGGGTCATTGTATCATCACATTGTATTCTGTGAAAAAAATGTATTTTGGTAATGGCTAATTGCTCTTATGCAATAATATAGTTTTGTCATAAAACAAAGGAAACATCCATAGCTTTCCACTTAGGTTAATGCATAGAATCCCAGCATATTTTTGCCTTAAAAAAATAAAATTATTTGGTCATTACATTACCTTCCAAATTTCCCGTAATTCTTCCATTTCTGAAGAGACAGCTCTGACAGGTCATATAAATTTATCAAGCTGATGGTGTGCTGAATAATTGCTCTGCCTATTTCAATAAGATACTTCTTTGAACCATCTTTCTGTTGTATGTCTCTATATTGGATTGAATTTATTGTGTTGAGGGTCAAGCCAAACAAGGCATATACTTAATTATGTTTGCCTCAACAGCTTAGATGCAGAACGTAGCCTTTGTGTTGTGCAGCATGTTGTGCCAGCTGATGGATCAGAAGAATAAATATCAAGCTATCCTGCAGGTTATTGGAATGCAAACCAGTAGCTGTGATGAATGTGCTTTCTGGCATTTGCTGATTAATTTAGCTTGTAGTGGTAGTAGTAGATTTGGTTGGCTTGCAGCTCACAACTGTAGTTAACTTCGTAAAAAATAAAGCTGTTGTATAAGAGAATGTGAAAGTGGTGAAGACTGAAGAAAATGTGATTTCTAAAAAAAATCCCATGAACATTTTCCAAATCACAGTTAGACCCCATGGGCAGATACTGAAGTTTTGATATTGTCCCTGTGGGGCAAGTGTGAAGGATGGGATCATAGCTTAGACTATTTTACCTTAAACTCCTTCGAAACCTCTGTTGTTCCAGCTATTGAAATTCACCAGCAACTCTGAAATGGGTAAAGTGCTTTCTGTAATATATATGACAACATAAGCAAAGCTTTTTTAGAAAAAAAATCAAAACACAACCCCCAACCTTCTTTATTTCAGTAGTATTTTTCCAACCTAAAGCTTGTGTCAATTAAAGTTAAATTACCATTCAAACCTTTAGTTAATTATTAAGCATAAGCAATGCAGCTAGTACCAATATTAATGGCATTTACATGGCTTTGTATTATGGGCTTTTTTGCATATTTGTCCAAAAATTTCAGCTTTCAACTTGTCATGGATATTTGTGTTTACAGCCGATATTAACATTTTAGTAAGTGTAGGGGGAAAAAAAAGTAGACTTCTGTAATTCCCAGTATGGGATTTTGCATTCACAAGGTCAGTTAATGCTTTTGACATACTTTTCCTTTTCTCTCAGAAAAGAACATTAAGGTGTTTTATGACATCAGGGTACTCTGAACCTAATTTCCTATTCTGTAAAGTTTTAAGTGCACCCACTTGCCTGTTCTTCTATTGGCTAACATAACAAATGGATGTGTTAGTTGTTTGTGCTGAATTATCAGCCATAAATTTAACAGCGCAGAATGGCACCGCTGGTGCTGTAAAATTAGCAGTGGAATACAAAGCTAACATTATATTCTGTGCTGAGCAGATCAGGGCTAGGAAACCTTGCTCTGCCCTCACTCCCCAGTATCTTTTCAAGCTGAAGAAGTTACCATTTTACTTTAAATGTTCTGTGCTACATTTGCAAGGTTCTGAGTGCAACCATTTGGACTTGCAACCAGAATTCTTTAGAGTGCCCCTTACAATGGGACAAACACATGACCAGGCTGCTACTAATTGGTGTTGGTGGTGGTTCTGTGTGTCTGCTGATTTACCTTCAGAAGGCTGTTGCATAACTTCCTAGTGACCAATATGTATTATTGCTGTTGATCACTACTCAGTTGTGCTGAACTTAAAAAAAATCTGATGCGCAGATAAATAGTCTCACAGCTGAAATATTAATCCACTCTAATTATTGTCTTGAATACAAATATTAGGAAGATATAATGCTTTATGCATTAAGGGAACAGAAAGCCTAATGATGTTAGATGAGAACATTTACATAACCCAATGTTTTCCATGAAGAAAGATCTTGAACATTGCTAGTTCATTTGGCAAAATGCTTCTTTTGCTTTTGAGTTAACTCAAACTTCTTCTGAGCTATCTGGAGAGACTATTACTCTGGTGAGCAATCCAGGGCACTTACTAATGTACTGATATGAGAAGGGGAGAACATGTTGGAAAGGGAAGATCAAGGTCTATGTAAACCCCCACAAGTTTTACTTTATGAACTATTTTTTTTTTTTCTAGTAGAGACAAACAAATGAAAGACCCCAGCTTGTATGTGGATGTGTTTTATTGCAGCATTGGCCTTTTTTTCCAGCTTTGGGAAGATAAATACAATTCCATGCTGAAGGTAGAGTACAAACCATGCATTAAGGGAGATATAGCCAGTTTTCCTGAGTCTGTACACTGTAAAAACAAAGTCTGCGAGTCCCTGAGGAAGCTAAAGAGGACTTAGCACATGGCAGGGAATAGGGATGATTTCCCCAGTTCTTCACTTCAATGTAACGGTAGGGTTGGACCTGCTGGAGCCAAGCAGTTTATTTGTGTTTGATCACTGGTTTCCTGTACAGTGGGAAATGCACTAAAAATTCCCTTTATTAATTTCATTTCAAAATTTCCCCTTCTCCTTTCAGGTAAGTAAAAGGCAACAGTTCCATATAAAAGTATTTTTTCAACTGCATAATTAATTCTTTTTCTTGAGGGATGAGTAGAAAATGGATGTAAGGTAAACTTTAATTCTGTATCTTTCTGTGCTGAAGATGGCTAAGAATGTTCATTTAATCAGGTATTTTATAATGCTGTGATATCGTGTATGGCTTATATTGGTCTAGATCTATTTTAAGAACACTGTCATGTGTTCTTGAACAAATTTCCATGCCTGACATTGTTTTCATCAGGAGCTAGACATCTAAGGCACTGAGATCCAAGTCCTGTTAAATGTCTGACTTCTACTGGTGCTCCTGTTGTTGATTATGTCATTAACTGTGCTTGTCCTTATCCAGATTTATCAGTAAAAACGTAGACATATGAGAAAAGATATTTGGAAAATAAAAAAAAGCAAATTACAGTAGTGAGGAAAGCTATTTTAAGATGTTACACGCTATATTATGGGAAATCTCATTTTTGCCTGTTTACAATAGTCTAAGCTTCTATTTGGATAACAGGTTAAATAAATCTGAGATTTAATTGTTTTTTAAATATAACAATAAATATATTTTTAATGTTACTTTTATTTTTTTCCTTGACGACTTGGGAAAATGTATTTAAATTTATTACAAGATTACAGCAAATTGTGACCTTTTCTGGAGCATTAATTCTCCTGGATAAAACATCAGGTTTACTTTGATGAAATGATTTTTCTTCAAAATATCTAGGACATAATAAAAAAATGGAATATTATTTGTATAAAATCACCTTTTGCTGGTTTATAGTTACCTGTATGAACATGTTTTTAAATATCCTGAGACACTGTCAGCAGTGACTAAGTTACAAGGGATTTGTTCATCTATCTGTAGTTCAAGAACTTTTAGACTTAACAAGAAGGGGATTTTAGTTGATTTTATTTTTTTTTTTATGCTATTCTAGGAGATCCCATAAAGTCTTTTAAAGGCTTGAATTACTTAAAGAACTGATTATTCATTTTTCTACAGAGAACCTGGAAATGACATTGATTCATTGATCCTTGGTTGAAACCTCCACTCTCCAAATAGTAAAACCCTTGGGTTTTTGTCACTTTAGGATTAAGGTTTCCTTATTATCTGAGTTCAAAAGCCTGAATCGAACCACACTCATATGAATGTGATTAATTTGCTTGTTGCATGCTACCAGTGGGTTTCGTGTTATCAGAAAGACCCTTTTGTTGACTGGGAAACAGACAAATCTCATATAATCTGAAGAAGGAAAATGAGATAGGGGACACTTCTTTCTCTCCAAAATCAACATCAAAATCTTGAAGAAATTTCTATCATGGAAAAGATTTAGAGTATAATGTTGCATTTTTATTTGCTTGCTGAATTTGGTTTAGGGAAGGAATGATTCACTCTGTAGGAATTTTTTAGACATCTCCATTTCACTTGGGTTCCGAGTTCCAGTTACAATTTCTAACTGCAGTTTTTCTTTTCCTATGAGTCCAAGTTCCTGCTTTGCTCAAAAATGCTACAGTTCAGTTAATTCATGAGTTGCTGCTGAGATGGAAGGTTGGGTTGAGATGTATTTGTCAAACCACATGGGAAAAAAAGCACATTTTCCCTCCTCCTTCCTCTCTTCTGGTTTTGCATAAAGTTTTTAAAAGCTGTCCAAACTCCTCTGAGGCTGCAGGTAGTCCCAGATACTTCCTTTGCAAAAAGGGGATCCAAGCAAAGCATACATTTTTTCTATCAGGCTGCTCAGTCCAACTTTCAAGAGGTGATTTCACATCTGAATAAAGTATAAGAATCTCTGGGAGACTACAGAATAAAGTTAGGAGAAGACTGGTAAAGAAAGAGATATGTAGATCTATCTTATACAGACTTTACTAGCAAAGTCTACTGGCTGTAGATGCAGTTCATCCTTGCCAAGAGATTCTTTTCCCACATTGCTCAAATAGCTCAGTTACTTGTATAAATACACTATTAAACATTGTCTGTCTGGACAGAAAAACAGGGGAGGCTTTGGGGTGCTGCTCTTCCTTTCCAACTTATTTGGGTCCATATGCTTTGTTTTCTTCATTTATGACTTGGAGGGGAGAGGAGAGAAGGGCCAGATAATTGTACTTGGGTCACAGCTGAACATGGAATTAAGGACACGGTAATTGCATCCACAGTACAAGTCATAGTCTGTATTTGCCTTCAGGACTCTGGCAGATAAATATTTGAGTACTTTCACACTGATGTTATGCCAAAACTTTCACCAGTACAGTAAACATAGTTTTGAGTCCTGAGCATGGAGGTGGACAACTAATGCCTTACTGGCAGATGAAAAAAGAACAATATTAGAAAAGTATATTTAGACCAATGACTAAATAATCTAACAATGCCATACGTTATTTGACAAACAATAAATCCTCTCACCAAAAATAAATCCCAAAAACTTGATAAATGAGCACTTGCTTTTCTGAGTTTTTTACTCAGTCAGAACCATACCTTTGTCTATACAGTAATAGAGACAATAACAAAGAGTAACTTTGAAAATAGGCATTTTATTAACCAGATGTGGGATCTAAGATCAGTGTTTTTTTGTTGTTGTGGGAAAATGTAAAGCAACCAACCAACTGTGCAGAAAAGCTTGCATATAGGCACACCTTTCTTTAAACAGTCTATGATCGTGACCTGATTGCTAAAATGCCATGCGCTCCATTTAAAATCAGGAATGTTTTACTGGATGGTTTTCAGCTATCCTCCGTAGCTATTATTGCCACATAACTTTCCTTGTGTGCTGTTTCCACATGCTTATTTATGCAGGCAGAAACTTCAGTGAAGCCATGAGCAACTTTGCGAAGTATAGGAAACTGAGGGTGTAGGTCAGAAAATGTCTATTTGAATAATAAAAATATGCTCAAGATGTGCACTTTCTTGGGTGAGTGCATTTTATTCCCTCCTGATACCTCTACAGTGAAAGAAAGAAAAAAAAAAAGGCATTTTTCATTCAGGGCATTAATTTACAAATATCTTGTGAGTTTTCCCTGAACAGGTTGTGTGAATTCTCCTAATCTTGTAGGACTTAATTTTATCCTGGAAATTCTCTTGGAGAGTGACATGTAATTCTTTGATTTCTTCTCTTTGCTTAAGTGTTCAGCCATTGCAGTTTGAGCTTATGCCAAAGTGGACGAAAGGTTTATATTCTTTAAGGTGTGCTGTGCAGCTGCTTAAGGCATGACCAGCTTAACCAAAAAAAGTAAGAGCTAGATTTCAAACGTTTTAGTCTTGCACGCAAGAAGGAAGAGCAGTTCACAGCTGAGCACTGAGTTTTCTGAAGCAAACAGGTTTGGACTGCTCTATCAGGGTGATCACAGGAATGCTTACCCCTGCAGGACACTGTTTGTTTTCCTGTTGCATATCAATTCCTTGCTCCCTGCCATGTGTTTCTGTATTTTTTTTTTATGGCAATTCTGAACATGAAGACAACATTTCTTCAGAAAACTAAAAACAAACATCTTTTTTGGTTCTTGGCTGCTGGAATATTTAACATTATCCTTTTAAACAGGTACATTGCTGTTTTGTCTTTTCTTAACTCACAGGATTTGTGTTTAGCAAGCCAAGCTCTCACTTTTATAATTTCATTTTTATCAGAGCAACTGCATTTGTCATATTGGAAAATAATTTCATCTTGAGATTTGAAAACTTTGCTATATTCCATCACATTATTTTCATGGCACTAGATCCAATTCTTCCTTCTTTTAAGAGCTTTTATCACAGTTGTCACTGGCAACAGAAACCATGGTCTTTAATCAGTCCTTCCAACTGCTGTGTGGTAAGTAGCTGGAATGGACATATAATTTAGACATGAGTAACTCAAGCAAATGTGATAAATGAACTGTTGATCTTGAAATCTTCATTGGCAAATGTACAAGTTTTAATTGAGATGGGACGAGTAGGAGCACATAAAATGAAAGTTACTGGGAAAGCTCAAATCTGAACTTGAAACAAAACTCAGTAGTTTCTAATATTCTAAAAATATTTCTCATTTCTTTGTCTTTTTATATATTTTTTTCTTGTGATATAAAGCTTGCTGAGCTCTAGGACAGCACAGGGGCGGTGTAAGTATTATAAAACTAGGAAATATAGAAACTAAAATTATTTCAGCATTACTATAATGTTGAAGTACAAACCTTAAAATGTTCAGCAAACAGAAGTGAATTTTCTGCACTGATAGTTACATTTGAATGGCAAGAATTAAAAAAAAATACAGCAAACCCTCCATAATTCGTCTAGTTCCTTATTTAATGCATAATTCAAATAGTCTCCTGAAGAGACAATTTCTAAAACTAAGTTTCCTACTGTAGAATGAGTTTCACAAGTATCATAGAGATGCAATGAAAAGAATATGCCAAGGGAAGAAATAAACTATCTTCATTTTGCAGAGCATGAAGCAAGGTAGAGATTTAAACCTAAAATTGTCACATTCTCTAATTCTATATGTTCTTTTAAATACCCAGACTACTTTGAATTATTTAAATTTTTTTTTCTTTTGAAAATGTACTTCCTAGTGTCTTTGGATGTACCTTTATGCATGATCAGCATTTCTGTAAATCTGGATCTCAGCAAATGGATGCACAGAATGTCCAGTGATCAGCTGTGAGTTTAGTTTGCTGAAGAGAGCTTCAGGACTGAGGATGTACAGACCAAATCAGTCACATCTTTAAAGAAGGCACAGAACTGCCTTAGCCATACCAGCATCCTTCTGTCCTGCAGTCCTGGGACTCATTTGGTGCAAACATTCCTAAGTCCTGTAACCAAGGGTGTGGTTATCCTACAGACAGAGACTACTGCAACAGGTGACTCCCAGGAGATAAATCTTTCTATCTTGTGCATGGAAGAAGTCAGGCTCCCTCTAGAATGAGGGAGAGGTGCAGAAAAACTGAATGATACCTCGTTGGAGTTGAATGCAAGAGTGGGAAGAGCAGAAGCTATAAGAGATTGGAGCATGGAGTTGATGAGATGCAGCATGGAAATAGTCTGAAGTTTGGTGATGTTTTCTATTGAAGTGGAAAGGGGTGTTTCAGCTAACAAAGTGTAGCAGCCCACTTGCTGTTTAGCCTGTCTTCTTCTAATCTTATCTCTCAAAAGCAGACAATTTTTAGTTTCATTCTACGTTCTTGGGAAGTGCAATGCCCAAGGTCAGGAGGTGAACCCAGGTGTCCTCAGTTTTGGACCAGAGTTCTGTCTGATGGAGCACAGTTGGGAGCTACATACAGATGATTACTTGCCTATCTACTAAACAGTATTTGGGCTGGCAGCCCAGTAATGCTGTGCTGTTATTCCAGGCTTAATTATCAGTTTGAAATAATGCTAGTAAATGAGTGTAAACTTCTAAAAAATTAGAGATTTTGCTGCATAATGCACTGTACTTTCTCTGTTAGCTAATTCAAATCTGTTATAGAACAGACACTTGGTGAACAGGGACAGTTCCAGATGACAATTAATGTACTATCTCATACATGCTTTTTGAGTAACAGTGAAGTTGAGAGCCTGTAATCATTAAGGAGGTACACTCTGTTCAAAATCCAGATGAAGAGATAGATTAGCACTGCCACTTCATTGATTAGCACTCCCATTTGTTTGACTTCCAACGCTGAAGTGCAATAAATGAGACGATGCAAAGAGAATAGTGCATTGTAGTTGCTGTATTTGTGGCGTCTGACTTTATGCAGTTATACAACAATGCTCTGGTGCCCAAGAAATTCTGCAGTGCAATTCAAATGCTATAAATTGATCTGAGTTCATTGTTTCTTCTTATGGCCAGGCTGTTCAAAATTAATGCTAAAACATTTTGTAAAGAATTTCCCCAGTAACTGGTATATTGTGTTTCTGTTTAAGTGCAGTTTACTAAAGTATACATCTAAAGGAAACATTGTCAATCTCTTCTGATGTGTACATGAATTTATTGAAGTGCACATTGGGGAAAATATCTTGTCACCCAACTCTCTCTGAGTGCCATGATATGCTTTGACTTTGCAATATATCTGTCTGGAAAAAAACAACTCCCCTTCATTCTGCATTTTCAGTGTACTCAATTCCACACGTAGCACCTATATGAACAGCTTTAAAATATTGCCTGAACTCTCCTTTACAAACTCATTGAGAGCATTATTTTGACCTCCCTGGGACCTTAGTTATCCAAATGACATAATAACCAGAACAGCCCATCTGTTGAACCTGGCTCATCTGGGACACTCTGTGGGCAGTTCCAGCCAGCTGAGATTGCCAGCTATCTTGTGAGGAGAAACGAAAGAATGTGGCTGCTTGAAGTATTTTGTTTTACACATTTTACACCTGATTCATTGGACTTAATTGCTGCCAATACTGGTGTGACCAAGAATTTTGCAGCTGCCCAGGCATCAGCTTTGACCCAAGGGATTACAATATCTAGTGTAATGTCCTACAAAGGTGTGCAGTGGAGGTGTTGCCAGAAGCCTCTTGCTAGACTTCATTGTCAGGGAATAGCCTCAAATAGCAAATTGGTGCTGCTTCTTGCAGTCTTCATCCCAGATCTCTTTGAGAAAAGAGGCCAGTGATACCAGATTTCTGCTTTGGACATCTGAGGGAAGCAGTGCTTGGCAGCCTGCATATCTGGGGTGGCTAGGGAGAAGTCTTCCCCAGGGCTGCTCTGATGTGTGCTCAGCTGGATGGCAGCCTGGCTTCCCTACCCATCCTGGACCTGCTGCTTCTGCTGAGCTGCCACCTGTCCTGCTCCTGAGGGCTGCTCCCTCATGAGGTGTGGAAAGGCTTCATCCATTTCATCCATTTCCAGGCCTTGCTTGTTTCCTTTTTCATACAAGGAGAACCTTATGCGAGAGGGCAAGCAAATGTTTACATGCATAAAACTGATAATTATAAATGGTGTATTTTTTCTGTTCTTTGATAAATAATTCAAAGCAACAGAAATATTGGTGTCAATTTGCTCTAAAAGTCTAGGTCTTCCTAATATGCAGGAGCTCCATAAATTTCTTGATCTCTGGTTTGAAACACCAGACCTTTTTGTGGTGCCACAGTGAAAATTTCTTTATTCCTGTGCAGGATTCAAATGTGTGACAAGAACTCATTTCAGCAAAAGAGTGTTACTGAAAGTGTAAAAATCTGCCAGCTTTTGCAATTATATTTTTACCAGCACTTTAATCCGCAAGACCGTCTGGTTTTGGTTTTGGCTGGGAGGATACTTATCTTCCCACTATTCTGCAGCCCTTAATATTGCTCTGAAGCCTACAAAGTTAATAGAACATTTATCACAGAGCAGGACATGATTACTTTTAATTCCAGTCCCAGTTGTTCTCTCTTGGATCTTCTCACCGGGAAAATTACTTGCATATTGGTTTAGTGTAGTATTTTAACAGATTGCCTCCTTCTACCTTTCTCCTGCCTTCTTTATTTCCTTCCTGAATTTCTTTTATCTGCTCTTGTTTAGCTGGCTACTCTTCTCACAAGAAGAGTTATTTTCTAAATGAAAATCCATAACATGTAGAGATGGCAGCTTGCAATTTGTAATTTAGGCAGAATTAATTCCATTCCTGTTAACTGTGAATGGGTCTATCATGCATGTGTAATTGAACAAAACTTGATCAGAAGAGCACTACTAAGTTTGCATTCCTTTTAGGTTTTGAAAGAGATCACAGCAGTATTAAAATTGTAGTTTCAAAAGCCAAATAGAATAGCTATTAATCCATTTTGTAAATTTTAATAAAGAGACAAATTAAACACCCTTGGTCATAGTTTTGTTTTCATTTTCATTAGCTGTTATATGAGATTTCTTTCCTATTAATAAAATGTAATTTTTTTTGTCCTACTTGAAATAGCTCCTTGCAAGCCTTCTGTATTTGTGGCAGAGGTTATTTCTTGCCATTTTAATTTACAGCTTTTTAAAATAACTAGTCTGCAGCAGCTGCTATGTTGTTGATTCTTCAGGTAGCACGATAAATTGCATTTTGTGTCTGTAATATTCCTATATCTATTTTTAAAATTCATGCTGTTTCACAGACATTTGTGAAGTTCAGTTTGTTCTGAGAGGTCTTTTAATCAAAGCTAAACACTCATCCTTCTGTCCCCCATTTGCACCCTTGTCTGTTAGCAGGACAGATTTAAACATTACAATGTTCATAGCATAATGTGAAATCCTTTTGCTGTTTTCATTCTTCTCATTCATATATTGTGGTTTCATTCCTTCCTGAACAAACTTATTTTCCAGAGCTACATATATTACTTGTATAATGGCACAGGGGCCATTCTGTTAGAAAATGCAATCTTTCTGATTGTGGTTTCAGCAAAGGAATGAATTTTACTGGCCACCCAAATGTAATACATCTGTTGTAGTGTGTCTGTCTTTTATTTATCAAGGAGTGTTGGAATGGTTCAGCATTTAGCTGCAGGGCTTTTAGTCTCAGAACAATTTGTGTATGTGAATACAGTGATTAAGTCTAAAGGAGAGCAATGGCAGGGCAAGTTGGACACCATAATCACTTAAACATCAGAAGTAATTGTGTTTGGGGGGAAGAAATGGATGTCATACTTTACTTATAATGTTGTTGGGAACTAATTTTTTTAACAACTGATTAAGAATTCCATCTTAAATTAACACACTGCAATCAGAACTTAAATCAGAGTCTTAATGTGCTGCTGTCCATGAGTTAGACCTCAGCCAGGCTGAATCAGGGAGAGGAGGTTCTCCAGGTACCAGGGCAGAGATTCTCCCACAGCTCCTGGCACAGACCATGGTGAGGCAGCAGTTCCCCTGCGGGCTGCAGAGTTCCAGAGGGGAGCAGAGATGCACCTGCAGCCCCTGGAGGACTCCACACCAGAGCAGGTGGATGTTCAAAGGAGGCTGTGGCCCTGTAGGAAGCCCGTGCTGGAGCAGGCTCATGGCAGGACCCGTGGGCCAGTGGAGAGAGGAGCCCATGCTGTAGCAGGTTTGCTGGCAGGACTCGTGATCCTGAAAGGGACCCCCAGTAGAGCTGCACGTTCCTGAAGGACTGTGCTGCATGGAAAGAGACCCACACCTGAGGAGTTGCTCTGGTGTGGAAGAACTGCAGCCTGTGGGAAGGACCCACACTGGAAATGTTCGTGGGGAACTGTCTTCCATGGGAGTGAGCCCACACCCGAACAGGGGAAGAGTGTGAAGAGTCCTTCTGTGGAGGACAAAAGAGTGACAGAGACAACATGTGATGAAGTGACTAGAGCTCCCATTCCCTGTCCTCCTGCACTGATGGGTGAGAGGTGGTAGAGAATTTCAGTGATGTTGAGCCTAGGAAGAAGGGAGGAGTGGGCAGGAGAAAGAAGTTTTTAAGATTGGGGGTTTATTCTTGTTATCCTACTAAAATTAAATAAATTTTCCCAGGCTGCATCTGTTTTGCATGTAGTGGTACCTGGTATGTGATCTCTCCTTGTCTTTATCTAGACCCACAAGCTTTTTGGTATACTTTCTGTCTCTTGGCCAGCTGGGGAGAGGATGACAGAGCAGCTTTTGGTGAGTAATCATCATCCAGTCAGGATCAGTCCACCAAAAATAAGGAGGTGCTTACCATTCTTAGAAGCCAGCAATTGTATTTCTCTCCATGTTTCTACCAAAAAATTATCTTGAATTTATTCAGAGTGCTCCTGTGCAATTATATAGTCTTTATTTCTGAATTGCAAGAGTAAACACCAGTAAATTTAAAAGTGAAATGAAGCACATACTGTTGAAAATGGGCAGAATACTAGTATATTTTAGAAAAGATCACAGTCTAGAAGTGCAGCATTGTGACTAAAATGTAAATCTACCAATTCTAGTTTTATCTCATATGTTTACTTCGCATTTCAGATGCCCAACTTTCTGATTGACTACTGGAAGGAATGATGTATACAGCATATCAATGTGCTTTGTGTCTTAGAAAAGTGATGTTAGTTCTGTTACTTTACTGAGGTTTAATTAAAACACTAGAAACTAGTATTTTAGAAATTTCAAAATAAAGTTCTTAAAGATATCCACAAATACAAAAGCTACACGATACAGATATTGAATCAAAGATAGCTTAGAAAAGTTTTAATGGCATATTTTGTACATAACATGGTATTAAATGGTGAACGTTTTGCAGAGAAAGTTGATTAATTCCCTGTGGGAGTTTTTATTTTAAATTCTGTAAAATCTCCACCAGTTGTCCTTTTCATTGATTTATTGGACTGCATTGTTGCTATCATTAACAAAAGGCTTTTTTTCTACACAGGCATTAGCAAGCTCAGTTTTTGTACAAAAATTGAACTCTTTAGTTCTTTGTCCTTTTAAAACTTCTATCCTCAGTTACACCTTCCCCAGCTTTTAGGTGCCATATTGAAATTTGATGTACATATTGTCTTCACAAACTCAATGAAATATTTGCTATGATGGAGCTCCACCCCCTTCCCTCTTACCCTTTTTTGTTTTCAATGTCACATCTGACCTAGCCATACCTTACTGTTGAAAAATGCTATCTGCAGCAGCCATTATATGCCCCTTGAAGATGACAGAGAGCTGCCTTTCAGCATGCAGAGGAAGGAACTGTCTTAACCAATTTTCAGGGCCCTGCTTCTGCAGTGTTTCTCACCGGGTGTCTTAGTTTTGCTCTGTTAACTGGTTTGGGTTTTTTTCTCTTCCCTGTTTTCTTAAGTGTTGTACTATTCCTTTTATCATCCTTTTCTGCCAGAGGCAGGGGGGGCACTAAACAGCACAGCTCTGTGGATGAAAGCAGATCTGTGTGCAAAGTGCTTCATGAAGCATTGCTTTTGGCTATATTTTTGGCTCCCACCATGAGCCTGCTTGCTTCCCCTGAGACCTAAATTTGACACTTGTTTCCTGAATATCTGGTTGAGGAAGGTAGCTTTTGAATTTTTTTAAGTCTATCTGTCTATTTTTTAAGTTAATCAGAAGAAGTACCTTTGGTTTGTGTCTCAATTTCTGTAGCCAGTCTAGTTTAATTTTTTTCTTTTTTATTAAAGTGCCTTCTGCTGCCTTGCTTGCTAACTTTCAGTGGCAGAAGCATCAAATGAAGTCTGCAACTGAGGCATGCTGAAGTCACCCATCTTTCTTGCTCCCCTGTCCCGTGCTCTTATCTGGAGCACAAGCAAAAAGAGCAGAGAGAGCAGAACAGTCTGGGGGCCCACTTAGCTGGCAAATGATGAAAACAATTTCTCTCTCTTCTTCTTCAACATTTAGTGAAGGCAGGGAGTTAGAGGTTCTGCTAAGGCCTGCCATGACCTGGGAGAGCACAGTGAAGAGACCTTGGAGAAGAACTGAGGCTGAGATTTAGTCAGAACTGTTGAGTTAAAGTCAGAGAAGTTTGGGATAGAAACCAGGCAGGTGTGCAAATTAGAGTTTAGAAGGGAATGGTTATATAAAAAACCATTTATATTACTTGTATATGGAAAAAGTTAGGTCTGCTTTGGAGGTTTGGCAGTAAAATAAAATGGTTAGCAGGGAGCTGATAGTATTTTGATGCTATTGGCAGTACTGCAGCTGTGTTGGGCAGCCTTGTGAAAAACTCTGTGTGTGCAAAGCTCTGATATATTGGGGCTGGCAGCAGGCCCCCCATGCCCTTGTCTGGGATGAACTAAGCCCAACAGAGCCCGTGTCCCTGCATGTCTCTGTTTGCTGGGATGAACTGAGCCAGATGGAGCCAGTGTCCCTGAGTGTCTGTGCTGCCCAGCGCTGTCAGTGAGGCAAGCAGACAAATCTGCTCTCTGCATTTCAGCCCTGGTTTGGTGGTCAGCCTGGTTACCTGTGGTGTGCATTCACACAGCATCCCCACCTGCTGGAGAGGGGCAAGGGAAGGGCTGGCCTCCAGCGGAGAGCCCCAGCTGCACTGGGGCAGGATGTGAAGATGGGTGAAAGGCAGCCCTCCCAAAGCCCAGCTGGTGCACAGGCAGGGAACGGGCAGCTTCTCCACCCATGACAACCACACTCACCCAGTGACAGGCCACAGCACCTCCCAGCTTGGCAGTGCCCATCCATCTCCACAGGCAGCTGCTCCCACACTTCCAGAGCCTGCTGGAGCAGCAGGCAGCAAAAGGTTCATCCTTCCGGCCCTCTTGTTCCTACCAGTGCTCAGCAGCCAAAGCCCGTGTGGTCTCCAGTGTGCTGCTTATGCCTCTCCACCATGTTTTGGGACTTTTCCACATGGACTGGGATGTCACGCTAGTACATCCATGCAGGCAGAAACCCCTGGGATCTGGCCTGCCTTTCTGGTGTTGTCCATAGTTTACAATGCCCATGAAGGGTACAAATGCCCTCTACATAAGTTTGTGTGGGGAAAACGCCTAGGAGAGATGAAGAGATTTTAAAAACAAATAAATAAAAAGAGGAATAACAAGATTGAGATTCCATTACTTAACAGATACTTCTGTGTCTTAAGTAGGAAAGTTTATTAAGGCTGCAGAAAATGCAGTCCAAATAAATTGTGTTGGTTGCTTCTCAGGCATTTGGTGTTCTTCACTCTGCAAGAGGTTAATAGACTGAAGGATTTTTTCTGAGCTTCATCAGAACTAAGAAATCCTATGAGCCTGTACATGTGAGAAGATTCATATCATAATTATTTTTATATGCCTCTGGGGCTTTTTTTTCCCCAACATGTTTTTCTTTGTGTCTCTACTCATTTGTAGGGGCAAAGGGGAGACACATTTACAGAAAACCCAATATTTTTCCCCTAACAGTGGTACCCATATAATAGGATTTCTGTTTGTATGCAATATTTTTATGGGTGTGCTGCTCTGAAACACAGCAAAGACCTGACTTGCTGATGATGGATTTTGACTTCTGAAATGCATGTCTTGTATTAGTCCTGCACAGATGTGTTCTTTCCACAATTCTGAATCACATTAATTGGAATCACTTGGGTGCTACAGATAAAATTAAATTTCAATTAGAGACTATTATTTAGTGTCTACTATAAGGTTTCTCTACATGGTTTGTAGAGAAAATCTTCATGTGAACTATGCTCATGATATTGTGTAATTCACTATTTTCCTAGATGTAATTCTGGTGTAACACCATAAAATATAGTAATTTTTATGATTTAGATTTTATTCTTTTATTTTTTTCATTTATAATAAAGTCTCACCTCAAAATACTTCATAATAATTTAATTACAGTTATTAAAATGCATTTTGCTAAATGTAATTCCTGTGCTTTTGTCATAACACATTACCTTTTTTATGTAGTTAGGGTTCTCCTAAATTGCATTTTCTCTGTATTTTGTTTAAGAAGAAATCTTGCACTCCTCAACAGTAAAGACTATTCTTCCTGTGTTTTTCTGTACCATGAATTCTTGAATCAGTCTCTTCTTTGAGAAGAACATCAAAAGCTTAGGCCTCACTTAACTGATTCTGAGTCTGTTTCTAGGGAGAAAGAAGTCTGTTTCTGATTTTGGTCATGTTGGTCTGAATAAGGACCTCTTTTATCCCAGTCAGGGATGCAACTAAAGGGCGGATATGCTAAACCAAATGAAAATACTATCAAACCATAGGTTTCCTGTCTAGTAGTTATTTTTACCAGGTAAATCCAAGGTTTTTTTCTTGGGACAGTATAATTATTTTATGAATGGATTGCTTGGGGGTTGTGTGAAAGGTGTGGTAAAGACAAACTAGAATTAATGAGGTGAAATAAAAAATAGTTTGATTGTCTAAGGCTGACAAAATGGTTTACTAAAATTTAAGTAGCATATTGTTAGAGATTTCTGTTGTCTTGTGCTGTTTTGGGGCAGTTAAGGTACACGATCGACTTTGTGTGGATTTTCAGCAGTGCTTTGTTGAGAAACAGGATTCCTGTGTTCCAATGAGACTCTATCTGAGGATTTCAGGGGTATCATCCAGCCACAGTGCTGACTCTCTCATCAGTCTTTGTACTCCGTGTTACTGTTTGCAGGATTTTGCTGCACCTGGTAGTGAACAAGGTCGCATATTAACTTTTTTCTTTCCATTATCAAGAAAACAATTCTTTAAGTTATGCAGTGGAACAGGAATTTATTGTCAATAAATTTACAAGATGCTATCAATAGTAATTTAGCAGAGAGAAAGTGGCCATTTTAGAAGGTGTTTATAATTTTTCTTGACAGCAGCTTCCCATCCATGATGCAGCTGGAGTACCAGTAAATGGGCTTTATGGAGATCTACAGAGTCAAATGACAGTAGGACAGAGATTTGCTAGATTAAGCAAAGGAAGGCATTCCTGCATGCAACACAACATGGATATTACTCCCTAGAAAACCTGCAGACTTAGAGGTATATCTTGGGAGATGCTGAGGATTCTCTCAGAAGTCCTGTCAAGCTCCTTTCTGTCCTATTAACTCTCCTTGGTTTGATCTTTGCCTATGCTCTAAGCATAGTCAAAGCAAGTCTTAAACTTGGTGTGAGAATTCCTTTGTGCAATAGGAAATATTTTGTTGACATGGTGTCTTTAGTAAGTCTATTGCCCTGTCCTCGAGATATCATCCAGATTATGGGTGCCCAGTAGGAACATTGATATATGAGCTTTGTCCTGGCCATTTAGTTGATGATTTGTTGGAACAATGTGAAAGGTGTTTCCTCGCATTCACAAAATCTGTTTTAAAACTTCATTTAAAAGTTTGGCTCCATATGGTTTCTTGTGTGCACATTGCAAGGTGTGCACTGTGATGTCACAGTGTGCCTTATGGGTAATAAATGTAGAGCAGGAAACCCTCATTTATGTTCTCTCTGTGTGTTTTGTTTTTCTCTTTGATTGCTTTCAAGTCTTCTATTGGCTGCCACAGAGGAAATCTGAGTTGTATTTTCTAGATAGTTACAGTCAGCTCAGAACCTGTCACTTTATGTCAAATCTCTTTGCTTTTTCCATGTACAAAACTTTACATTTATCTTTAATTTCAATTTTAGAAGTGAATGTTGTTTGCTGTGAAACTCTCCAATCTTGTAAGGCAGCTGTGTGAGGACAAAAACAATGCTGAACTGTGTGTCTTTACAGGGCTTGTTTGGGGGGCATTTTTTCGTATGCAATCTTGCAAGCTGTTTTTTAGAATTGTCCTTCCCCTTCAAAGTTCAAATGCAATTTATTTAAGAGACCCTCTGCCCCATCCCTCTTAAGGCTTGCTCTCCAATTTCCTAACCTCAGTGTTAAATAATTAGTTTTGGAAGGCTGAGCAGAAAATAAAACTAAATTAAAATATGCATTTGAATGGTAGCTTTGTGCAGTTCCTCTTCTGCAATTAGAAAATTGTCTCAAGCGATGGTCTACCAAAGGTAATTATGAGCAAAAGGTTGAGTTCTCTTTTTTAATGAGTTCTGCCTGATGCTGAGAGGAAAATCTAGTCTGGTGCAGAGTATATTCAATAGTGCTAATTAAACCATTCCTCCCACTTACTTTAAGTCAAATTAGTTTGATCCAATTGAGAAACTAATGTTTCACTAAGGCAGGTCTTTAAGGCTTAATAGAATAGTTCCATGTTACCTTAAATGAGAGGGCTTTTTTTGTGAAGGGACTAACAATTTCCATTGAGTGAAATATAGCTTTTCTTCTTTTCTTTTTCTTAGTCTTATAAGTGCTACTCAAGCGTGGTGATGCCAATTGGAATTCTGGATGTGTTGCATTTTCCCCCCATTTTTGCATAGAATAACTGTTTTTTATTTTATTAGAAGGAAGATGAAAAAAAAGCACTTTTGGTGCTTGTTCCTAACTCTGAGGCATGACTTTTAAAATCTACTTACAGGAAAGTAATAAAACTTTATTATCAGAACTTCAGGAGATGACTTATTGAAGGCATCACCCTGAAAACTCTTCAGGGTGTTAAGGACCAGAAGTTAAAATGCTTAGCAGTGTTGGATTTTTTTTTTTTTTGAGGCAGTTAAACCCAGTCATGTACTGCTTACTGAATTTCATTGGTTTGATGGGATTATGCACCATGAAATATTTTCTGTTATGATTATAGACATATTATCAGGAAGTGGATTGTTCCTATCAGTATCATGGACAAAATTTGCCTTTATTGCTACTCAGACCTGCTTAGGCATATTGGTTTCAGGTAGGGGTGCTGCAGTACTTTTTAAGGTACATTGTGTTGATCTGGATGTTCTTCTTTGGGAGGACATGTAATGCCTCTCCTGCTGAAGTTGTATGATTGCATATCCACGTGGTTAAAACTACTTCCCCTATGCCCAACATCGCTGGAGAAAAACCCTCTGGTGTGACAGAGGGGGGAATCTTGTACCTCCCTGTTCACCTGTGGGACTGACCCCTGGGTGTGCTCAGTCTTGGGTACAGTTTGGGCCTGAGGAGGTGCCACTGAGGATCTCTGTCAATGCTGTGGGCGCTTCACATGACCCCAGCTTCTGTTTCACAAAGGCAGGTTGTGAGCTGTTCTCTGTGTGTCCTGTGAGCTCCAACCAGCCTGGACTCCAGGGCTGGCCAGCAGCTGAGAGAAGCCTTTGAAGATCCCTGGCTTTTGAAAGCTGGACTTGGTGGTATGCCTGTGTTATAGCAGCTGCAGCTGCTGGGGAGAATGAGTTGAGTTAGCTCAAAGCTGCTGAGCTCAGGTACTGTCAATATTACTGCTGCAGCAGGAAAGCCACACGATGGAAACTGGTTACAAACTCTACCCACTTGGGTTGGCTCCTTCTTGCTGTGGCTGCACTGTCAGCAGTACAGTACCCAGGCTCTGCATTTTTGACTTATCAGGAATGTTTTTGTGAGCTGTGGTTACAGCAGTGAATGCCAGACACACTGCTCCTTGGAGGAGCAGTGTGGTGTTGTAATGAATACGTGCTAAAGAATAAAGAGCACTGGAGAACTAATTCTGGAGTAAGGACAAACTGGTTGCCTTGGTGCTACCTGATACCATCTGTGGCTTTGATATCCATTCTGATTCTGGGCCACTGGAGAGTGTAATACTGATTCTCATTTTGAACAGCTTTCTTGAAGACTCTTGTGCCTCTGGTAGAAAATAGAAGGGACCATGCTGCATTTATGCATTCACAACACACTGTCCCTGACCTCTGTTATCCTGTAGACTGTGCTTAATCTCCCACTGTCTGGGAGAATATTAATTACCAACTGTTGATGTAGTATACATGTTAGCACTTAAATGTTATGGATGAGTGTAGGCTGGTATTTGAGCCCTTGCCTTGCCTTGAATTCATTGATATAGGCATATGCAGTTAATTCAGTACCTTTTTACAAGTTCTGAGTATTTTCTATGAGTTCCCAGGATTTTTCTATAAACTATTTTATAATTCCACCACAAGTGGGCTTTTTTATTCTTGTTTTCTCTCAATATGTTGTTTTATATACTATTGAAGTCAGCATGACTGAATGGCTGCAGCAGCAGTACTAAGTAGCTCATTAGTTTTATAAACATGAGTGGCTTGATTTAGGTGCAGTGATTAAAAAGAAAACTGTTTTGCTGAAGGAGATAAGGAGGGTCCCACAAATTATGTGGTTTACATACCAATTTATTTGTTAAAAAATATTTGAAAACACTGACCAACAGCAAGAAAAAGCACTTAAGCATTTGGTGTAATACTGGCATATGCAGATATTAAATAATGTGCATGGTAGGAGGCAGGCTTTTTAGCTGAGAGTTTGCCAGGACAGGGATCATATCCAGGGCTTTCCTTTATAGCCAGGAAGAAGAAACCAAAAACTGCAAATTGATTTGCAGTTTATTTTTACTTAGTTCATTTTTATTTGGTGACAGACCCTTTTCTGTCTCGTTAAAAAAAAAAAAAATCTTGCAAGGGAGAGGTGCCAAAAAGTTGACAGATTAATGCTCATGATTCTTTTCTCTGAACAGATATTAGATTCTTTTGGAGTACCTGTGTTGAAGGTGCTGTGACAGTAAAAACAAAAATATGTTAATACATCATGGAAGGGGAATGGCATTCCATGCTGTTCTCTGATTAACGTCTAGGCCACATTCTGCCTATGGAAAACTGCCTTTCCATGTTGATTGGTAATTCAGTAAATGCTTGCTGCTCCTGAACAGGTGAAGAATTGTCATATACAACTTTAATTGTAGGTAATATGAAGGGAGATCTTACTGTTTTGGGGTAGTCCTTACTCTTATTGGTTGCATTTATTCAAGAAACTTCATGAGCAGAGGGCATATTCCATAACTCTTCTAAGCATTACTCTAGAAAGCTAGTTGCACTTGTCAGTGCGACTTCTTTCAAAACTTTTCACAGAATCATTAAAATTTTGTTTGGACATGGCCCCTTGAGGCCATGAAGTCTGTCCTTCTGCTTGAAGCAGGACTATTAGCAAGTCTGGTTCTGTTTTGTCTGACAACTTTGGAAACCTCTGAGGCTGGAGATTCCACCTATGTGAATAATATGCTATAGTGCTCATCTTTCTAGTGAAGATTTTTTTCTTAATGTCCTTCAGTCTTCATAACTGCAACCACTCCCTGCTGGCCCTTGTTTTGCCATCAGCCATATCTGATGAGAGGCTGTCTCTGTGGTCACTGGAGCTACCTCTCAAGCAGCTGTGGGCTGTTGTTAGCTCTCCCTCTCTGCCAGACTGAACAAGCCCAGCTCTCTCAATCTATTCTAAGGGGCCAAGTGATGGCCATCCTTGTAGCCTCCTACTGGACCTTACTCAACCCCTCATGGTCCTTCATGAGTGGCAGAGCCCCTCCAGACTGAGCACAGCCTTCCAGACATGGTCTCTTCAGTGCAGGAGCTGCCTTGACCTGCTGGCTGCACCTTCCTCAGTGTGGCTCAGTATTGGCTTTCCAGCTTCCCAGGGAGACTGCACCATGGCTCATATTCACATGGCTCATATTCACCTGCCATGGTCCCTGGTACTCTCAGCAGGGCTGTCGGTCAGGCAGCCATTTCCAGCTGTACTTGTGTGTGAGGTTATTCTTCCCCAAGTGCAGAACATTGCAGTTCTGCTTATTAGGCTTTGGGAAATTCCTCTTACTCTAGTTCACAGGTTTCTTAAACTGCTATGAATTAACACTCTACAACTCAATGTTTCAACTTTTCCTCCATTTGCTACTGTTCTTGCATTTTCTAGGAAGGGCATTCTGCCTTATGACCCAGGTAGCTGATGAAGATGAGGAACAATGTCAGACCCAGAATAAACTCCCTGATTTTCATTGTGTTATTGACTGCTGTCTGGACTTTGAGCCATTGATTACTGTGAGCCCACAGTGTCCAGGCAGTTTTCAATATATCTCACAGTTCACTCAGCTCAGCTTTCTGAGCTTCTATGGAAGATTGTGTCAAAATTCTTATGAAAGCCAAAGTGGATCATATCCAGTGTTCTCCCCTGGTCCAGGGGATGCAGCTCATCATTTCATAATAGAAAGCAATTGGGTTGGCCATGGATGACTTGCACTTGGTAAATCTCTGCTGATTATTCCAGATTAACATTTTGTCCTTCACACACTTGAAAAATCTATTTCCTTTTATCTTAATATGAGTTAGTGGAAAAAGCATATCATCTCTTTGAGACAAAGGCACATGAATGCAATGTTCTACTGGCAGCAGCAGAGGTATTTCATGTCCAGAGGAGAGAAGCAGGGATAAGCTGCTTTATTGGTAGAGATAACATCTATTTTAATGAGGAAGAGAGATAACTGCATATATGCTAGAGATTAGTTACTGTTTCGCTAAGGTAAGATTTATCCAGGAATAAAGTGACACCTTAGGAAACTCAGCTTTGAAGAGAGCCCTAGGAGTAATATAAAGTCTTTATTTATAATTCACTTAGGAAATATTATACTACATGGTAGATACAGAAGAATTCATTGACATCTCAATTATAATTATAGTCCTTGAGTTGTGAAAGCAAAAGAGTAAATCTCCAGATCTTTAATAAGAACAATGATAACTTTCTCTATTTTAGGTGAAATATTGGCTAGAGATCATGAAATTAAAAGTTAATCAGTTGCTAAGTAAATCATTTGGCACTTCAGGTGAGAAAGTGTAAACCTTTTTGAGGGAGAAATATACTGTCTCAAGATATAGAAAGTTGTAATTTTATTCTGTAGTATATTTAAAATTCACCTTCCCAAGTGAATTTAGGGAAACTCTTAAATCCTTCCTCTGTATTGTTTAATTAATTGCTTTCTTACTTCCTCCTATGCTGCATTAAGGTGAGCAGAAACTGTCATTCAGAATGTATGAAGACAAATGGGTATCATTTCAAATTCAAAAAATAGGTAACATTTCAAATTCAAAAAAGTCTTGATCTACTCTGCTATTAGAGCACCTGACAATTCCAGCCTGGGGATCCATAGCATTATTTTCAGTTGCTCTACTCAACACAGCTACATATGCTGCAGATATGTTTTTATGAAGTTGAAAGAAATTAAGCCACTGAAAGTTTGCCTGACACTAGTTCCATTTTCTTTTCCATGTGTCTTTGCTTTAGTCATCTTCTGTCAGACTTTCACAGTCCTGAGACTTCACCAAGTTTGTTAGGAATTCTTAGTGTATTTTTGCTGCTCTTCAGATGAGATGATTTATTGATTTCTGTGTTGGTATTTGCAGGTAAAGAAGTCACTGAATGCTGTGGCGTTTTGTTTTGTTTTGTTTTAAATAAGGGTTTCTGAAGAGGAGAGAAATTCCCTTTAATAGCAGAGTGAGTAAAAAATTTCTCCGCATATGTTTCTATTCCTGGGAAGCCTGGTCTACCTGACCCAACATGAGCAGAAGGATTTGACCAGACATCTTGAGAGGTCCCTTCTAACCTTAATCTTAACCTTTTGCGATTCTGTGATTTAGCTGTGATTTCCAATTTTGATTGCTCATAGGGGTTGTATGATGTAGCATATTATGACAATATATGCTTGTATGGAGTCCAAAGCCTTAATGCAAAGAGATTTTGAGACCTTCTATTCTGGATAGAAGATATACTCACAGCATCACAGGATAATTGATTTTGGAAGGAACTAAACAGGTGTCTAGTTCAACCTCATGTTCAAAGTAGGATCAGCTATGAGCTCAAACCAGATTACTTGGAATTTTAAATACTTTTTATACTTAAAAATCTCCAAGGAAGGAGACTGCACAACTTTTCTGAGTAACCTTTTCCTATGACTGACTGCCCCTGTGGTGAAAAAAAATTCCCTTCAGCCAGTCTCAGTCTCTCATTTGAAATGCTTGCTGTGTCTCTTCTTCCCATCATGCATCATTTTGAAGAACCTGTCTCCATCGTCTCTGTGACCTCTGTGTAGATATATTAGAAGGCTGCAGCTAGGTTCCTCTGATGCTTTGTCTCCAGGCTGAGCAAGCCAAATTTGCTCAGTTTCTAATAGCAGGGTGAATTCTCCAGACCCTTGAGTGTCTCAGTAGCTCTCTGCCGAGCTCTGCTCAACTTGCTCCAGTTCTTCAGTGTCTGTATTGAGGGGGGGATATTGGATATTGGAGTGTTTGAGGTGTGGTCTATGAAGTGCTTTTGTCTGCTAGCTATGATAATACAACCTAGGATGCCAGGGTACACTGCTGGCTATCTGCCTGGCTCCTTTCCAGTACAGCTCTTTCCCAGCCTATCACTCCCTGTCTGCTTTCATGCAAGGGCTCATTTCTTCCCTGGCGCAGGACTTTGAATTTTTCATTTTTGAAATTATAAAGTTCCTGCTAGCCTATTCCTCTAGTCTGTCTAGATGCCTCTTAACAAAGACTTGCTCTTAAACATATCAGCTCTTTCTCCTAATTTGGTGCATGCGCAAATTTGGTCAAAGTGTGTACAACCACTTACCTCCAAGTCACTGATAGGTGTATTAGAAAGGACAGGTCCCAGGATAGACCTCTGTGGTGCTCCACTTGTTGCTAGCCTCCAGATTCAGTAGTATGGGCTATCTACTGTCTTCTGAGACTGATCATTCAAGCAGGTTCTCTCATATCTAATTGCCCACCAATACAGATCATAACATCATAAATTGCACACAAGATTATTGTGAGAGTCAAGAATATCTCTGAAGATGAAAGTAAATGACATCTACTGCTCTCCCTTCACCCCCAAATCTAGTAATTTTACCCTAGATGACAATCTATGTTAGATAGATCATCACCTTATCTACTTCATGTGCCCAGAAACACTCTTGAAAAAGACTTGCTTTGTGATTTTTTTTTCCAGACATCAAAATGAGACTTCAAGTCCCCTTACCTTTTGACTTTTTTGAAGATTGATACAACATTTGCCCTCCTCCAGTCGCGTGGGACCACTTGATCTCTATGAGCTTTCAAGGATAATAGAGAGCAGCCTTGCAAGGATAGAGCCTGTTGGATCCCATGAGCTTGTGTGGGCTGAATTCTCTCAATTAATCCCTGAGTCCTAATGGACTGCTGGTAGATCTCCATGATCCCTTTCACTAATCACAGAGGTATGGTAGACCTTAGTGAGACAGATGGCATTAAATACATCGATGTTATTTGTGCCTGCTCTTGCTAAATCACCTGTCTCCTTCAGCAGCTCACGTATTCCTTGCTATTTTTCTACTTCTTTTACAGCTATTTTTCTACTTCTAGTCTCCAATGAGACCTTGCCTTTACTGAAGCCGCTGTAATCAAAGCACTTCTTGCACTAGAAAAACAAATAAATGTGAGGACCTGTAACGAGATGTTACAGGGTTTACAAGTAGCAAGTAAAATTTTATTAGATAGCTGTGAAACTTGGAAAATTTAAACCAAAAACTGCAATGTGCTTCTTGTTTACAGTTCTTGCTGACGGTGCTGTGCAAGTTGTGGTGGCCCTAGGGGTGCCAGCTGCCTTGACTATCCGTGCCCAGCCCTGCCTCAGTAATGCCACAGCAGAGTCTGGTCTCCAGCTCAATACAGCCCTGCCCTGCTGTGCCCAGCCATGGGCCCCACCAAGCTGGGCTCACATCCCAGCTCATCCTTGTCCCATCCCCAGGGAGGTGCCCAGTGCCCAGAGCTTTCCTGGTGCCCTGTAGCTGCCCTGCTCGTGGCTGGGGTGGTGGGATGGGCACACACAGAGCCATGGGCAGCCACTGCTCTTTTGCTGCTCCCTGCCACAAGTTGTCTTTTTAGTGGAGTCTTTTGGGGATCCACTCCTATTTCCCTCTAAAAGCAACGAATTCAAACTTTTCTGAAAAAACTGTTACCAGGTCCTGCATCTTGTGTCTCAGAGTATTTTGAGGACACTGCTGAAAATATCTTTCAGTTTTGTTTGACAGGTACTTTCTCCCACCTGAGGCATATGCTAGCTGTTTGTGTCATGTAGGGAATCTACTGCATTTTGTATTCCTGCTTCTCAGTTTAGCCCTGTGCTGGGAAAGGGATGGAATCTGAACCCAGGAGAACTTGCTGAAAAGCAGCTTTTAATGCCTTCAGATCTTAGACTCCCTCTTGACTCTTTCAATTTCTTTGATGATGTCACATGTTTTGCAGTGTTAACTACAATCCTTGTACTGTAAACAAGGACCTTTCCTTAAAAAGGCCAGCTATCATATTGCCTTTTTAGTACTCATCTCAATCATCCAGAGACATCTAAACCCCTGGCAGTAATGATGAAGGCAGATGAGTTGTACAGCCTGGCCTTTTCAGCTTTGGAAATGCTTGTGACCCCTGTGCTATGACTACCATGCATCTCTCCTGCCCTTCTGATGGCAGTGCTTAACAGGAGATGGAATAAGCCTTGTAGGATATCTCCATTCCACTGTCCTTGAATGCCAAGCACTCCATCTTTATCCAAGCTAGATAAAATAAAGGTTTTTTTTTCACTGGAAACCTCTGTTGGGCCTGTTAATTTGCAGCGTTAGGTGATGTGTTGCTCATAGAATAACTTTGCCAATCATGGATTTGCTGTCCCTGTGCACAAATGGGTTTGTGATTCTTCTGAACTCCGTTCATCTTGAGACAGAGGTTTCCTTCTTTTCTTATCCTGCTCTTGGACTTGGCCTGTTTGGTACAGTGTGCCTGGTTCTGCCCTCTGGAAATGAAACAGATTACACCCACCAGTACAGAAATCTTTTTACACAGCTTCAGAATAAGGCTGTCCACCTATGACTAGGCTTCTGAAGAAGGATAAGCTGTGTCTCAAAGTCACCATGTCCCTGCAATTTCTATTGATTTCAGCAGTATTTGTGGGTGCTCAGCAGTTTTGTTCTGCTTGCTGACTGCACATGCAGGGGCTAAATCACACTCAGCTGCATAATGAGACAAGCTACAGAGGCAAAAAAACCCAAACCTTTTTGTCTTCATATTATCTTTCAAATGCAAGTGAAGAAAAGTCTGAATTAATTAGTGGAGAAGCTGTTGAACACCCAAGAACATGTCTTGATTCATTTTTTTTAGGACAGTTAGATGTAGAACAACTCATGGAGAATGACAGTGAAGTGGGTGGCTTCTAGGGAGCCAATACTAATTTTTCACTAAATGCTCAAAATGATGCACATTAGTAATATCTTTATTATCTGTATGCAGTGCAGTGGAGCAGAGCTAGGCTTCAATATCAGGATTGCAAAAATATCTCCAGTATTTTTTTCATTTTTATTTGTTATGATCTGTTAATCTTAGTAAATAATGCAACATTTTTTGAGTCTCTTCCTTCTTCCTCTTCCCCTGGGCCTCACATGCCTTCTGGACTCCTTCCCCACCCCTTATACATTTAGATATTGAAATGATGAAGTTCAGAAGCCTGATATCTTCCTCATTATTGAGGAAGAAGTAATTGTAAATATTTCTCTCTGCAAAGTTCGTGAGGTAGGGTCTCTGCTCTCACTGCACTATCCATTTTGTAGCTTAGATTTGAATAAAGATATGTCTGAACATTTGATGCACGTGCATTGGCTATGCACAAAGGCCTCAGGCAATGTATGAATACAAGTCATTGAGTGCTCAGGATTTGTATTGAATTTGCAGGCTGCCCTGATGAGAGGAGAGAAGGATGATGCATCTGACTCCATCTTATCAGAAGGCTAATTAATTACTTTATTATCCTACATCATTCTATACTATATTGCATTACATCTAACCTGAATCTGCCAAGCACTCAACTCTGCACACAACTGCACAGAATCTCATGATTGTCCCCCAACAGTCCCAACACACACATACACTTAGCCCTGATAGGCCAAGGAAACAAAACAACATCACTTTGGGCAAACAATCCCCATATTGCATTCTACTTTGGCACAAACACAGGCACAGCAAATTATAAGAATTGTTTTTCCTTGCTCTGAGGTTCAGAGAATGTGAATCCCAGAAATATTCTTGGGAAGAATTGTGCCTTGCTTTTCTCTGTGAGGAGAAATGTGGCTACAGATTTGTTGTTTTATTTGTTCCAAGTTCTTTTCAATAACAATAAACTGTGAGTAAGTACTTTCTGAGGTGCCAGTCTGATTTCTGCTGGCACCAGACTGTTAAGTGTCTTTCAATAGGGAGCAAAACTTTGGCAGCAGAAGTAATAAATATACTGTAGGTATCTAGTGTTGATCAATTAGGTGCTCATGCAACAAAGTTTTCTTCTTAAGGCCCTCCAGCTGTGTCCATAGCTTTTTTCTAAAAAAAGTGATTCCACCACCCAGAAAGAGGAGAGATTTTAACAGAGAATATTTCATGTTGCTCTTATGTTACAGTGATTGACAAAGGTGTTGGCCAACCAAATATCTCCCAATGCTGCAGCCCCCTCACTGGCCAGGACCTGAAGGGGTGAAGGGCATGGAATTCAAACCAATGAGAACATCCAGACTGGGTCTTTCAAATGTCATGTATAAAGGAGGGGTTGGAAAATAAAAGCTCTCTGTGCCACATGAATATCAGGGGTGAGTGGTCTCTGTCTCCCCCAATATGTGATCTAACATTCTTACATGGTTTCCTCTGAGTTTTCTCTTCTTCCTTATCAGTACCCCTATTCAGGGAAGGATTTTTCCTTTTTTTTGAAGGTGTCCATCATGCTCTGCACTTAATTCTAGTTTTCTACCTATTACTAATTAATTTTCTTAATGATTAGGGCTGCCTGGGAGCAGATATTGGCTTCTTAAGCCTATATCAGACCTGATGAATTTGATGAATGACACTGAGAGTCCCTTTTTTCTTCTTACTTGGCTGGACAGGTTCTCTGCTATTTTCTATCTCAGATAACTTGATCTAGTTCTAGTTTCCAATCTAAAACTGGGGTCTATAATAATGTATGTCTGCCTTGATATAAAATGAAGTCTAATTATTTGATTTATTTTTCTTATGTGGTAGGTGGACCCTATCCAGAGACTGAGTCTCTTAATGAGTCGCTCACTCATTAAGCCCAGCTGTGGGGGGGGGGGGGCAGAGGGGGAGAATTAGAGGGGCAAAAGTGAGAGAACTCAAGATAAAGAAAGCTTAATAGGTGAGACAAAGCTGCAAGGAGAAGCAACCCAAAATACGGTGTTCACTCCCTACTCCTCATCTAGAGGCAGAGGTCTAGTCACTTCCCAGAAAGCAAGGCTACATCATGCTTAACAGTTCCTGGGGATGATAAATGCTCTAGCCCCAGAGAGTCCCCCTTCCTCCTCCTTTTGCTGAGCTTTTACTGGGGGCCACATGGTTGTATGGTTTGAAGTTTCTCTCTGGTGGTAACTTTAGGTCACCTGTCTTGGCTGTGCTCACTCCCAGTTTCTTCCACACCCCCAGCCTACTTGTCTGCAAGTGCAGAGTGAGAAGAAGAAAAGGAAAAAAAAAAACCACCACAAAACCCCCTCAATGCTCTACAAGCAGTGCTCAGTGACAGCCAAAACACTGGTGTGTTATCAATGCTGTTTTAGCTTTTAATCACAAATTCCCAAACTCAAAACACACCACCATACAGGCTGCTATGAAGACAATCAAGTCCATCCCAACCAGGCCCATTAAACTTTTGAGTCAAATAATATGTGCAGATGGATTTAATTAAGGTATTTTGGGTTTGATCCATAATCATGAGTAATTTCAATTGAAACTCAGCTTTTTTTTTGTTTTGTTTTGATAGGACTTTTCTTTTATTTTGAGCTAGATGGTTGAGAAATGGTATTTTTACTGAGTTTATATTTTAGAACTTCTGGGGGAAAACCCCATAAATTTTAGTGTTCCCTTCTTCATTGACTGAGTTCACTAACTCAAAGATGCTGTTTAATAGAAGTGGATCAAAATTCACCTGCAGTCATCATTGGTCAGGTCAGCTATATATTTTCAGGCCTTAAAAATGCAAAAATGTCTTTCAATGCTGGACTCTTGGTAAAGAAATTTCTCTGCCAAACTGAAGTAATGCAGACAAGTTCTGCAAAGAGCCTCCTTTAGTATTTCCTTACTTCAAAAAGTCCTCTGCAGGTGAAATAGAGGAAGAAAAGATAGGATTTATCAGGCAAGAGAGTAAAACCTGAGCTTTGGAAGAAAGTAAAATACCGTAGTTTTAATTAAAATATTAACTCCAGTGTAATTTGTCCTGCATTTAATTTTTCCTGCATTTAATTAATGCATTATTCTGACTCTCTTGTGTTCCCTTTATTTAGGGATACATGGTTTACTTCCATGGCTTTTACATTTTGGAATTAGAAAGATCCATACCCTGAAGCAGTCTTAATATTAACTCTAAGGGAATGCCTAGAAGTGCTCTCTGTGAGCAGATGACTTTCAGATGTTTTGATTTCTAGATGACTTTGTGGCTCACAAATTACAGAAACAAAAATGGACTCCAGTATGAACAGATCACCAACAGGCTGGGACACAATTGTTTTATTTTTTTTTTTTGATATCTGGAATATGTTGTAAAATCACAATTCCATTTTGCCTTTGTAGGTCAGAATATATTACTGTTGTGTCTCTGAAGTGGGGGGGAGAGAACTGCCCATCTTTCAGACATATCCAGAAAGCCACAAGTGGTGTCAGGGAGGGAAAAGGCTGTTGCATTCTCTTCAGCTTGATTTCATCAGGTGTTTTATGGTAGATATGAGCATCAGCAGCAGCATCAGCAGCTGAGACAAAAGAGGTGCTGTGGAGAGAACTAAAATGAGTAAGTCTACATCAGCTGTGAAAGTATCTAAGTTGTTTTACTTCACTGATGGTTTGGCCTGTATTTCTCAGCAAAACATCGAGTAGCTGCTCAAAAAGTTGGAAGTCCTCCAATGCACCAGCACTGAAGGACTGTAAGCAGGACAGCCTCACCAAGGGAGTGGGTATTTGTAAGTATTATGGGCTTATTCACTGGACTTCCACAGATGAACATTCCTTTTTCTTTCCTTTTTGAGATGATGAACATTTTGCAAATTTTTTCTTTTTTATCAGGAATATCCCATTAATATGATCTTAGTTTCAAAGATATATGACCGGGATGTTTTTTGGTTTGATGATGGTAATTTTTATTTTTGTTTTTAGAGATTTTTGTAAATTGAACTGAATCTGGGATTTTGGGAATGCAAGTTCTGTATAGTAATTCTTCCTTAAAAGATTAGTTGCTTAATTTGCCAGAATTTGTAGCATTTTGCATCCTCCTTTTACACTAACTCTTGATGATTAAATGGAAATGTGTATTCCTGTTATGTCCAAACTTTCAGCTTTGAGGTGCTTTTGTTGTTATGAAGTGGAACACACTTTCTGAACCTTTTAAAAGTTTTAGAAGAGTTTCTGAAACTGCTTCTGTTTATTTTGACAGAAATGCCCCAAATTTTCATTGGTAATTCACTCTCTAGTTTCAAGTCACTTGTTGCTGAGAACTTGGGAAAGCTCCTAAAGTTTACCTTCTCTAGTACAAACATCCCAAATTGTCCTTATTTGGTAGTGCCAATAGTGGAGTGTATTGGAGTAAGCCATAGTATATTCTAAAACTATAACATAAAGCAGAGAAAATTTAAATTCTTTTAATACAACAATTAAACCATATAGATAAAAATGTCAGGTAAATAAAAATTATAAAGGTTTGCATAGTAGCAATTGCTTGGCTATGCTGAGTGATTTATATAAAATTGTTGCTATAGTGTACATGCATACAATTATTTGTAAAGTGTGTTCAGTATGGTAAATCAATATAGCTCTGGGAACAATAACCTTGTATTATCTTGACTTCTGCATATTGAAATGTTTGCCTTTACTGTTCCACAAAGTCTGTTATAATTTTTTTATTTAAAAATAAATAAAATAGAGCTGAGGAGGTGGGGCAGGGATGAGGAGCAGAAAAAACCCAGCTCAGAAGGTGACACAATTATAAACCTCAACAGAAATGAAAGAGAACTAGGCTTTAATGCTGTAGGACTTTGTGTTTTGTGTTGATGTTGACTTCTCACTCAGTAGTTCCCTGATAGGTAAGATCATGTTGCACATGAAACACACAGGTCAACAAGAAACTCTGTGAATTTTTTTTTTTTTTTTTAATATGGTGATGGGTGTAGTGAATCTCTTGGAATCTCAGAATTTTAAACTGTGTCGTCACAAATATCCATCATTTTTCAGTGAGACTTAACTAAATTACTGAACTGGATATGGGATGTCTAGAAGTGGATGAGAGCAAAGTGTTAGCAAATTTGCTTTCAGCCTTCTAGCTGTGGTTCACATGGATTTTGGTAGGGTCTACACTTGTATAAACTACACAAAATTGTTTTTGTACTACTGTGCTTTTAGGTGTCACAGTTTTCCTAATGGTTAGTTCCATGACCCTCAGATACGCTGCTTTTATATACTGGATATACCTTGCCATTCACTCAAATGTTTGTGGAATAAAGTATTTTCCAGCCTGAAAAATAGTGTAGAACATTCCCCTAAACTTATCAGTGGACATTGTTCTTTATGGCTCTCCATTTGCTAGTACAGGTAAGAGAACATCTCTTACCTGTATCTTCAGGCACAAGAGCAAAACAGAAATGCTTTACTGGGTTGGTTCTGGTTTGGGTTTGTTTGGGTTTTTTTTCTTTTTGATAGAAAAATCCCAGCCTTCAGGGATTTGTCAGCCTGTGTATCTCCCTATATTCTCTCCCTTTTTGCTGTACCTATAAAACAGCCTTTTTTGCACAAATAGAAGAAGCCATCACAACACAGGTATCAACTGTCATGTTGATGACTGCTAAAATAAAGAGTTCAGTACCTCAGTACTTTAATATAAATAATATTGATGAAATGTAAGCCAGCCCTTCACTTGAGCATTGTCACAGTAATTTAGATCCTTGGAAATGTGCAGCGTGAGTGGACATGTAGGGTAGAAAAATGACAGAACAGTGACACTTCAGTTTTCAAACATTCAGATGCAGACCACAAATCCTTTCCCACATGTTACCATAGACCCAGAGTTTACAGCAAAATCAGCATTTGTGATCTCTGATTCATCTTTGCTTTCTGTAACAGAGAATCCTCTCCTGTGACAGACATCCTTTCCTCGGGGGGAGGATCCTAATATTCCATAAGTGACCTTAAAGTCAGCTTTCTTCACAAGGACAAGAGTATGTGTCACTGGGCTTACAGTCTCATTTTGAAAAAAAATCCACATTGTTAAAGCAGGGAGAAGGGAAATGCTCATGACTGCATAAGAATTCAGATGTCTTAAACCTTTAAATTTGAAGACATATGGTAGTTACTTCACCTTCCATTGAAAGCCAAATGACCATTAGTGAGTAATGAGCACAGAGCCAGTTTTGGGGCAGGAGCTGGAAGGAAGCTGTGTTTGCCCTCTTTTGTTCTGTGCAAACACACCACTGGACACATCATTTTCTTCCATGTTGTGTCTTGGCTTCATACTTTAACTGTTTCTTTGCTACCAAGAGCCTATTTTTCACAAAGAAAATATCTGGTCTTGCTTTTGAAACTTCTTTATGCATAGTCATATGTCTCTGTTCTGTGTAGAGGACAGAGATGAGGCTCTAGTTTAACTCAGGACACATCCTATTTTTTTCAAGACAGGCAGAATATTTTACATGTTCAAAGTCCACCAGTACCTATGGCATACACTCCCACAAATTATAAACAAGTTTCTTGTAAGTAATAAGGAAATACTCAAATGAACTCTTTGGAGAAACCAGCAAGTGAGTGAGGTTGCAGTGATGCACATAAAACTTTGCAGTGGGATGCTCTTGCTTGTGATGAGCTCAAGGGATGGGGGCTGCCCAGTTTGTAAACTCTCCAGTAGGGTCATAAACTCTCCTATGGGACAGAGACTGAGCTTTAAGGAAGAAAGGAATGAGTTTGAGGAGCTGTGAGAAGTGGACTGCAAACTCTTCCCTAGAAGGCTGTAGGTAGCATTATGTGCATCAACATTTTGTCTAAGTCAGCTGCTGAAGCAGGGTTTAGGACCCAGTGCAATGAAGCAAAATGGAAAAAACAAGCACATGAAAAAATAAGTAGAAGCTGACTGAGAAATCAAGGAAATGCTTTGGTGACTGAAAGGATTTTTTGCAACCTTAAACAGACTGTTTATTTTGTTTGCTTGTAATAAAAGCAGGGGTAATATAGTACTTCATGCCAGAAACAGGAGGTCAAGGAGAGGCCAGTGGTCTGCAGAGAGGGGCATTAACAGATGCCTGAAACACAGAGTGTCAGTTTAGCCCTCTGACCACTTGGATTGGTATCCACAACTCCAGGGCTGCGACATGCTGGGTGTGATGCTTTCTGCATTACACCAGCAATGCATTGCACCAGTAATGCAGTGCCCCAGGTGCTGCTGGAAGTCACTTTTGCACTGGCTCCTTAAACAGCCATCACATGTGAGTAGGAAAGACTAAGCCCATTGCCTTGGGTACTTCTGGAGGAATGAGAGATGTAGCAGGCTTCTCTTCAGAGGGTAGAGCAAAGAATCAACACACCTCCTGTTAACAATGGAGATAATGGGAATGCTTGTCTTCCTCAGCTATAGCTTGGAATCTTGCTGTGGATTTTTCTTATGTGACTTTTATTGGAATTTTCCCAAATAAAATATTTTGAAAAATTCAAACATTCAGAACATACAAAAAAAAAAAAAAAAAGAAGCCCAAACCCTAAATAAAGATGGAAAAACCCATTGAGGTCACCTAAATTTGCTTCTGGGAAGGTTTTTTCGGGTTTTTTAATGTGTTTTTTTTCTTGTTGTGTGGGGGGGGTGGTTTTTTTTTTTTTTGGGCGGGGTTTTTTTTGGTCTTTTTTGAGTGGATAGCAGTTAAGTTTTGTATTTTTTTGGGAAGTTTTTGTTTTGGACAGAAATTCTTTTTTTTATGTAGCCACAGATTTCACTTGAAAAAATGTTCACATATGATATATAGAATGTTTTCAGTGAGATAAGACTCTGATGTACTCTGCTGTTTTCTCAAAAATTGTGTATCTATATTTGTTTTAGTAAAATTTTTTTATCCTTTCTACTATGGTCTTTGTTTTGCTGCTAGTTTCTGATTAGAAATCCAGATAGCTGAAATAATCCTTTGTGAAACATTTGGAGTTTTTTATGTTTCAACAAGAAGGGAAAATTCGGTGTTTAAATGTTGATAAGAAATGGAGTGCTCCTGCTGGAATATGTGTTATTATTTAGTTTGTGGACCAGATGATGATTGACATTGTTAGTATGTGTTTGAAGTAGAGCTTAAAACTCTGTGGCAGCTCTTTTGTGGTAGCATGTCTTAATAAACAATTTTTATTTTTTTCTCACACCCTCCAGCATCGTTGGTCTCCATTCTGGCTGGGGACTTCAAATAAGAAATAACAAAATACCTTGAGGGAACTATTCTCATGGTGTTAGTTAACTTAGCTGAATTAACTCACCATCACAAAATGTGCTTGAAGAGGAGAGAGATGAAATATTGTTTGACTGCTGCATGCTGAAAACTCTGCTGTTAGTAGCTGAAGGATTTGTAGTGTTCAATAAAGAAGTAACCTCTAGTAGTTATAGTTGTGCATGGCACAATGAATTATGGTGAAGTGATTGCTCACCTAAGGCTGAAATTGCCAGTGATGCATTTCTTGGTGCAGCTCTACCAGGAGGATAGTTTTTATAGGCACATAAAAGACACCAGCTCTGGGAATAGCCACAGAGCAACAACACTGAGAGTGGTGTGCTGTCATAAAATGTATGAAGGAGCAAAGGGAGTGGGACAGAGATAGAAAAGGACCATTAGTTGTGCTGTACTGTTGGCAGAAGAGCTATACTGATAGATGCATATGGCTCTCCTTTGCTCCAATTTGAGGAGCAATCAGCAGAATGCACTTTCTGGAAGTGTCCTTCTGTGGTGATAAGTCTGTTAACTTCAGAAAAAACACCCAAAAGAGAGCTGTGATTCAAAATGCTCTGCAGGTGATGTCCCTTCTGTACCAGAAGCACCATTTTCAACACTACTGCCTCTGTTCATGAGGCTATTAAACAGAGGAAAAAAATCAATACATAATTTATCTTCCCACATGTGGCAGAGTTCAACAAAGTGAAAGAAGCTGATAGTAACTGAAGAAAAAAGCAGTGGTTTTGGTATTATGCTGGGAAAGTAATTCAGTTTTTATAAAAGCAGTTTTAATGTGCTTTTGTATCTGTTGTATATGTCAGTATCATATGTGAATGTTGCATGCATAGATTTGATAGCTGGCTTTGTGCAGAGGTTTCAGGAAAAAAATCAGGACTGACATGCACTACTAGGAATGGGAGGTGATAAAAGTAACATTGTTGTAATCAAGAGTGCAAATCTTTGTTCATGAAAAGGTCAGAGTCAAGTCTTTCTCTGTCTAATGAGGCTTTAAAACTCATGTTTTGCCTTCCAAGAAAAAAAAAAAAAAAAATCATCTCCAGAGAGACAAGTTGGTTTCTTTCATCATATATCTTTATAGTCCTGGATTCACCTCTGTGAGTGTGATGTGGTGGCTGAGGAACAAGATAACAAGATACAGCTCCATGGGAATTCTGTATGCAGGAGTGTTTCTCTGGGAAAGGAAATAAACTGGAGGATCTCCAGGTGGCTTCCTCTGAGGCTTGTTTGTGGACACATGAACTCCAAATTTTGAGGAGCTCCTGAACAACCTATGGAAAAAAGAGGGTAGTCAGCTCTCCAGACTTTTAAAAATCCCTGCTGCTGCTAGGAGAAAGGCTTCCTCATAACTGTCTGACAATGGCTGTGCCTAATGAATGAGTAGTCCTGTAATTGTGCCCATTGCAAATGATCATTTCACTGCCAGCTGTAAAGCATTAGGAATTGTAGTTTGTGCACAGTGTGTGTTCCGAAGCTCGCTGGCTAGAGTCAAAATTAAAATGCTTTGTATTTTATTCAGCTCATTGTACTTTATGCAGCAGAAATATTTAATAGCATTTAGGCTGTTGTGAAAAATGCTACTGTATTTATTCATCTTTGCATGCCTCTGACTGTTCAGGGGCATGGGAGACATATGTCTGGTGTATCTTGGAATTTCTCTTCAGTTCTGGGCAGCTGGTGCTGCAAAATTCAGGTCAGTTTTTCTGGCAGTCAGTTGCTATGAAAGTATCACTTTACCTCCAGGATTTCCTCATTTAGGTGTATTGTTTATTGCTTTTTGAGATCTCAAGAGCTCCCTGTAATTGTCTCTCTCCAAATACACAAATACTTCGACTATGAATCTTTATCCTTTTCTTGCAAACACAATATAAAAGCTGAAGTGTAATAGTTCTTTACATGATATTATCTAATTCCCTTCACTGCCGTTTTGAATAGAGGTAAACAAACTCATTAGACTGGCAAACTGATGTTCTGAAATAAGTCAGGAGTGTGGAATTTATGCCAGACCTTCACTCTGGGCCCTGGCTAGGACCATGTTTAAATTTTGCAATTGGAATTTACTGGTTTGGTGTTTGCAAGTATCTTAGGATATTTTGAGGACAAGAAATTCAGATTTGGAAACTGTTGGAAAATGAACCAGTGCCTATACTTTATCATACAGCTTTAAATGCTTGAAGGAAGAATTTCCTGCATTTCTCATTTAAGGATTTTTCAGATTGAGTGACCTGGTACCAACATTCAACTCATATTTCTAGTTCTGCATTAACAATAGCATGATCTCAGCTCAGTGAATGCAGAGTTTCTTATTCTGCATGCTTGAGTGATTTTCAGCCTCACTACTGAAGTAATTTAGACCTTCCAAATAGGCTTCAAATGTTTCCTGAGATAATACCTATATTTACATAATTTAGGGTTGTTTTGGTTGAGTTTATTTAACTGATGTATGAGGAGAGAACTTCCTGTATCCAGCCATGATTAGAAGACAATAGCACTTTCTTTTCCAATTAAGAAACTTATTGCCATGAAGTTATCAAATTGAGGTTAATTGTTTAGAGGCTGCATCAATATGTGCCCCTCCAAGCATTTATATTGGTTTTCCTCTGTGTTTAGGTGTCAGCATTTTAAGCAGACAATAGCTGAACATTGATCTTGCTCTCTGAGGCTGGGTGTACATTAGCAGTCAGTTATCAAGCAGGAAAATACGTTTCTGAAGCAACCTTCCTGACTGTCTCCATTCACAATGATCTTCGTTTTCAGAGTGGTCATGATGCACGTGAGCTAGATATCTTTCAGAGGAAATTAATCCAAACTAACTCCTCAGGCACTGGAGCCCCTTTGGAACAGCCATAATGGTCTAACCAAGAAATATGCCAGCTCACCATGAAGTACCTAACATAGAGCAAGAGGTCCTTGAAACACTGAGAACTCCTTCAGTATGTTGGAGATGTTCTTGTACTGTATCAAGGACTAAATGCCATCTCTATCTATCCTTCTCCAGCTCTCAGTGCTTTGTTTTGACTGATGCTCCTTCCTCATTCACCTACGCTTTTCCTGGTGTATAACCTTCTCTCCTTTTGCCTGTTTTACCTTCTGCTCCCCTGGTCCTTTGTCAAATCCCTTTCTAATATTCTCACAATTTTTAAAATTATTTTTTTTCTCCCCACCACTCCTCCTGTGTCAAAGTCACATATAGAATCTTTTAGTGGAGACTTACTGTTCAAAAGATGTAATATGTCACAACCAGACCCTATGACCTGTATAACGCAGCAAATGAAAACTAATTCTGCTAGCCTCTTCCACTATCCATCTAACCTGGTTTAGGTGGCTATTTTGTCTGCTGGCCGATGCATTATCTCTCTTTTTAAAAATTATTTCCCCCCCAATAGGTTGGAATTATTGAATCACTGAAATGTGTTAGTCACACAACGAAATTCACATTGTTAAATCGATGTGCTGGAATCAGGAGTGTGTCCACATATGCAAAAAATAGAGAGGCTAGGTGCTCTCTGCCCTTTGTTTTATCCTAAGAGGCCATGATTAGCCTTTTGATTTGACTGAATAATCACTGGAACTCTGCTATTTATCCAAATCATGGTCTTAGAGAAGACGCAGAAGCAATGTGCTCCATTCTAAAGAAAGTTCCCACCAGAAAATGCTGGCAATTTAATTTCTACATAAAACATTTATGCTGTTTTTTTAATCTTCTTGGGCCTGTCAATGAAACCTAAATAATAAATTAATGATGCTATGATGTCTGTAGGTTCTGTGTCTGACATGGTTAAGGTAAAAAAACCATAATGTCTCTTTTCCATGCAGAGGGAAAAATACTGGTTTGTAAGGGCTTTCTCTTGCAACAAAATAGCACAGCCTACTTTAAAAGCAAGTTGCTTGCTTTGAGATATTTTGTATGCCATCTTTGTAGCCCTTTGATTTCATACAATAGCCTGCATCACTCACAGAGGATAACAGAAACTGAGAGAGGCTGGGGAGAGCCAGAGCACAGGCAAAGTTTAATCAGCTCTGCCAAGCCTGTCAAATGTTGTTTGTAGGCATGCACCAGTTTAGTACATGTAAATGAGTTTTGAAACTTTTTGTGTCTCAGACATGTCGATTAAAGGCATGTGTTTCATGATGGTGCTGCTGTTCCAAACCGTCTTAAAATATTGTAGGAAAGGATAAATGTGGTCGGTAAAAGAATTTCACAGCCCTTACATTTAGCAAATGGCCCGGTTTTTTTTTAAATAAAAAAGCTATACTTATCAGAAAATGTTAAGGTGCTTGCCATGCTGCTGAGCTGAAGTGGGCAAAACAGGAAGAGGAATGGAAGTTGCTTGTGAATTATATCTGTGGCAGTGGAGTCATGATCAAGAATGACTCCACCACTAGTAAATTCTGCTGTGCCAAGCTTTGACATTAAAACATAGCAAAGGCAATAAAGTTTTCATTTCATTTTCATTCATAAGGCAAGGCAATGCTCATTAATTGTTTGATTATTGTGAGAAAAAAAAATAAATAACCCCCTCAGTGCAGGTTTTAAGGTGTTGGAGATTGTAAACTATTATAAAAGATAGTGGTTCTGGAGGCTCTTATAGGCTGTTGAATCTTGTTTTTCCATCAAAATCCAAGTTCTTCTAGTACTTTGCTAAATTTTCTATTTATTCATTGATGTTAAGACACATTGAGGGACAAACTAGCAGAAGATAGCACAGGTGCTCTTTGAGGCACACAGAGGCAGTTTGTGTGTATTGTGGTTATCATGTGCAGGGGACTTTCAGAATGTGACTGCTCTGGCATGCCTAAACAGAGACACTGGCACTGTAGATGATAGCAGTGCTCCAGCTTTGACTGATGTTGGATGTACTGTGCTGCAGAGTATTCGAAAGGAACCTCATTGTCTGCTTAGTGCTTGGAGAGAGTTAGAAGCTTTTCATGTGACTTCATTCTCAGCAGCCTTCTCCACCCAAAATATAGCTGTAGGAAATCAGAGATTTTGAACTGCACATCTGCTGCTCTGATAGCTGTCAATTTGTCCTGATTTTTTTTTTTTTTTTTTGACAGTCCCTGCCAGTTGCTGACAGTTGTTAGAAGCTGTGATTTGCAAAGTGTTACTAGGTTTTAAGTAGCCATTATGGGAAAATATGTGATGTTACTGTCTGAGTAGTAGGGCATGGTGCCTCCTTAATAATCTTACATCTTTCTACTGAATGGTAATTTTAAGTGAACTAGGGCTCTTTATGGAAAAAGATATTAATAAGAAAAATGGGCAAAACCACTTTTTATATGTAAGCATTAAAAGAGTTTATAGAATATTGATTTATTAAGAAAATGAAAAATCTTTTATGGCCTTTCTTTTGAAAAACAAGATAAAAATGCATTAATTGATTAGTAATTAGAAATAATTAACACTGAAACATGCAAAACTCATTTATGTACTTAATCCTAATCACACTGCCACAGAGCATGGGATTATATTATACAACTTCTTACCTAATTATATGGACCCAGAATATAAAATGACTGTGCCTTAATCAGAGTAAATGAAAAGTGCTCACACAACTGACTTTCATATTTTTACTGCCTATAAGATAGTATAATGTTTGGAACTAGAAAGGTTTTCATGGATTGTTCATGCATTATTTATATTCTTTTCTACCAAATGAAGGTGTTGATGACTGTATGAAAGTTGTATTATTCTACTTTGTTAATATTTAAACTTGTAAAAAAACTCCAAAATTGTATAAAAATGCTGCATCATCTTGTCTTTATTGTGCAGACTAACTTCACATTTTCTTGTTAAGTTTGAGCTGCTTCATGGTTTTTCTTTCTATTTTTTACATTCTTTTTCACTCAGTTCTCTAGTTATTTTACTTTGCAGATCAAGTGCTGATCCACTCTGTCTCACTTTTTAAAGTGTTATTAACACTTTTTTTGATTTATTGGATAGAATAATGTAAAGCTGTCATGGAAATTCTCATAATTAAATTATTTTTATTTTCTCAGTATGTTTTAGACTTAATTATTAATTAAGGATGGCTTCTACTGCTGGAGCCATGGCCTTTGAAACTTGTGTCTAAATTAGCAAGTTACAAATACTCTATGACAGGTCTTTTGTTTCTATTTGGTTGTTTTACCAGTATGGTAATCAAGAAATGTACCATGCTTATTCTATTTGCTATCTAACTTTATATAGTTTTTACGTTTTTGGGTGCTCCAGCGAGTGTGATTGTTGGCATTGAATTAAACCTGAAGAGTGAATGTATATGCAAATCCTGGTTGTTTATGCACAACCACCATGAACAGTTTAATAAGCAATTAATTAGATTTTGTTCTAACCCTGCAGCAGGTCACAAGCAATTTTGCTTACCACTTCTCCAAGTTCTATTTGAACATGTATCATTACTGTTGTACTGCATTTCATTATAAAGTATAAGCTGTGACTGAATAAAAACATAAAATGGACTTGATCGGGGTGTAGTGGTACTTATCCTTGTAGGTGTTTATTTTAACCTTGGGTACAACATGGAGGCAAGGAACTGAATTAATTAAAAGTTTTCTTATTGTGGAGCTTATTTCTTAAGACTGGAGCTAAGAGAAAGCTTCAGATGCCTTAAAGATGTTGTTGATTCATCATTTAAGCCTATCTTTCCTTCATCTTACTTCTAAATACTTGAAAGAAAAATCCAGAGTTAAGACCTTGAAAACTCTCCTCATACGAAAAACAAGCTATATTAGACAGATGCAAATCCAATTCCCACTTTCCTTGAATAGTTCGAAAAGCAGTAAGCTTAAATGAGCATTGAGCACTAGGTTTTACTGGTTCCCACAAATACAGCTGAAGGAAAGTAGCCACAATTAGGTTGTGAAATCAAGTTAGCTTTGGAAAAATGAGTAGCCACTTAAGATAAATGGGGCTGAGATTTTTACAGTTGCGATACGACATATGAAAACTGAAGAAAAAACAGAGTGGAAACAAATGCATTCACAAATTTCCCCATTAAAATATAATATATTGATTTGTCCAATGGGAATAAAGTGAATTGTAATAAGGCTTGCTATAAAATCTGGGTTTAAGGGCACTTTATGTTAATCAGCATAATCAATCCCTGATCCATGCTGGATGAAGCTCAAACATATGAGACATTGCACTCATTTTCATGGCCCTGAGTTAGGCATGTCATTTTGCTCCTGGAGGATAGGTCTGTCCTATGGCTGGAATTCAGCAAAACTTCCCCATCAGTGCATAGAGGAGCACAGAGAAAAGTGACACAATCTGCTTTAGACTAAGACTGATGTCTCTTCTTCCAGCTAAAGCAGAAACATTATATAAAATAACTTCCTTTGAGTAGGTGTTTGAAATTAGCCATAAATATCTCTTGATCTCTGACAGGCTTCAACAGAAAAGACAGTAATTTTAGATCAAGTGTGTTTAGGGCAGTCAAATCTCCAGCTAATAGAAGGGGAATTTCTGCAAAAATGAATTGCACTTTTTTGCTCTACACTGTGAAGAGCATCAACATTGCTTTTTAAAAATATATATAATAATCCTAGAACACTTTGTCCTTTGTGCCTATTTGAAGGCACTTACAATGTACCCAGAAACCAAATGGTGATTTCAGGGCCAAATAAATTTTCTGTAGTGTGTCTGAAAAACTCATTATGACAAATGTGACTGGACTAGATGTGTCAATGCTTACATCATCCAGGAGACACTGCCTGGGATACATTTCAAAATGAGGACACTTTGCTCTTTAGAATGGGCACTTGTTTGGTAACTCGTGTATGGTGGTATTAGTGAGGATCCTGTGTCTTAGCCAATGGATATTTTAGTTTTTTACTGCTTGAGTTGTGGGGACTAGGGGCTTATATTACGTGCTGGGCCAAAATTCCAGGCAGACATAGGAAGATTTAGCCACTGTTTGTGGATACAAATTATCTAAGGCAATCTGATTACATGACTAGGTCTTTCCCAGTCCTGCTGCAAGTTTTGTGTATGTTTGACAAATTGTCACAAGAAGAGGTTAGCTAAACCAACATTTTTCATTCATACAACCTCACTACTGCACAAAACCACACCCTACTGAGCTAGGAATCAGTCACAGAAACAAAATGTTCCTAATATTTCTTGTAGCAAGGCTCTCCTTCAGCATTGTGTTTCCTTCATCATCAGTAAAAAGACAGGGCTAGAACACATCCCAGGAGGCCAAATAATTCAACCTCCTTCCATAATAGATTTTTCCCCCCTCTAAGTGGATTTCAGCTGTATGTTTTAAGCTAACAGATGATCAGCTGATCTGTTCTAGCTGTCTCCAATATTAGTGATTCTACCACAGATTTTCATGCCCGAATATTCTTATTGTTTTTCTAATACTCAGACTGACTTTTCCTTGCTGTGGTTTCTTATTTTACTGTCTGCTGTGGGCATAGAGAGAAGTTTGTCCTGAGTAATTTTAATACTAAGCTTATCTTTTGCTGCATTTGTTTTCCCCTAGAGTATGAACATGCATGCACATGCACATATACATATGTGTAAATGAACACAATTTAGTCTTTTTTCTAATCAGTCTTGGTTTTTTTTTCCAGGAAGTCTCTTTTTAGTCAAAAAATCGTGGTCAATGATGGTCATACTGCTCTCTTCCTCCCAATTCTGGAGAGAAAGCAAAATTTCATTTTTCTTTGTAAATATGTCCACACTGGGACTGTATCTATATGTTAGCATTGCTGAAGATCTTTTCCTCTGGGAATACCTGTGGGAAGGATCCCAAGCTCATCTCTCTCTCTGCATGCATAATCCATGAGTCACTTTTGGGAGGGACAAAATAGATAGAGATCTGCTTAGATAAAGGTGTTCTGAATGTTCTGATTTAAATAAAAATTATCCTCACTGTCCAAGCTGCCAGGTGTTTTTTTCACTTTTTTTTCTCACCCTCTATTTTTAAACAGTACATCCAGGATAAAATTTTTCAGATCTGAGTTCAAAGTAGAAGCATGTATTTCATTGTAGCCTTGGCTTGGGTGCTTAGCCCAGGGTGCTAGCACTTCTCTGAATTTCACTCTGGGGATGTTTGTTCTCCCTGTGAGATTTTTTGGTGATCTGTGTCTATTGCATTGCTGGAGTCACTGGGCCCCAGCACCTCTCTGGTTAATCCCTTCATAGATCTGAGCATTAAGCTCAGTGTAGGCACCCTCCATCTCACAGTGAAGTATTTACAAGGATAACTGCATCTAACTCGTGGCTGAAGGCCTAACATTATAAATCAACAGAAAACTAAATATAAACTAGATTTTGTATGTGAAGCATAGATCTTTTAGCAGATGCACACTGCATCTGAAGAACGGATAGCAGTGACAGCAGTACACTTACAAGCACCTACAGACTAGAGTGTATGTGGAAATTATGATAAATTACCAGTTTTGCATAAAACAGTACCTGACAGATATTTTCTCATCTTCTGTCTCATCAGTACCTAGTCCTTTACTGCTTGCAAGCTGTAATGCTGAAACCTGTCAGAGGATGGGCTCTGAACAGCCATAACTTTTTGCCCTTATCCTTATTCTGAACAGGTGGACATGAAAGTGATGAAATATATGTGTGTGCAAACACAGATATATATGTGTCCATTCAGTCTTCAAACTCTATCAGGTAAGTTCTGTGCTGCTCCTCAGTTTGGCTGTAAGTTTTTAGGGAACAAGATGAGTCTATTTTAGAAGACTATTCTTCAGTATGATAAGTAACATAGCTTCTTCCTTTGTCATATGAGAAGCACATTAAGTAAACCTTAAAATAGGAAACATGATACTCTCCTTCAATTCATTCTATGAGTTTTCTGAGGGTCTGGAAGGCTTTTTTTGAGTTTTCTGTTATTTTTTTATAGTAGAAATAAGTCTGATTTTCAGTCTTATTGCAACTTGTTTGTTACTTGTTCCATGTGTTTTAAAAGCCTTTTCAAATACATAGGTTTCTCATCCATTTCATTTAATTGCAGTGAATGTTCTCATGCCCTCCAGAAAGTCTTTTAAACATGGATAATCATCAACTTTGACATTACTTGTATCATGTTTTTCCAAAATGTACATCTTTTCTTACATGTGCTCATGACCTTTCTTCATTTCCTATATGAAAGCAGGAGAACAAGAAGCTCAAATCTGTTTGGTTTTTTTACATGCTATCTTTTAAATTGGGTGGGCAAAAAAAATCAATAGGTCCTCTAGTTCCTGCAATCTTCATTCAGCAAGTTCTCTTCTTCTCATCAGAAGCGAATGCTGGTTGCAGTCTAGGAATAAAGAAGTGTGCATGACTGGTGTAAGTGAACTTGTTATCAGAATATTGACAGAAAACCCCTGACCTGCATAACCATTAAGACAAGCAGCCTAATTTTAAGGAGGAGTGTCCAAAGAATAGGAGACAAATCCAAATGGGAAGATAAGGGATACTCTTTTAATGAAGGACAAATGGAGGAGGCACCTTGGCAGACTATGTTGAAATACTATTTTCCTGCCTAAGCAGAAGTCTTTCATGTCTAAATGCATGTTAAAGATAGTATTTATTCAGGAGAGGTCCTCACAGCGCCATCTTTTCTGTTTTTATTAATTTTAAAATCCCGATTTGTGTTCTTGAACATTTTTTTTGTGTTTAATAAAATTTTTGCATTTTAGGCATCATTTGCGTTCTTTAAATGAGTAATATTGGTTTTAGACTGCAGAAAAAACAGTACATAATTATAATCTTATTTATCTCTCTCTCAATATTGTATAGTGGCTTCAAAGACTCCTTCTATCTACAGAAATTTCAGTCAAATCCCTGATTGAAGTTTACTGTTTACTAAAAACATTCCTGAATAAAGTCTGTAAGTATGCAAGATACAATGAGTTTCTCTTTTTAAGTGTAATATATGACATAGTCTGGAAATTTCTCTTCATATTCTCAGCCACACCTTAGGAAAACCATAAGACTTCCTCATGAATACCTTTATTAGATTGTATAGCATGGAAATCTAAAATTTTGGGATGGCTTCTGTCTTTTGACTTCAGAGATCACCAAAACTGCTAGTACATTTGTTTCACTGTGTTTTCTGACTTGTGTCTGTTTATTTCCCACCATAAGGCCTTCACTATCTGAGACAAAGGTTTCATTTTGTTCCATTTCTGTCATGCTGCTCAGAGGAGTTGAGGGGGTCACGTTATGATGAATTATTTTTAATTGTGAAGAACAGCCATCAAGTAATTGATGTTAGTACCAGATGGGGGGGGCTGTTTATGGTTGCCATGAGGGAGTGCAAAGTCATTGCATTTCAGATCCGTATGGTCACTGCTGGTTTCTGAACCTCCAGCACTCCCCACTCCTTGGCTGTCTGCTTCAGCTGTGTTGCACCTGTGTAGCACCTTTGGGCTTTATACTTCTTGTTGTAAGAGTAGGGTTGTGAAGGCTGATGTGACAGGTCTTTTCTTGGTTTGATGCTGCCTTTTCTTCAAATGTTAAATTACTTCTTCAAGCTTTCCGTTAAAAGTGATTTATTTTGTGCAACCTTCTATTCACCATTTCTTGAATTATCTTGTGTAGTTTCTCTGTGTTAGCCTTTTCCCTTTTCCCTGTGTTAGCCTTTTGAAGTCATCAAAATGATGTCTAAAAGAAACTACAAATGGAAACTATACTGAAAACTTCCTGATGAATGGGTGATATCACCTAATTCTTTGTCACAAAACAGGTCGTTCTGCAGTAATCCATCAAATGATACATTGTACATCTGTGATAACACCATTTGTTCTTGGGAGTACTTCTGAATGTGTTAATGTGAAGAGCATGTCCTTTATCCTGCTGTAAGTGTGTGTCAGAGAAACTGAAGACTCACAAAGGGGAAAGAATCACATTTTTTGTGCATATTTTATTGCTTTCACAGACAGGATGTTAAAGATTGTAGCAGTTTAGAAATGTTCTAGGACTTCCTCGTTGCTTTGAAGGAAAAAGGCAGAAAAAGGTCAGGTAACAGCTCTAGGTGATGGGGGTGTATAGGGACAACTCTTTGAAAACAGTAAACTCCCAACCTGCTGAGTTATGGCCCAGACCACAGCAGGACACTCCATTGTAGCTCTCTGCAGAGCAGATGTAGACAGTGTTTCTGTTTTGCAACACAAAGAGTACAAATCAAACCCCTAGGTTTGGTGATCAAACCCCTAGGTTTGGAGAAAGAATTATTGACATTTATGAAGTGTCATCACAGTCACCCAAATGAAAATGATAGTTAACTGTTCAAAGAAATAGTTCATATTACCATGTATATTATATTTGCATTCAAGTGGCAGATGTGACAGGTTGCAGTGCAGAAAAAAGGTCAGCTCAGATATTTCATATTTGTACTCATAGACTGAAACATTTGGATGAGAGAAGAACATTTTATGTGAGAAGAACATTTGTCAGACCTGTCTGTAAAACAGGTGTCACTTCCCACTATTAGAATGGCATTTCCAGGCCTTCAGTGGACTCTCTTCCTTTTATCTCTTCCACATTTTTGACTAATGTGTTTCCTGTGATGCCTCCTTGGTCAAAAAATGTCATATTCCCTCTTCACTCTGAGTCTTTTCTCCACCCTTCTTCCAGGGTCTCTGATTGTTTTGACTTAGTGTTTATTTGAGATCACTCCTGCAGTCTCTTTTGAAAAGAGGTAGCTGAAAAATCTAATTCTCAGGTAGTTGTGGGGTTTTTTTAATGTGCTTTTTAGTCATTTATTCTCCAAGTTAAATTATTCCTCATGCAACTGAATGTGCAGGTTTTTTGGAAGTAATCATGGCTGCAATGAGTTCATATAAATCAGCATCTTTATTGGGCCATTATTTATATTTCTGCTTTTGCATTTGAAATACAGCACTTAACATGGCATTTGAAGTCAAGCTCTGATAAAGTTCATAAGTAACTATAGAGTAAATGGCAGTTTAGAAGCATTGAAATTGAAATTGAAATGCACGGCTATGAGAACACCACTTTCATCAATTAGTGTTTGTAGATTGGTGAGCAGCCTGAATAAATTCCCTCCTCCTCTCACCGTTTTTAATTTTTTTTTCTCTGATGTTCAGCTTGCCCCTTTGATAATATTTAAAGAATGGTAATTCTAAGCTGTAGTTGGAGGCTTCTTAATCTTGGGAGTCTTCTATTACTTATAAATTAATATTGGCTTAGCTTTGGTGTGTGAAAATCTTTCTTCCTTGAAGGTCTGATGTTGTAAAGGGAAAAAGGGATATGAGAGTAATTTGAAATACTGTTTTTATTTTTTAGGACAGTTTGTTGGGTTTTTTTAGCCTTTTATGTCTTAATACCCAGGTTTTGCTTTTTATTTCTTGAATTTTACATCTGTGTTAAGAGGAAAGCAACTTTATTTGTAAGTATTTCCCAATGGCATTGAATTCTGTTTATATGCTATTTATTCTAATTGTAATAGGTGAACTTTCTGAAGGAAAGTAGTTTTGATAGCAGGACTTGCAGCAGACATCTATGCATTCCTATCTCAACTTCAGTGTACTGAAAGCAAATCAATATGTTTCTTCTCTACTGTAATTTTATAACAGCTCTCAGTTTTCTGTGTGTAAGCTGCAAAATTTATTTTCTAGAACAAGAAAAAAAGCAATTTGAGACCCCAAATTCTGTGAAAAAAAAAAAAAAGGTGCAGTTAGGATACTGATTTAATACTACTACTCTAGTATGCTGTGTTACATGAACAAATTGAATTACAGGACTCAAATTTGCCAATATACAGCTTTTACAGTAACTATGGTTTTTTATTCATTTATTTAGCAGATATGTACTTCTAAAAACTCCTAAGTTCTCTTTCTTTTTTCTATTGTCTTAAATGTACATTCAGTACTTCTAAGAGATTCAGGGAAAAGATATTGTAATACAGAGTTCTTCTCTGCAATGTAAGAAACAGCAGCCTTTGTCAAAATCTTAAGGCAATTTATCTCAAGGGCACTGTTTGACAGAAGTGACAGCAGGAGTTCCTGAACCAAGTCTCTTTTGGATGGGCAAGTCGATCCTTTCTGGGCCATCTGGAAATAAACCTGAGCAATATGTCATCTCTGTGAGCCCAGATTTTTTTTTGGAAGCTTTTGTTTTTTGATAAGTCTTGCTAAGTGCCAGCATTATGCCAGTGCTCCCAAGAGATTTATTTGCTCTTCCTTTAAAATACTGATCATATGAAATGGTTGTTTAGGCGTTGAGTAATGAAACAGCAGCAAGTTGGCCTGTCAGTAGAAGGGTACTCCTCCTGGATAATCATAATCTGCATACATGTTCCATTTGCATAAATGGTCCATTTTTCTCAGGATGAATGTCAGGAATCAGGGTTATCAAAAGTGCAAAAGTTTACTTTAGAATATAAGATTTCTGCCACCTTTTCCTTGACTGATTTCTCTACATCCAGATTTTCACCAAAGCTGCAATGCGAATCTGGAGTAAATTTGGCGTAATTTCAGTAAATTGGCAGAATTACTGCTGATAAACGGACTATTAACTTGGTTTGAATTTGTCCCTCCTCTGACTCCATCCCTTGTGGTTCTTTGGAGAGAAAAGGTGACTTATGGGGGGTTGTTGTTGTAGAGTTTTGGTGGGTTTTTGCTTTTAAGCAGAGTGTGATTGACAGGGTTTTGCTCGCAGGAATACAGCTGATACATATGCCTTGCCCAAAGCAGTGCATTTGTGAAGTACCCATCTTCAAAGCATTTGGGGTCTGAACATTTCCAACACATCCCTCAAACTGGGTTTTGATACAGTGTGCCTGTCTTTGCCACTGGGTAGTTATTTGTGAGCATTGTTATGCTGTGCATACAGCCCGCTGTCTTGAAGTTGTTCTGAAAATTGTGCTGATGACCTACATTGGAAGGCAACATTTGATTCCAGATTTTTAAATGAGGCATGCAATTTTATAAAAATTTTGAATAAAATTACGTTCTGGATCGATGTGAGCAAGGAGATCAGTAAAGCTCCCATTTATCTCTTCCAACACATCCAAAAAAGAGTGAGAACTAAAGGTTCAAAAGCCTGGGATTTATTATTTTCTGTGCCAATTGAAGGCTCTCTTCATGTGCAGTGCACAAAAGGCCATTTGGTTGTTACTGAAATTGCTGACTGAAATGCCCATAGCTGACACATTTGTCAGAAGACTGACGAGCATCTGATTCAATAAAGTTTTCCAGCCTTTTGTTTGACATTTTGGTGATTGGTTATCATTGTGAAGGGGATTGTTAGTGAATTATTTTCATTCTGTAGTGCATACAGAAAAAAGTTTTTTACAGCTCTGCCATCGCTAAAACCTAAAGTAACATTTTCTTCCTCTCTACATGCACTTAGGTGAACTTTTGTGTTAGCACTACCACTGTTTTGAGAGAAAATAATTTGACATCTGTAAGTTCTCAACACTGCAGGCAGATGATAGCTAAATTTGAGGGATATTGCCCAGCATTTCATTTATTTAATATCTTCATGTGATAGGACAAGCACTTCATGGCTCACACAGAATGCCCATGACAACTAAAATGAAGTGTAAGCCTCATGCAAATATTATACCTCCTGTGGCAGAAAGTCAATCTTTGAGCTTCAACAGGTATTGACAGATTTAAATATATTAGCTAAGAAAGCATTTCTAAAGTGTTTTAATCCTTGATGCAATACAGCAAGTATGGTGGGGACTGTGATGGGCTTTCTTTGTCTTCTCCTAACAGAACACCAGGTCTGGGTGAAAAGTATTAATGCAAAGTATGCTAGAGTGTGTTAAATTAAACCAGAACAAAAGAAAACTGTCTTCCTAGGTTCTTCTACTGCACCAGATATATCAGGTCTTCAATATGTTATTTGTAGGCAATCTTTCATTGTGTGAATAATGCAGGAAATGTAGCTTTAGAGGGCATAGGAAGCATCTCTTTCCAATTGTACAGCATTCTGTGTGTACAACCTAAGTGACAAAGATGATGGAATCACAGAGTCATAGAATTGTTAAAGTTGGAAAGGGCCTCTAAATTCACTGAGTCCAATGGCTAACCCAGCACTGTCATGTTCAACACTTAACCTTATCCCTGAGAGCCACATCCACGTGGTTTTTAACTAATTCTACAAGGTACTTTATAATTTAGTCACTGCTCTATCTCCACTATGTTTCAAGATAGGGTGTACTTTTATAATGTCTCAGGGTTTCTGTGCCTTCAGATTCTTTGATGAATTTGGCTAAGAATCACCCATTCTTCAGACAGGCATAATCTCTAACAAACACACCAGTTCTCACAATGCTGCACTCTGAATTTCTGAATAGCTCAAGCCAGCATCAGTAAGCATCAGTGCCCTTTTCAGCATCTCCCACAGTCCTGATTTGATGTGCCAGACCCCCACAGACCTTCTGTTTTTGTGATCTGTTTTAGCAGCCAGAAGGATGACACTGGCTCTGAGGGGAACGAAAACCCAGCATGAATATGCAATTTCAGAGCCTGTAGAACATTTGGGATCTGCTTTTGAGGTTGTCCTGTTTTATGGTAACAATACTGTTATGTTCAATGCTAAGAAACTGGTACAGGGTTCCTGCTTTTCTTCAGATGCAGGAGAACATTCTTTGGCAAAATGGGAATCTGAAATGGGTAACCTGGGACAGGGAACCCCTCTGATAAACACAAAGAAGAAATGGTTAGACTTCCAGATTCTTGGATCAGATGGTGTCAGGAGTAATCACAGATGTATTTCTGACACCAAGCCTGTATCTTTGGTTCTCCTTTGCCTGCTGCCACCTAAAGACAATATTCAAGGCTAAATTTAATTCCTGTGAGAGTGAAGTCGCACCTTACGACTTCGGTTTTTAGAGAACTTTTTCTTGTTAAGTTTACAGTGTTCACTTCTAGATTTGGGAAGTTCTGTTTGTATTAGTATCTACAGATCCAAAGGAAAATCCATTTTCACACAGCCAAAGCATTTTGTACCTTGACAAAATGCTGCACTAGAGCTCAAGCTGTGTCTGGGACCTCACTGAAAAATGTCTTCTATCACAACATTTACTTAGTGCAGCTCTGGAGGTGAATCCCAGTCTTTAAAGGTTTGCACTTTTGCAGAGATAGTCACTGAAGGATCATCCTCCTCAACTTAGGAGGATGATCCTTCAGTTACTGTCTCAATGAAGGACATCAAGATCCCGAAAGCTGAGCCTGGAGTTCTTTCAAAGCACCATTTGTGTGGATGGGCAGCCACTGGAAGAAAGATGGAAATTACATCCTAGTAAGTGCAGTTTGCTCATAAATGGAGCATGTATATGTAAATGTTTTGAAGAATTCCAGTTGCTGATAAGCAACTTATTTTATGAAATATGGACTGAGAAAAAGAGTTTGAACAACATAATATGTATATACCTTGACAGGCCTGGAAAAAATCCTAGGGCTACGACTTCTGGATAGTGCTCAGGAGAAATGTTTTGCAATTTTGTCTTTGCTTAAATGCATTGATATGCAGCTGCAGGAGTGGGGAGAAGACAAATATGGGCCTCTGATGCTTTCTCATAGGGCACTGATTACATGTTTTTCTCTCACATCTTGGTTTTGTATTTCTAAAAAAGAGTGAGAGAAGTACATGTCCTCCTTTTGTCCCCATTCCAGACTGGTAGTTTCTCCACTGGTACCCTCTTCCTGGATGAGTGTCTGGGATGCTTTCTCCACTTCTTTGATAGCCCCATTAGAAGTGACTGGAAAGTTTAAAAAAAGTTTGAAAGAAAGGCTGAAAAAATCAAAGTTGTTTTAAGGTTAATAAATAATTTAATTAGGATATCACAAAACTGCATTATAAAGCTTAAACTAATGTAAGTCTTGTTTTTCAATAATTTGCAAAGATTTCTGCTTTTCAGGACTCTGTGATAGGTTTTTTTATTCCTAATCACTCTCTTGCATCAGCAAACTGTTGTAAAATTTTTATGATTGCATAAAGACATTGAGAAAAATGTCTAGCAACTATAATTTGTGATAGAGTTAGAACTGTTTTATTGTACTGCAGCTTTACTTTAGATTTTCCACTACTGACCAGACTGCAAAATTAAAGTTGGGACCAGGACTTGTTTTGAATTAAATCTGTATGGTGACCTTTGAGTCCTCTTGAGTCAGAGATGGATGAAACCCTTGGTACGTTGTGAACTAAGAAGGTGTGGGGAAAATGCGTCCTTGGGAAGCTGTCAGAGAGGATGTTACTACTCATTCAGTTTCCTCAGGAGCTGTAACAGGTTCCCCAAAAGCAGGAAATAATGAGAAAGTAAAGATTTTAATAAAAACACTGACTTTAATAGGAACATTTCCTGCTTTAAGTTTGACAGGTATAGGCTATTCTGATTTTAACCTACCACAGATTGGTTGCTGTCAAGGGCCATCTTAAGGCAGCACTGATGGGGTAAGACAGCACTGCTAGAGCTTGTTGAGACTGGAACTTGAGAGACAATCTAAATAATGAAGTGCTATTTACATGAAACTCCAATTGACCTGGAAACAGTGGTCCTGCTTTGTGATGGAACTCATTTTATACCTGCAGCACCAAAGGGGTCACTTAGCTTTGTCTACCCCCATATTTGCTGTTGTTATATACAACATTCACCTTTGCTTTTGGGACGTCTGCATGAAAATCTATTTCAAAAAAGAAAGTCTGAGGCAGATAGTCCTTGCCTTTATGTCCATCTACTCAGCTGACCCGATGCCCTTTAAGAAGTGTAACTTTGCTGCATGTTTCAGAAAGATATTTCCCAGCCAAGACTGACTTCAGAGAAATCTGCAAAGCACAAGCAACAGAAGTTTCCAGGAGAACCTTTTGTGTGACAGCAGCACCAGACTGGGACCATGACACAGAGAATTGCGTCTGCCAGTGGGCTGTGACTCTGCCAAAGATTGTCTTCTGGATGTTTTCTTTCTATGGTCTTCTCTCTGAGCTTGGGGTGGAGTTTGTGATTGGCCCAAGAACAATAAAGACAGGGTAAATTTCCTTTGTAGACACTGAAAAATCTTCTAACGACCATTCCCATTTTTGCAGTTCAGAATGTAGTTTTGCAGCAGGTTCTGTCACACTGAAAAGAGAAGAGCTTCTTTTTCCTGTTAGTTGTGCTTGGTAGGGAGAAAGCTGCTTTTGTCTTGGGAATGGTTAGCATCTACCTTAAGCATCTAAACCTCAAACCACTTTCTTCTTCCATCACTGCTGACTTGGAGCTTTTTTGTCTGTTTGAAGATGATGGAGTTACCTTCATCTTGAGTGTTTTCTTTTATTATTGTTTCTTTCTATTTCTGACATAGCGCCTTCTCAGGATGTGTCTTGGAGCTTCATCTATGGCAAAGAACTTGGGCTCTTGTGGCATCTGACTCTTTCCAGCTGTAGATTGACAAGTGGTCTTTTTCTGTCTTGAATTAACCTGGATTCTAGTTCCTGCAATTCAAATTCTTTACTGAGAACTTAGTGTCTAGCATTGCTTTAATCTCTTGTCTCTTTGTGGTTTTGTTGACCATAAGGAAAATAAACAAACAAACAAACAATGAAAAACCTCCAAACCTGTAGGCTTGAATCCCATCCTTATATTTCAGGGAATAATCTGCAAAATTTTAGAAGCTTTGGTTTTTCTAGAACCATGGAAACACTTGGAAGGTCATACTAACATATTTATAGAAAGGTCAAACCCTGAAGTTACATCTTCTCTCTGATGAAGAAATGCAACAGAAGTAGAAGCACTGTGGTCATATGGTAGAATGCCTAGTCTTGTCTTCTCACTGCAAATTCAGTCTGCTGATCTGAATGCTAAGCAGCCAACTAAGTGGTGTCAATCACAATGCTGCCATCCTGCAGTAAGACAAAAATAATTTCTTCCATTTGCTCAGTTGTGTGCTGCATGGTTGGCATCAGTCATTTTCCTTCATTTCTACGTCATTTTCTGGATTTCTGTGATGTTACAAAAGGCAAATTTGCATAGCTACTGAACAGAAACATTTGTGGATCTGCCTGTGCTCCACAAAATTAGCAAGAAAATTACTTTTGTACTTATTCTAGAATGTCTTGCACAGAAAACAGTGCATTGCTGGAATTATCTATGAGTGAATAATAGCTGGGACATATGTTTACATTGACTGTTTCTCTCGGCCCTGCTTTCTGTTGTACTTCAGATAGTAACACGACTGCTGCTGCTATTCTGTTCTGCTAGTTGAACAATTCTCATAGTGTTAAGCCTTGAGATGATTGCACTTTTAGTGACTTCTAGCTAAGAATAAATATTGCTGTGCCTTTTGAATACAAAATGTAAATTACAGCATTCTATTCATATTTTAACTTGACTTTTTATGTAGAATTACCATGTGAGAATAGTAACATAATTTCTCTTATTTAGGCTTTTTTTTTTTTAAAGTTTATATATAAATATTAAAGGATTGCTTTCCTCATAGTAATCAACTTTAAAAAAGATGATAGTAATTCTATTGATCTAATAATTTAAAAAATAGCTTCAGTATGATTGTTGACATTTTTTCTCCATGTATGCTAGTCAAGGATGTTAGTGCCCCTGATTCTGGTGACTGTGAGTTTCTTACCAACTAGGATGTGGGGATTTTGGGTGATATAAGACTGTACTTATTCACTGATTGAATGCATTGTAACATTGAAGATTTTGTTAGATTTAGTTGGTAGCTCCTTTGCGCTTAATTTCTTTTGTTTTCTTTGTAACTCTAGTGGGTCACAGGTATTTTCTATGGAAGTAATGTATTTTTATGTTGTGGTTCCTCACATTTTCCTACAGATTTATGTCCCATATCTTCATAAAATCAAGCATTTATGGCTTGAAATTGACTTTTACCTGAACTACCATGAGATATAAAATCATGTAATAACCAATCATTAATGAGTATAAAACTGTTGACACTGATGTGGAATTTAATTTAGAAGTATTCATATTCTCCATTTCTGCAGGTACAGCTTTGTGGGCAAAATCATTTCAGGTGGGATTTTGTGTAATGATGTACTGTGAGTACAAGACTCCTCATCTAGACATCCTGTGTAGATAGGCATATTATGAAGTTAAATATTTAAGTGTTAATATTGAATGTGCCTCCATGTAATTGCAGGTACCTGTAACATATGGGTGCAAAAGTAAAGGCAAAGCTTAAAAAAAAAAATCTGTATTTCTTTTATCTCATAAAAAGCTGGATGCCAATGTACTCTTTTTTCCTTCTTCTTCTTCTTTTTTTTTTTTTTTCCAAAATACATTCTGTACAAATGCATTTAAATTCTAAGAAACACTTCTCACCACATGAAGATCTAGGCTAATGTCTCAGCAAAATGGATATAGATTTTTTTTTCCTGTAATGGTAATAACATTTGCAGAGATGAAATTGTCAGGATAGCTATTAATACCCCAAATTAAGTCTTACTCATAATCTTCAACATGCTGAAGATTGTTCTTGATATATCCTTTGGGAAATCCATACAAAATACTTTGCATTGTTTATGTCTGCTGAGTTGTAGCAAACCTGCACACTTCTTACTCTCCCTCCTATTAACTGGTTTTTGGCAGTTGGAAATTTTTGTAGCCCTGTGGAAAAAAAAATGGTATGCATATCTTAAGCTATGCAATACCATCCAATATTTGGGGTTTATTCACATGTGTTTATTAGAAAGGCTCAATTCAGTCCATTTATTTGGGAGCTGCTGGAAAGGAGAAGTGGCAGCAGTTGGCAAGTTGAATGTTGGAAAAAGAGAAATGGATGTACTGGGTTTATGGGTAGATTAATTTGGGATAGGAAAACCTGAGTTTTGTTTTGTTATTTCCCCAATCAGAGTATAGGTTTAAAGAGTAGCAAACTGAAGTAATTTGTGAGCATAATCAGCAGCACTCATTACTGCTAACTGATCTGAATTTTAACTGATGGAAGCATATGTGTGCAAAGGCTTAGATGTCAGCAAAGCTCAACAATAAAAAAGGATCTAAGATATTTTCAGCATCTACTATTGTTCACTGCGGCACCTACTTCCCCTCTGCATATCTCGTTTGAAAATTCCTGTGGAAATTTTACCCATCAGCTGCCTTCCCCTTGATACAAACAATTAAGCAGCTTTAATTTTCAAAAGATGTTATCATCTGTCTGTGTCTCACTCTCCTATGAAGTAGAGGTGGTCTGAATGGTCCTGATAAGATAAGATATAGTTTAAATCTTTACTTGAAGATCAAGCCAAATGTTAATTGGTGCTTGAATACTTTGGATTTAATTATTTGGTCTGCCGTATCTCTTTCAAAACAGATGCTGTGCTAAGCAATGTGGTCCTTCCCTGTGGCCACAGGAGCCAAGTCAGTCCCGTACAGCTGCTCCCCAAGCTTGGCCGGAGGCAGCCACAAGATTTGCCACCCCAGGATCTCTTAGAGGACCCCAGGTGGTGGTGCCGTCTGTGGCGTGGGTGGCACAGGCGAGGATGAGACCACGAGGAGTCCAAGGTAAAGGACGAAAAGAGAGGACACTTGCATGGCTGTCAAGCAGACTTTATACCCCAATGGGTCCAGTGGCAAGTGACAAGGGAGACAGGCTTGGGGAGGAACTGATAAAGGGAGTGGGCGTGGAAGGAGGAGACTCAGGGTAGCCAATAAGGAAAGGGCAGGGGAGGAGTGGACAACATACTTGAACCAATGGGGATCATACATAGGAGGGGAAAAGCCCCGGAGGCAAATCATACAGCACAGTAAGGATGACTGACATCGAAAAATCTCGAACAAAAGGGGGGTGGTTACAGTAACTGACAAGGGGAGTAGGTGGCACCACTGGGAGGGGAGAGGACTTATAAGGGCAGGGAGGGAGGAGGGAAGGATCGCTGGGTTTGATGGGCAGGCAAGTGGCGGGAAAGGAAAGTAACAAACAACCTGGGACAAACCATCGTGAGGGGAGAACCTGGGGGGAACCAAGGACCAAACCATTTTCTTAACACAAAACAACTAACACAACCAATAACAACAAATCTTTAAAAACACAATGCCACAAAGCAATGCTGTTCTTTTCTGCAGTTTAATTGGGCACATGATAGACTTGAATTTTTAAAGTAAAACCTTTCTTTGGTAGAATTCTGTCTCACTACCTAAGTCTAAATTTTATACCCTTCTGAAAAAGCATGAAAACCAAGCAAAAGTTAACAAGTTTGTGTTTTTCTTTAATGCAGTATGGAAGAATAAATGTATAGTGCTTCAAAGAGAACACTGCAAATATAATATAATTCAGATTGTGTTAGCATTCATATATCCTGAGTTCTAGAAATGTGTATGTGTGCATTTAGTCGCCCGCCTATGCAGGAAAACTTGCAGAAGTCTTTAAACATTTCAAGGATCTCAAGATATGAGTCAGATAAAACTGTACGTTTCCAGACAATGTTAATGAAAATGTTAAATAATTCACACAAATCATTGCATAGAAAATACTTAGAATAGGTTTTGTGAAATTTATTTTCAGTTTTGTAATATACCCACTGCCTTTTTTTGAAAATTGTAATTTAAAATGCATAATTCAGTGATGCTTATAGGAGTTATTACTGTGAATTAATACTTCAACATTTTAGAATGTTCAGTATAAAACTTTAATGTCTTTGTTTTTATTAAAGTGGTTTCAGAAAAAAACCCATAATTTCCTTCTATTTGAGAGACCTTTATGCCTACTATTCTTAAAGAAATAAATTAGTATGAAAAAATAAGTCAGTATTTAAGCCATGGTTTGGCAATGCCCTATTAACTTAACAAGTATCACTAGTTCAAAAAGTCTTTGCACTTTCATGACAGGGTTTATTGTATGGGTCTCCTGTGGTGGGGGATTCCTACCAAAGTGCCCTGCATTTATTGCTGTCAATGTAATTTCTACTGGGCACCTCTTGGAACTTAACTCTCATTTGCCCTGATGAGAGGGTATGTAAGGAGTCATTCTACTGGCAGTAGTTTGAAAATATCTTCAGTTTAATTGTTGAAATGCTCTGAAGCTAGTTTGTGTCCACAGAGTAAGAAGTAAAATCAGCACAACTCCTGGCTGTAAACAAAGACTCAGGTATAAGTATGTGGAGAAATTGAGCCAGCTCCTCCTGGTTGTATTTAAAACACTGACAATCCCTGTGCAGGGTGTTATTTAGTTTAGAATGTCTTATTTTAGGTTCCAGTGAACTAGAGATTTAGAAATGGAATTGAAATCTATTCAGAATAGAAATAAACCTAATTACAAAAAAAAAAAAATAGGCCAATCAAGTAAAGCACCAAAGACCAGCCACTTCCTGGGGTTGTATCAGCATGAATATATCCAGCATGAAAATATCACTTCCTGGGAAGTGATCTTTCACCTCTGTGACACTTGTGGGGCCATATCTGGAGTATGGTGTCAATTTTTGGGTTTCCCAGCATAAGGTATTGACATATGGAAATGAGTCCACTGAAGGGCCATCAAGATTGCCGGGGAAGTGGAGCATATGAAATATGAGGAGATGAGTAGGTTAGGGAACGTTTGGGAGAGATCTTCCTGATCCTTCAACTGACTAATTGGAAAATATAGAGAAGATGGGGCCAGAGTCCTCTTAGTGGTGTGCACTTGTAGGATGATATGCAAAAGCTGAAAAATGGGAAACTATTATCAGGTATAGTTTTTTACTATATTATCAGAAATATTTTTTAGTTTATAGTTTTTATAGTTTTTTATGAGTGTTATTATACACAGAAACAGGTTGCCTGGAAGACTCTAGAATCTCCACTGATTTCAGGGCTTGATGGGTCACAGCCCTGAGCAACCTCATCCAATGAGACTTGCTTTGAACAAGTGTTTGGACTGGATAACTCAAGCCTGTATTGTTCTGTGTTCCTGTGAAAACCTCCTGCTTTGGAAACTGAATGAGCATCCATGCTATGCTTTGCTTTGGCTCACAGAATGATCTTAAAATCATTGGAATTTAATGTATAGTTGGGATCTTCACTAACTCTTCCCCCCCCCCCCCCAGTTTGTCCAGTCAAAAGCTAATAAGAAAGTACTTGTAGGTTACTGAGTAAGAATGGAAAGTTGGAGGGGTTTCTGTCCACATTACACTCTGACAGTGTTCTTCATTCAGTGGCTGTGATTGCATGAATTTCCCAAACTGACTAAAGCAAGCAGGGATGTGGGCAGTGGAAAAGCAATTCAGGAAAAAATGTATGAAACTTCCAAACTTTATTATCATAGCACGTGTGATTCTTAAGAAAAGCTGAATAGGTCCTGAAGATAAAGGGTAAATTTCAGGCATGAGAACTTCTCTTATGTATGACCCAAACAATGTTGTATCAATGTCAAAAACATTTGACCTCCTTGCAGATAGTGTCAGTCTGGAAGAATTGTAAACAGTAAGAACAGGGGCGTAAATTTAGGCAGCCAGCAAAGGGTACTGTCCTGCTTGCTGCATCTGCATTTCATGTCTAGGATTGCAATTCTAGGATTAAGGTGATTAAAGCATACTTAGTAAGTAGTTTTGTGTCACTAAAGATAGACTTCTAAAACTGTAAAGTGACCCAGGAACCTTTCAGTCTCTCTGGGATCTACAGGAAATCACAATATTTGGACTCTGACTTGTGTTGCCCCATCTTCTGTGGCTTCAGGCTGCCAGGCTGAGGCAAAGATTACCATACCTGGGGGAAATCCCATTCTTTGTGTTTCTGGTGCTGCCAAGAGCGACCCTGACCAAAGCTGTTCCACTGACACTGGCTGAACCCACTCCTAGTTTGTCTTGCACTGGTCCTTGCTGAGGTGGCATTGTCCTCCTTTTCTGCAGTATGGGATCTCAGACCACCAGGGAAGATACCACCTCTACTCCAGTCTGTCATCTGAGTAGCTGGTTCTCCTGTTCTATTTCACACTTTGCCCCCTGTCATTTGATATAGATTCTCCTTGGCAATATTTACATCATTTCCTGTGACTGGTGTGATGCTGTTTACTGAAATGTGTTTTCAGCCTTCAACCAGCTTTAGACCATCCTGCAGTTTCACTATCACAATGAATTATTCTCCCTTTGGCTCTTTCGCTCTCTTTTTCTCTCTCCTTTTTTTTTTTCCACCGCTTTTTAGTTTTGACCGTGTTTGAAGGAGAAATCCTCCGCTATAAACAGGAAATTCTCCCATCCTACATAGTGCAAGTTAGTTACAGCATTGCTGTCATCTTTATTCAGACACTATCCTGGTCCTGCCCTCAAGACTCTAGTCCAGTTCCTTGACCTTTGGACTTCCCTTCAAGCATGCACAGGAATTGCTAGTTTATATTATTTTGTTGGATGAACAACACTTGTTTGAAGATTTATCTTCTGAGAGTTTTTAGCGCACTAAAGAAAGTGCCTCAGCCTCATCTGGTGGAAGCAAATACTCACAAAGACAGATGTAGCATTTAATAGTGATCTTGAACCAATTGCCCATCAATGAGGAATCACTGATCATGCCCAGAGAAAGTTCCTTCATTCAGTTTTCTGAGGTGGACATGAATAAGCATTTTCTCATTTAAGCTGTTAACTGTACACAGATGTACATTTAAATGCCATTTCACTGGCCCTTTTGCAGAGGTGGGATATACTGACATTATTAAAAGTGTTAAATATGTCACATAAAATCATAAAAAAGCTTTAAAGAGATTGGTGTTTCACTTAATTAATAGTTCAATATATTTGATAATCAACTTTTTAGGACGATATTTTGACAATAATTTATGCTGGGTTTGGTCTTATTTTCCTGAGTTCCAGGGCCAACTTGTTTGAGATAAGATGACATTAAAAAATTATCGGTGAGCTTTTTCACTCTTCCAGACTTTTCTGGGAGTTGGTTTCCTGTTTGTTTTCATATCAGGACTGACGTTAGAATTTCTGCTCTAACAAAAAGGATGCTATTATAAAAAAAAAAAGAAAAAGCAAATGGGTGACAATAGAACAAGTTTGAGCCTGTTTATGGCATAAGTTAAACCTTAATATTGCTGACCTTTATCTCACTGTAACAAAGACAGAAAGCAGCAGGCACTCTATGACTCATTTCACCTCCCAGAGCTTGACTGTGTTTCTCACCATGCTGGATTTTAGAAGGGAAGAGGGAACATGAGCACTTTGCAGCAGAGGCATTCTGCCCCTAAAGCTGAAGTGATGTTTGGGGAGGGCAGGCTCTGTCTTGCAACAAATGTCACTTCACACAGGTCATGTTCATTGCATTGCTTATGTGACTAACTGTTGTGGTTTAGGAATGGCATTCCCCAATTTAGTGCTTCCACTAAGACTCTAAATCACCATCACTCAGTCCCTGCGGTGGGATGGAGTGGAGAACTGGAGGCACAAAAGGCAAAGATCCTGAGTTGAGATAAGAACAATTTACTGGAAACAGCAATGAGATAAAAAACTATGAAAATATGAAAATGAAAACAGCGAAAATATGAATAACAAAAGTGTGCATGAGAGAGGGGAGTGATTCACGTTCAAAATGCTCAGGATTGGGTCTACCCCACTTCTCCCTCCATCACGCTTACTTGACCAGAAGGAACTCCTCCTCCCCAGAGGAGACTCTCTTCTCCATGCCCTCAGCAATGACATGATGTAGTATAAAATAACCTGAGGGTCATGCTATGGCCCCTCCTGCCTACTGCAAGAACTAAATGCATGTCCTGGTCAGAACCAAGACTCTAATTTAACAGTTAGTTTTGATAAGAGCGGGAAAAAGTGCGGCTGGCAACAATGAGCTTGAAAGATCACAGGCAATTTTTCCATGAGTTTCTTCCTGTACCCAAGATTTGAGCAGCAGAAAAGAGATGCTTAGTCATATGTCAGAGGGTGCTGTATTTTAAAATCAGTCCTTGATTGCTCCTTTCTTTTTTCTTTTTTTCTTTTTGTTGCAGAAATCCATAATAATGAAGGAAATGATAGAATTTATCTTTCTGTAATCAGCATATTTATTCATGTACTCCTGAAATAGGCTTTAAGTTTTCTTCAAGCTTAGGTTTGAATTATTTCACCAGCAGTGCGTCAAAGCACCACCAGTAAGAGATGTGAAGCTAAAAACCCAGGGCAGTGAAAGCTTAAATGAAGGAAAGGCAATGTCAGTAATTTTGTTGGCAATGTCTGGAAATTTCTTCTTACTTTTTTCTCTGCAAAATGCATTCAGAGAAATGCTCCTGAAACTGAGTGCTTCACACAATGTGTCCTTTTGCTATTGGAAGAGATTTACATTTTTTAACTGACCAAAACAACTGCAGTTATTTTATTATATGCATTTGTCTTCAACTTAAATAATAAAAGATTCAAACTTCATGTTGCCAGTTTTATCCTAATAATTTTTTTTCTGTGTTTGTTCCCTACAGGATTTCCCCCTAAAGAATTTTATAGAACTTTTGTTTGTCTATTTTATTTTGTTTTTATTTACTTTTCCTCTTCAAGATGAAGATGACTAGTGGGTTAGGAATACAGATTCTACTTAATTTTGACTACTGAGTCAAAGCCTCCTTCTTGCAGGCTTTAGACTAAAGCCCAACCATAAACTAATCACAGCCCAGTTCTTGAATCAGGTTATTGAACCTGACTCTGTGACATTGTCATGTTGAAGCTGATTTATCCAGAGCTGTGGCTGCATCCAGATCTGTATTCCTGCAATATTTCTAGGTGAAGTTTATTATTCCAATACCTAATATAAAAGTGCTTGAGGTTTAAATAAACTAATGAGCTACCCTCATTTTGATTTTTTTTTTTAAGGATTTAATACTTTCTTAGAAGTTTTTAAGCATTTAAGAGTTAAACAAATTTGATGTTAGGTATCTGTCAGGGATATTGAAGCTGTGATTGCACTTAAGTTGTAGCATCTTGTTATTGTTGAACTTGTTTTTCTTTCTTGAAAATTGCCCTCAGGCATTTTTAACAAAAGACTTAATTAATTTATGCTTACTTTGTGTTATACCATTTCACTAAGCAGCAAGTAGAAAATATTTGCCAGTTTAGGAATTCCACGAAGTAATACAGATTTCAAAGGTCCATCTGGACCTTTAAAGTTATGGAAGAATGTTTCTCTCCCCTTCCCACCATGAAGTTACTTTACTGTGGAGGTACAAATGTCTGTATTACAAAGGGAAATGGGAACAGTATCAGAGATGGAATCTCAGTGTGAAAATGCCTGCGATTTTTCTCCCTTCTGGTATTCTCAGAACTCTTCATTTCATGATGAAGGAAATTACTAAATGTGAAAATTGGAAGGGTTGCTGTAAGGGATCTCAGCTTCAGAGGCAAATAATATTATTTTATCCTTTTTCTTAATCACTAGTGGTTTATTACCACTATGGATAACTTTATGGATAAGTTTAGTTACTTCAATTGAGTTCTGCTAACACTATGAGGTGTACTGAAAAGAGAAAAAATATTTATGCCCAGATACGTGTAAAAGTAGATTCAAATTAATGCCATATAACTATAATTGAAAGTGTATATGTTGAATAAATTAATGCTACATAATTATAATTGAAAGTGTATATGGTGATTAGGTGGTACTGGTATGGTATAATCCTTCCAATATTTATCCACATTTACTTTCTTCCAGCTTTGTTTTACCCACTCATTCTTAAAGCAGAGCACCTTTAGGAAAACAACCTCCATGGTAGATATCAAAAGGTCTGGTTACTTCAGGTGGCTATTTTGTATTACAGCAGGTATGGAATGCTAAATTAAAAAGAATTGGGCAAGTAAGGAATAACATATTCTTGTGGATATTGGTCATTAGGTAGAGAAACTTACTTTTCAATTTCCATTTTCTGCTTTGAAAGAGGGGACAATTGATGGAAAGCAGTTTTTGACTGCATGCATATGCAAATTTATTCTTCTCTTTTGTCTGACTAGTATCTGGAGAACTGTTGTGGGGCCTCCATTTTCTTTGGAATCTTTTTTAAGCAGTCTTTGAGAAGACTGAATTTTGTGTGTGGAGCAATTTCAGGATTACTTCAAGTTCCTCTAGTGTATTCTTTGAAAACTATGCATGATAATTCCTCCAAAGCGAGAAAGTAATACAATAGTGGTGAGAATTTAAAAATAAGCCAATTCTTCATGGGAGTATATGTTGTGCTTCAGGGCTTTTTGGGATGATATTAACAGCACAACCCTAAAGCCCAAATATTTAACCCAAGGGAGAGCTCTTTATTTCTGCCACTATGCCAAGGACATGAGTGATAATGCCCTGGGAAATTATCAGCCCAGTACCTATGCTTTCCAGAGATCATACGTTGTAATCATGTGTCTCTATTTATCTTCAGAAAAGAGGGGAAGAAACCAATTATTTGTCCTTTAGGACCGTTTTCTCCAGGCACTCAAAATCATGCCTTTTTCATGTATTCTGCTGACATAGCACATTAGCAGTATCTGGTGACAGGACTAGATTTTACTTTCCCTAAGTGCAGAAAGTATTGATATTGGGGGTTTACCTGATCTTCAGAAATTTATGCCTCTGAGAAGAATGGGCCACTTTGAGGGAAAAAAAGAAATCTAAATTTGAAATATTCGAAAATAGTATATATTGTTAGAAAAATGCATGAAAAAAATTAAATCAAAGAGAAGTCATCTAAAAGTAATCTCTCCCATGAAGATCAAAACCTCTGCTGTCAAACAGGATATATACAGTATATACAGTAGTCAGAGCTGGAGCTATGGCCCCAGTATTGCACAGCCCCATCTTCTAATTCTCAGAAACCCACTCCTGGATATTTCAAGGGCTACAGTTCTGTACTCTACTTGCTGTCCTATAACTTACTGTGCTGTTGTATGTATGGTCTGTAAGGTTAAGTTCATAATCCTTTACAATCAGGCAAAAAATGGTGAAGCTTCACTTGTAACTCTGTATTTCACACAAATTTCAATATTCCTTTTTATCAAAGTTTTATGTGTTACATTTACAGCCACAGTTGTCCTCAGTTCTTCAGCACATGAATGAAATAGGAGAAAAGATTATGTGATATGTTTCATTTTGTCTCCAAAATCACTCCTGTGGATTTTTGAGGTCTTGAAGACAATGAGAATTGG